>NC_091064.1:209713155-210027322 GCF_000393655.2 Nicotiana sylvestris
GATTGAGATCTATTTTTTGTACATATTTAGTAGTAAATATTTGAATAAATGTATAGAGTTTGAACTATAATTATGAGTTCAAATGTAGCTAAAGCACTATATTAGAGAGTTTTAATGATATGTCGAGTAGAGTAAGCCTATGTAATGTTATAGCAAGTAAAATTTAGTGATTATACCCGAAATTAACCTTAAGATGTGTGGTAGCAGAACCACGTACAAAGGAAGAAAAAAAGCCCAAGAAGGAACAGAAAAAAGCTTGATATAAAGACCATTGAAATTGAAGAAAATAAAATAAAATAAAATATTTGGTGTAGCGGAAAATGTTTTCTTGGAAAATAAGTAGTAATCTTATTTATTTTTCGGTGTTTGGTACGCAAATTAAGGAAAATGACTTCTCAAGAATATTCATAAATAATTTAGATATAATAAACATGAAGCTAGGGGCGTTCATAAAAACCCGAAAAGCCGAACCAAACCGAAAACCAAACCAAACTGACCAAAAAAACCGATACTTTTTGGCTTGGTATGGTTTTGGTTTTGAATTTTAAAAACCGATCAAATTTGGTTTGGTTTTGGTTTTAACCAAAAAATAACCGAAAAAATCGAACCAAACCGACTATAGGAGTAGCTATTTCAAATTTATTATTACACCTATATATATGTATATTTTTATACAAAGTTTCAAAAATTTTATGGTGAATGTTAATCGTTTGCATTTTTAGTACAGTTCTTTACCTTTATATTCTAGTTTGATTGGTAGTTTTCTTTTGTTAAGTGTAAGAATCCATTTCATGTTAAAAAAATATATTTTTAATTGAGTCCTTAAATTACTCATCACTATTTGATTCAATTATCATCAATATATTTTAGTAAATAATAAATTTCTCAAAGGGCAATTGATTTGATAGTGTTACGTTGAAAATGTGATCGCCGGAGTATGTGTTTGGTAGTGTATGTCTTATATTTAAGAAAAAACCGACAAATAACCAAAAAACTGACAAAATCCGACATAAACCGAATCGAGAAAAAACCGACTTAATTGGTTTGTTTTGGTTCTAATATTTGAAAAAATAACTTACTTGGTTTGGTTTCTTTTTAAGGAAAAACCGATCCAAACCGAACCATGAACACCCCTACATGAAGCCATAAACTTTCAACCCAACAACCTTCCGAACCCACAAATTTCATAAACTTTCGAACCGCTAAACTTTCAAAACCGCAAAATTTCAAACCCGTAAACTTTATAATTTCTAAACCCATAAACTTCCAAACTCATAATTTTGGAACTTGTAAAATTTTGAACCTTCAAACCGATAAATAAAAAAAAAACTGAAAAATATAATTAAAAAATATTTTTTTCAGGGGAGGGGGGAGCAATAAAACAAAAAAAAGAGAAATTTAAATTATAAAAAAAAAACAGAATTTTTTTTGTGTGGGGGAGGTTGGGATGAGTGGTGCAGAAAAACAAAAAAATAGAAATTTAAAATTGTAAAAAACAAATTAAGGTAAAAAAAGTAATTTTTTTTGCAGGGGAGGGGGCGGGGTGGATGGGTAGTAGTGTGGGTAATAAAGGAACAACTGAATTTTTTTTTAAAAAGAAAAGCCTTTTTCGGAGAGGGGTGGGTGGGTTGGTGAGGGTGGAGAAAGTTGAGATTTTGAAAATTATTTTTTTTTCTTTTGATAAGGAAATTTTCCTCCAATTGAAGGAAAATAAGTTCGAAAAATATTTTTCAAAACATTTAAGCTAACAAAACACGAAAAAATTGAAAAATATTTTCCGGAAAATATTACCTAAGACACCCAGAGAGCATTGCAATTCATCTCGTCGGTTTATAACAAAAAGAAAAACATAAATGAGCAACTTTGCCAACACAGCCGGCGAATCATGAGAGTGGCAGTGCCACGTTATGGACTTCCATTCTTGGAACCTCTCAACAAATTCCCATTCTCCTTCTCCTCTTCAACCCTTTCTCCTAATAAAACTTGTACTCAAACAACCTTCTCTGCTAAAATGTCAACAACCCCACCTTCTCAACTCAGCCACATCATCAATCTTCCAGCCCAACTCGATCAACCCGTTACCATTCTCGCTGCTCCCGGCGTCTCCGATACGCAGTTCAGGCAAGTCCCTCCACTTGCTATTTTCTCTTTATTGGGTTTCTATTTTTAGCATTCCACTAACGTAATTCACGCTTAATATGATATTTTTGGTGAGATTTTTGCAAAAAAGAGAAACTTTTTTATGTTAAAGATTAAGCATTTTTCTTGGCATGGTTTTGGATTAAGTGAGCCGTTTGGAAGTCCCGCAGTTGCTATTTCTTCTTTTGGGTTTATGTAATTTACTCTTAATATGGCATTTGTAGTCAGATTTTCAAAAAAGGAAGCATTTTTATGTTAAGAGGTTCAGAGTTTTCTTAATATGGCTTTGGATTGAGTGATTATGGTGTATTTTCTTGTAGGAATGCTATTGAATCCTCATTGTTCAAGCAGTGGTTAAAGAACATACAAACTGAAGCAGGAATGCTGGCTAATGGAGCTATGTCTCTAAGACAAGTTCTTATTCAGGTCTCAGTCTCAATTTCTTGTTTTAAGTATGAATAACTTTTATTTGTTCACTAGCTTCGACGAATTATATTATTGGCTAATGAGTGCTCCGCGGCAAGTTGAGTTGCTAGAGCACTTCTAAATTATTCAACATTGGACAATGCTGGAGAAAAGTCTTTTCATCTTGACGGATGCTCCTTAACTACATTGTTGTTAAGTATGTTAAAGTCCAATTAACATTTATCAGACCAATGTATATTTAGGTTAATTGTGCACCTTATGCTCCTAAATGATTGCCATGCTGCCCAAATATAGCTGTCAGTAGTCCTCCTTTCTGAAGGGGATAAAAGAGAAGTCTTCTTCATGTTATATGTCAGGATTGTTATAATGATTTTGGGTAGCACTATCAGTGACTGGAGACATAGTACTAACACCGAAGTTCAATCTGCTTTTAGTCGTGCTACCGCAAGCATTAAGTTTGATTTACAGCTGATTTTCCTTTTTATGTGTTGGAGCAGGGTGTAGATATGTTTGGAAAGCGTTTGGGGTTTCTAAAGTTCAAAGCAGATATTATTGATAAGGAGACGGGTCAAAAGGTATCTGAGTAGAATCTCCCATCCCATTTATGTAACTCATTCAGGCGGACAATGAATAGATTCTCTTAAAGCTGTGGTTTCCTTAATTTATTTTGTTTATACTTGGTCTTTTGTCCTAGTATCTTAGAGTGGCGGAGAATACAGTACTCTTGACATAGATTGTCATTACTAACATTATAATGATGTATTTCTTCCAATTTCCTTTTTCCAGGCTTACCCTTGGTTGCAACAAGGGCAATTTCTTTCCAATTACTATTGCTTCTGTTGTGTGTAGGTTCCTGGTATTGTCTTTGCACGGGGTCCAGCTGTTGCAGTGCTAATCCTTTTGGATTCTGAGGGTGAGACGTATGCTGTGCTTACAGAACAGGTAGGTCTTCCAACCATCAACTCCTCTATTTATATAACGTAGAAAATTATCTCACAGTACTAATTAGGTGAGGAAATCTATGAAAGTTCTCTACCCCTATTACCTTTTTAACTCTAAAATACATTCAAATTGTTTGAAAGGTTAGGGTCCCTGTTGGGAGGCTAATTTTGGAATTGCCAGCAGGAATGTTGGATGATGACCAAGGTGACTTTGCTGGAACAGCAGTTCGAGAGGTCTCTCTTTCCCTCTCTATCAAAGCATTATCCCCTTCCCCACCCAAATAATCCAGGCAACGTGATGCCGAAAGCTATCACATATTCATCCATGCACAGGCATTTCATGCCAGAGTTACTGTTTTCTGGTCACAGATGATTTTCTGACAGTTCTGTTTGCAACCCAGTATACAGAGAGAAGTGAATAATCAAACGGAAACATTTAAGTTTCAAATTTATTTTAGATCTAATGGTGTATATTACAGCGGCTTTAATCATTGTGAAGGTCCGGGGTTTTGTATGGTCTCGTCCAGAAATGTTTCCTACAAGACTGGTATTTGCTTTTTAATCGTCTACAAAATGTTTAAAGAGGGCT
Source organism: Nicotiana sylvestris (assembly GCF_000393655.2). NCBI lineage: Eukaryota > Viridiplantae > Streptophyta > Magnoliopsida > Solanales > Solanaceae > Nicotiana > Nicotiana sylvestris. The sequence continues at coordinate 209,717,251 of NC_091064.1, forward strand.
CGTATTTGCTTTTGCAAATTATTTGGGTCACAGATAATAATGTACAAACGATAGATGCTGAAGGATTATGTTAGGTCGTGCCAGACATTGTCTTGTCACTTTTTGGTAGCTGTTGCAGAGTTATCTGAGTAAGGTGACTAATATGCTCGCAGGGTCTCAATCAATAGGTGACACTGAGGATTAAGTAGTTGTCAACAAGTCAATCCCGAGCAAGTGTCAACAATGAGTTAATTTGTCAAAATCTCAGGCATTAATGTAATTTTGAATGCTACAGTTCAAGTCTATATTTGAACTTTATGGTAAAGTCATAGTCGTCAAACCATCATTTTTAAGGTGTGCAGGAGATTGCAAGTAGCCAACTTAACCAAGAAAAGGAATAATCATGTCGCTAACCCATATAGGCTTTTGTACCTGGTAGACGACAGCCCTGTACAAGGAATAGAATACATGAATCTTCAAAAGATGAAGTAAAAATTTCTCCAGATAATACAATGAGCCAATACTTAAGTCATCATTTGCTGCAGTTGACTCATTAAGATACATACAGAGTGAATATGAACTTTCTCAAAATTTTCTAGACTGGGGCAAGCTGTTCCCTTGCTTCACGGCTCATTTCCCTAGTATATTCATTTATTATTGCATAATGAACTGGATTCCTCTTATTCTGTCTTTTTCCGACTAATCAACGGAAGTTCCTTCTTTTCTGAGTAGTTAATAGAATCCAGAAATCTGTTGATGTTTGTGTATGCGTGACTCTACTGATCCTTAGAGGAACATCGTAACTAACTTATCACAAGCAACTGTATTACATATTTGACAACTTAGTTGCACTGTACTGTATAATCAAGAGCTGCTTTTGAATACTTATGGATGTGCATATAAATTAGTATTAGCTTGTGGATGGCAAAATTGGAGAGTTTGACATTGCTATTTGGCCGAACTTCTAATTTAAGTATTTGATCTATATGTCTCAGGTTGAGGAAGAAACTGGAATCCACCTGAATGTTCATGATATGGTCGACCTCACAGCGTTTCTCGACACATCGACTGGGGGCAGAGTTTTTCCTTCTCCTGTAAGCTTCCACCATCTTCTATAAGAAAGACTATTCTGACCACATGCTTTCTTGGATTTTGTATTATGGGAACAATAAGTAGAAATATTTGCATAAACAGCTAGTTTCTGCTAAAAAGTATATGAAAGGGTATATGTTATAGTTGCTTCTAGCCTAGTATTAAAAGAATGTTGACGGTTCATACTTCTAGTATCAGTATTAAAAGAATGTTGGATACTACTCCATGTGCACATGAAATAATAATTATACTAACCTTGACCCTCATGGTTTTTCAGCATAGTAAAAATTATAATCAGCATAGAGAAGCTGCCATTTTCTGGAACAGTGGTAGCTTCTTTCTCGCATTTCAGATAAAAAAGGGCAGCTTGGTGTACGGGGTTCAGAGTAGGGTGACTACATCGGGTCTATCGTACATAGCCTTACGTTGGGTCTATTATTCGCACTTAAAAAATGGGGACTTTTATTAAGATTTCTGCCTTATGCTTCTTTAACACTATATTTTGTGATTTTGTTGTTCTTTCGACGTTAGGGTGGCTGTGATGAGGAGATCAGTTTGTTTCTATACAGAGGAAATGTCAGCAAAGAGAAAATCCAACAACTGCAAGGGAAAGAAACTGGACTACGTGACCATGGGGAGCTGATTAAGGTGCATGTGGTTCCATATGATAAACTATGGCGTGCCACAGCTGATGCAAAAGCTCTGACCGCAATTGCCCTCTATGAGATGGCCAAAAGAGATGGGCTGCTGCCTTGCTCGACGACAAGTTAATATTTTCTCTTCCATTTATCTCAATTTACTTTATTGTATGCTTGGCTGAATAGGTGATGCTATATCTTAGGCAGATGATATCTAAATTATGGGCATTCCTAGGTGCACACTCCTGGCAACTGCATCTGTTGCTTAGTTTTAAACTTTTCTACATTAAAAGCTGTTTTGCATAGAACACAATTTTATCATTTCAAAATAGATAATAAAAAAAGGGAAAGAGGAGATTGGTTCTTGCACAGTTAATGGAAAACCTACAACAACAAAAAACCTAGTGAAATCCCACATGTGAGATCTGGAGAGGGTAGTATGCACGCAGGCCTTACCCCTACCCGGCGTTAACGGAAGTCCTAAAAGATAACAAATGTATTAACTTTATTCCCTTTTGCCGTTTATTCTGTTCCTGGTATGGATGGGTAAAGTTCGCTTCATATTTATCTTCAGGATGTTGTTATCACAAGAACATGGCACTGCTATTTAGCTATGAGCTTGTATCTCCTTCAAAACATTTCTTGCTGCGACTTATTTTCCTATTAAATAAAGTAAAAGAAACTGAGTGCTTGTAAATTTTGAGTCAAATACCCCAAATTGAAATTTTTTATTTGTCTCGAAGAACTCATGGAAATTAGAGTCTTACTTCCAATCCTTTTGAGTAAAATCTTTCTGGTTGCAGCTTGATAAAGTTGAATAACGAACATCACTGAAGAAAGTAATTTCCAATTGCAGTTGGAAAACGACCCTGCCATCCCAAATTGAAAACTACTGAAAGCTTGATGCTTTGTTAAAATTTAATTCATTGGCAATCCTTATTGAGATAAAGATGAGCAACTCTGTAAATAGGAACCAAGAAATGAATGAGCAAATGATACATTTATTTTGATACATTAAAATGGTTCGTCCAACTTGAAAAGCTTCATGATCTTGGAAATGATGGAGATGCAGTATACAAAGAACATATAGGTCCACGATTGTGCAAGTGTTCAAAGTTTGTTAGTTGCTTCCCAAATAGTTGTACCATCACAAGTGCAGAGTTTCTTGTAGTTCTCACCAACTCCTGCACTTCTAGCTATCACTGCTGCTTTAAGGCCAGGATCTGATTTATCTTCAGTTGAATATACTGCTATAGCTCGCCCAATCAGGTCAGCAACTCTCAGCTTCTCTTTAGCACCAGAATAAAATGCCTCGCCTTTCACATCAACTTCCAGTGTTCCCAGGTCACCGAGTGGCTGAAAAATGGAAAAACACATTAAAAAGTGCACCAAATCAACCTTTTGGTGCAACTTTATCCAATACAATGTTCAGGGCCAAGGAAAAAAAGCAAAAATTAGATATCCCGTTTATATTATGACATCACTGTGGGAACAACCACCTTGTTTTAGTTTCCCGGGTTGTAGATCACTACCAAATAGTCTCAATATAGAAGTCGTGAAGAATGGAACAAGCATGCATCCCGTGTGGGGAAATGGCTGACCCTTCCAGAACCAAGAATTATCAGGGCACTCACCATTTCATCATTTATCCCTTTGCACCAAATTCTTTACTATTACGTCCTAGGCAAAGCAAGGACTGCAAAGGTCACAATACCTAACACCCTGTTAAATGCATGGCTTTCACCAAGTAAGTAAACCCCCATCTCCCACTCCCCAGAAAGAAAGCGGGAAAAAATAGAAGGGAAGCGGAAAGAGTATTAGTACATCTTAGCTTGAATAGTAACTTGTACATGGTGTTACTCAAAACCCACACAAACCAATCACGCATTAGAACCTTCTCCATAAATTTGGCACCTTTAGACACTCCAAAACAAGTAAAGAATTAACACAACAAGCATGTGTAGACATTCGTTTCACCCTTTGGAGGACAAAGAGAAAGGAAAAGTTTCACATAGTCGCTGCCAAACAGTATCCTTTTTTCAGACGACTTCCATTCCAAAACTAACAGCATGCATTATTAGATACATTTCATTGACAATGGACCCCTTAAAAGTATTACCATAGTCCTTCAAGCACTTAAAGCATACATAAGTGAGATTAGTTGAGAACCCGACTGCATAAATAATAGATAAGCATGCCGATTCCCTCTATTTCTCTGTGGAAGGATAACGGCTACTGCAGAATCCATGCCCACGCCCCAAAAGAAAAAAGAAAAAAAAGAAAACACAACTGTGCCTCAATCCCAAACACACGGGTTCGGCTACCTCACTGACCATGTTACTCCAATTAAATTCATCTCAGGCCAATAACATACAAATAAAAATAAAAAGTACTAGAAGTTCTATATATTATCTATTGATGACGTATAAAACTCTGAAAGGCTAAATGGCTCCTTGAAAAGCATAAGACAAAGTAAAAATGCTACCATGACAAACATATTCTCAACTGATAGATAGCACCTATGTAGAGTTCACAGGAACAAGGGAATATAACATATTAAATTTAAATCAGATGTTTTTCTGAGTATTACTTACTGGGCTATACAATTTCCCAGTACTAGCTGCCCCCCTCGTCAAATCACCAAATTCATTAATTGACCAAGCATGCTTTCCAGGTGACAGTCCACTGAAGTTTGCTTCAATCCTAGTTAATTCCATATTGACTTGAGCCAAGCGAACAACACCAAAAATGTCTGGCCCTTTGAATTCCGCAACAGCAGCAGATATAAGGAAATCTACAAAGCATGGTTAAACACATAAAATTGTTGGATACATCGCATTGGAAATAAAGTAGATGAAGCTGAAGAAATCTAAAGCTCATGAGGTAACTGCTTATGATCCCTCTTTTGCATTCATTCTCTCAGTTCAGCACTTTAGAAAACATTATATACAATAATCATAGGCATAGCTGATTCTGGTCATCCTGTGAATATAGCCAGAGATGTGAAAATATAATGCTTCACAAACTTTCTAAAACAAACAAAACATCAGATATACAATTAGCTTTAAGATTGGAACTATACCATCCGGAACTCCTTGTCCAATCAGTCGGGCTTTCCGACCTGTTTGCTCCAAGGCTTCTGTCAAAATCTTTACAGGTGAAGATCCAAGAACTCTCACTACTTGATTATCGAGGTCCACATCCACATTCTTAACACCTAAAAGCCACACAAAAGATCTCTTTCAATGCCAAAACAAATTGATGAGTTTTTACAGGAAAAAAGCCTCATGACAAGGCATGATTTCTTGTTTTTAGCACTTACCTTCAACAGTTTGCAGTTTGCTCTTGACTGCCTTAACACAGCCTTGACACGACATGTCCACCATAAATTCTGTCTGTCACCAAGTTGTCAATACCATCAATTTAACGCGAGAAAACAGCAATAATGCAACATAATAATCAGAAGTTATGAGTTCTTATGAGACATTTTAGATAGAATAATTCCAACATAATGCAAGCCCTCCACTCCCCAACCCTAAAAGTCAACTCACAACAAAACCAATAAAACCAAATGCGAACCGCAAAAGTTAAAACTCTCTTCGATAACAACAAATGGGTTATCCTCAGCATAAGTTGGTGCATTAACATTAAGAGATGCTTTAAGGAAAAAGCCAATAAAGATCAGCATTCTTGACAAATTAATCACATTACAGCCAGCATGATGAATTTACCTAAGCAATCAATCAAGGAGAAAAAGACCCTCTTGTATTAAATAGTTCAAAAACAAACGCATACTTTTTTTTTTGACAAGTGAATATTGCTGATAGCAGAGCACTAGATTAGGCTCTGTCCTGCCTTCTTACACGAGATGTTAGTTGATCGACCTAAAGCAGAGGAGAAAAGATTGGTCCTAGATTGATGGTGTACTATATTGTACCTTTCTTTGACTCAAATGCTGTACTACATTACAGTACTACCCAAAGTACACGTTACCATATTTACCATAATAAAGACTTGTTTGCCAGTACAAGAGTCCCTATTTATAGTACAGTTCCAGATATGCTAATATTCACTACGGTGTAAAAAATTTTACACTATCAGATTACATCTAGCTGTTATATGAACTATCTTATCTTAAAGATTACAAATCCCATATTTTATGGTGAAGATATCTTTTGAGTGACTTTTACGCTGTCCATATATAAGTTAAACTCATTTCTCATTTTTTCCTCTCAAATCAAAACTACATAGAAAAATATACTAAAGCCTAAAGGAGAACGTACCAGTAACTCAGGCAAGACGGCACCATTCTGCAAACGAAAAATCACATTACTGAATTAGAACTATAACATCAATTGATTGCCAAACCAAAAAACAAATTACTAGTTTGCAGTTGTGGCTTAGGAATAGAGGTGAATCTCAAATTTAAAGAGACTAGTAGAGTAAATGCACCACTTAATATCCGAATTAGTTCCGGTGCATCCACGGCTTGTATGTTGAATCAGCCTAGGAGGAATTCAACAAATTTAAGAAAAATAAAGAGTCAAGAGGAATAAATTATACCTCGACGGAAGTTAGGTGATTGGAAGAAGGCGCGTCCATATGAAGCGCTGAAGGAGGACTTGATTTTTCTATATTCTTCGCGAAGCTTAATCGGAGATTCGGATTCGAAGCAAATTTTAGATTTTTCGATAAGCGTTCGAAGTGCGAAGAAGAAGAGGAGGAGGAGGAAGAGGAAATGGAAGAAACAGCAAAAGCAGCAGCTGGAATAACAGCAGCAATGGCGGTTGTTTTTGCAGTCACAATTGACCTCAAAAATGCCATTTTTTCACAATCCTTTTATATATTCATTCAGCTTTTGGTTACTAGAATTTTTTAACAGTTGAGATAGAGAGAGAGAGTCGTCGTCAGACTTCGGAACACAATCTGGATTCTAGAATCATCGATTTCCTGTATTCAGCTAATTGGGCTGTTTCATTGGGCCACATAACTACTAGCCCTCGTTTTAGTTTGGAATATTGACACATATATACCACTAGTCCACTACTAATGGGTGAAGCACAGAAATAACCCTCAAAGTGGATGGTCTTGAATTTTTGTCCGCTTGTTCTATGAGCAAAATTTTAAGTTTAACAAGTGTAACCCTTTGCTTGTCTCATGGGGAATATTTTTAACTTGTTACCTTGAATTTCTGCCCATGGGGCAAGCTGCGGTCAAAAGTTAAAAGATCATCCCAAAAGTGTCATATTTCTGTAAATTTTGACTGCTAATTATAATACCCCTATATTAGCAACATTTTAGTCAAAATTAGTTTTACCAATTGTAGCCCAAAAAAATTGACAATGATAGCCAAATTCGGAGCAAGTGCACAGATAGCCATTATCGGGGATGCTATTTAAAAATTGGCCAGTACTTATTTTTGTCCTGAAATTTTAAACTAAAAATCTTAACTTCAGAACAATTCAGGATATTTTTGTCTTGAAAAATTGAACTGAAAAACTGAAATTCAGGACGCACTGACTTATTTATAAATACAGCCCTTGAGAGATGTCATTTCTACGCCAAATTCTCCAAAATGGGCGGAAAGGGATCTTGAGATTTTCAGGGAGTTTTCACGAGATCTTGGATATGTTTGTGATTCATTCAATTTTAATAGGCAAAGCATCTGAATCTGTCGATGACAATTTACATCATCATCATAAATTGTAATCTCACCATTAAAAACTCATTTAAAGCTTCAATCTGAAATCTGAAACTTTTTAGTTATTTTGAATGGGTGTGGTTGAAATTCTTGGGAAAACCTATACGAAGTTATATAAAATTTGAGGAAGATTGGAGGTGTTTTAAAGTGCTTTGGAGTCAAAATTTGGAGCTAAAATCGATCTGAAAAACATCGCTATGATAATATATATCACGTATATATTTTGAATATCCACACAGACTTCATGGATATAAAAAATATACATTATATATATGAGATATACAGATGTATACGAAGATATAGTTAAATACACATAGATATACATTGCGCTTTAGCTCGTTTTCTACGACGATCCAGCTCAAAATTTCGACTAGTAACTTTTCAAATTAACCTTAAATGAGCTCAAATTTAGTATAAGCTTCACACAATTGTTATTAACAAGATTTTTGAACACCCACCTCGGATTATAACACTTTTTAAATTTCAGTTTTTAGATTTGAGAGCTAAATGCTCGATCAACAGTGGGCTTCAAGATCTTCTTCATAATTCGGTGATTTCAGTGGGTTTTTATTTTATTTTATAGAGTTTTAGTGATATATTGAAGGCATCAGTAGTGCTAATTTTGGTATTGATGTGGTGGTATACTACTACATGCTGAATGAAGAAAGAAGGTGAATTATTTTGAACTTTGCTAATTATGTTAAAATTACCAACTTGGCTAAAACATGCCAATAATGATAAATTGGGATATTTCTTGCCAAATTTTCTTTTATTTTACTTGTCGTTGCAAGTCAACTTAACTTGACATTATTAGTGCACAAAACATAAACACTTTCTTTTATTTGAGGAAGTGCTTGAAATAAGTTTTATTTCATATATTCATATTCATATTAATGATGAAAAGAGTGCTACATAAATTAAAATAAAGAATTATCTTAAATAAGCTTGGTCCAAGCCTACTAAAAGAAGGACCAGCCTCGTCATGGTGATTAGAGGACACATCCGATCGTTCATCTCTAATCTGACATGTTTCCTCCCAGTTATATGATCAACGGATCAGTCAACTAGAAAGCGGGCTATTCTTCTTCCGGGATGAGTTTTTCAATCACGGGCTTGGGTTTAGTAGAGGACTGACTTGTTTCCTTCACGCCCAGGAGAATGTTGCGAGGGGCATGAGAAGTTGGAAAATTCTTGTGCTATCAATGTATATAACTTAAATACTTTAGTAATAAGGGCGTGGACGCCTGATGAGACGGGTCAATAAAGAAAATAGAGAAAAACTATGAAGGTTATTGGAAGATATTTGTATTAAATATAGATGGATATATATAGTCTCTAACATTTTGCCCACTTGGAATGGAAGTATTTAATGGTAAGTAGGTAATGCCGACAATACTAAAGTCCAGTTTCCAGAAAATGGGACCATATTTCAATCAAAAGGTCATTTCAACAAAGTAATCTTGTAATTAAATATTGCTATTTTAAATTAAAGATAAACATAGCCGGACAGATTTACGGTTTACTTTTTTTAACCGGTATATATAGATTATATATTAATTATACATATTTATACACATTTTATACATGAATTTTACATACATTATACATCCGCCGGCTATTTTTAGTTTAAGAAATTAGGTGGGTGGCTATTTGGACAATATAAAATTATCAAAAGCCATTAACTAAATCAAGAAAAGTGAAAGAATGAAAAGTAACATAATAACATATACAGAAAAAAAAAATTAATAGCATTCTACTAATATCAAAATGAGCAGTTTATGCACTTATTCTGCATTTAAGATTGAAAGCATTAATACAAGTCCATTTTTCATGGCAATCTTGTACGTCTCACTAGACCAACACAACTGCAATTGGACTTCTCACAGAGTGCGTATTCGAAGTCCATTTCAAGAATCCCTGAACAACTTCATTGCCTGAGCTATTGGTTGTCTTGGAAAAAGTCACTTGGTATGTTAATCTCTGGTTCAACATAGAGAAGTTTAGCTTGGAGGGTTTAACTTTCACTGCAACTCCTTTTGGTGAAACTATCTCCACCTTGTAAGTTGATGTGGCGTCACCAACATTTGTCACGGTTCTGGTATATATCTGAGGAGTTGATCTAAGTCTGATGGAAAATGAAGGATAATTTAATTGCGCTTCAGGGATACTTTTCACCTCCGAGCAATTTACCTTGCGTTGTAACAGCAAACCTACCTCTCGATTTGTGTAGTTCAAACCACATAAATAAGGTAAATAGTCTTCAAATGGTGTATCATAAACTAGTCCAGGATCATTTGCTCTCGACGGATTAACATGCCCTGCACCAGTTGCAAAGATATTGGCAGGATTGAGCGTTTCATCTAATATTGGATTCTTGGCAAGGTTTAATATGTCAGCAGTTGTCATGATTGCGGACTTAATAGCAGAAGAAGACCAATTAGGATGCGCGCTCTTTAGGAGAGCTGCTATGCCACTAAGGTGAGCGCAAGACATTGAGGTACCAGATAGAATATTGAATGCAGAATTTGTGTTTTTGTTGGGGATATTCACGGTGGTAGGCCAAGCAGCAAGGATATTAACACCAGGGCCAATAATATCAGGTTTTAAGATGCCAGGATTTGCTCGGCTTGGTCCTCGAGTAGAAAATGAAGCAACTATAGGAGCATTTTTATCTCCTATTACTGTTCCCTGGAATGTAATTGCAGCAATAGGATTTGAAGTTGAATTTATATAGGCCTTAATTTTCTCTCCTTCTTCATGTGAAACATCTAATGCGGGAAGGACATGAGCAGTAGCTGATTTTGTGACACCATCTTCCGGATTATTGATGAGAATCATGCCAACGCCTCCAGCGTCCTTTACATTTCGTCCTTGACTACTGGTGTGACTACAACAATCTTTTCGACACAAGACTATCTTACCTTTGATAGCAGGATCAGTCATCGCCCACGATCTACAGAATGGAGCATCTTGATCACTTGCATTCTTTCCAGCATCATATAGAGCGACGAATGTTGAGTTGGAGGTCTTTTGCTGATCAGCAGTTTCTCCTTCAAATTCCTCTTTATTTCCAAGCTTAACAGTGGCTTTTAGTTTTCTATCATGGGTGCTAGCGCCAACTGTGAGAATCCAAGGGGCACTATTTGCTACAGAGCTATCAAAGTTGCGATTGCCTGCAGAACAACTAACAAGAATACCTCTTTCTGTTGCACTGTAGGCCCCAAGAGCAAAAGTGTCATCATGGAATGGAGCGTTACCACCGCCAAGAGATGTGGAAATGATATCTACACCATCATCTATAGCTGCATCCATGGCAGCTAAAGTATCAGTTTCACTACAAGTAGCAAAACTGCATACTTTATATATGGCTATGTGGGCAAGAGGAGCAACGCCAACTGCAGTTCCATTGGCATTCCCAAAGAAATTGGCACCTTTCACAAAAGCTCCTGCAGCTGTGCTAGCTGTGTGTGTACCATGTCCATCATCATCTATCGGGGAACCTTCAGAAAATCGAAAAGACCTGAGTCCTATGATCTTGTTATTACACTTTGTCGTGAAATTAGACTCACAAAATCCTTTCCACTTGGCAGGCGGGGAAGGCATCCCAACGTCGCTAAATGAAGGATGGTCAGGGAAAATTCCAGTGTCCAAAACTCCGATGATCACGCCTTTCCCATAGTTGGAATCCTTCCACAAGCCCATGTTCTGTTGCAAACCAAGAAAACTTGGAGTATGAGTAGTTTGCAAGGACAATATCCTCTGTGGCCGCGCAGAAAAAAAGCCTTGTTTCTTCTCCATTTCCTTCACTTCTGCAGCAGTTAATCTTGCTGCAAAACCTTTCATCACATTGTGATAGGAATATATCATTCTTGGCTCTTCATTGTTCCTTGAGTTAATTGCTGTAGTTTTAGGCAAAAAAGAATGGTAATAGCTCTCTAAATCCAATGATGATGATTGAGTAGAAATTTGGGTTTCTGGTGGTTCAACTTGGATTATATAAGTCTCTAAATCAGTCTGGAAACTAGGCCATGGGAAAGAGCAAACAATGCAAAATAGAAGGATTTTCAAGAATCCCATGGCTGCAAATGGGATGCTAACTTTTTATGAAAGTGAATTTGATATATTTTTCAGTTTAATTTGGAGCTACTACTTATATAGTACTTCCTCTGTGAAACTTATTGTATCATTATATTGTAAATGAGACTAGGATAGAATTACATGCTATAACCGACTGATTATTAGCATAACAATTGGCTAGTCTGATATTGAAGTATAGTTTGTTCGTTGTAAAATTTGTACATATTTGACTTTTCTTTTTGGAGGAATGATTGATATAAAGTTGTCCACTGGCATAATGGTAGTAATGACTCGAATAAATAATGGGCCACATTCAAATATTATCGATGTTAGGAAAAAACCCAAATAGTTGCTCATCTGTATAATATATGCATAACTAAGGGTGACAAAATTGTTCAAAGAAAACAGTTAACCATCCATATTATTCACTAAAAAATGGGTTGGATAATAAACTTTTTAAAAATGGGTCAAATATGGATAAGAACCACATTATCCATTTAGAAAATGGATAATCAATGGGTCTAACTTTTACATTTGTAAAGCCTCAAATTGGGGATTCCTCAAAAGCACTTTTGGCAAAAAATTGAGGTGTTTGGCCAAACTTTTGGAAGGAAAAAAAAGTGTTTTTGAGGAGAAACAGAAGCAGTTTTGGAGAAGCAGAAAAAAGTAGTTTCTCTTCAAAAACACTTTTTTGAGAAGCATTTTTGAGAAAAATACACTTAGAAACAGTTTTTTAAAGCTTGGTCAAACACTAATTGCTGCTCAGAAGTGCTTTTCAAACTAATTAACCAAACACAAACTACTTCTCATCAAAAGTACTTTTGAGAAAAGCACTTTTTGAAAAAAAAAGCACTTCTCAAAATAAGCTGATTTTTGCAGCTTGGCCAATCAGGCTATAAGAATTCTCCCAAAAGTGATTATATACAAGAAGTCATGGATAATATGGGTAACCCATATTATCCGCCGGTTAACCCGTTTTTTATCTGTATTAAATATGGATCGGGTCAGATAATTGATCCGTTTTTTCATTACCCGTTTTCAACCCGATCCATATCCGACCCGACCCACCCGTTTGCCACTCCTATGCATAACTTATAGTACTTCCTCTGTAAAACTTATTGTATCATTACGAACAAGTGTTGTGGTGGAGTGGTAAGTACTTCTTCATCCTTTACCAGAAATCTCGGCTTCGAGTCCCTCAGTATAGAATCGCCGGAATGCTTTACCCTCTAATGTGAGACTTCCTGATACGAATTTGGATTTAATCGGACTCCAATGTAACTAACGGACACCGGATGGAAATAAAACAAAAAAGAAACTTATTCTATCATTATCGTCTATCATTATCGTGAATGAGAGCAGGATAGAACTATATGCTATAACCCATTGATTATTAGCATAACAATTGACTAATCTGATATTGAAGTATAGTTTGTTCGTTGTAAAATTTGTATATATTTGACTTTTCCTTTTGGAGGAATGATTGATATAAAGTTATCCACTGGCATAATGGTAGTAATGAGTCGAATAAATAATGGGCCACATTCAAATATTATCGATGTTGGGAAAATTTTCAAAATGGTACCCTCCAATTTAAAGTTGGGGTCAATCATGCTCTTGTCGGCATATATTTGCTCTTAATTTTCAACACAGCTAACGAAATTATTGTGATTATTAAGCTGTTCAATAAATGTTGACCTACCGTCTTTAGTACGAATTGATACAAGCTGTTATTACCTTTTGTTTACCTAAAATTGGATAACAATTGCATTTGTACGCGGTTCAAAGGATAAACGATTTAATCTAACACTAATAATAAAGAATATTGAACAAACAAATTAGAGATGAAACAAACAATAAAACCACTCACAATGTAAAAAAAAAAAAAACCACTCACAATGTTAAGGGCAAGACTGATCTTGGACTGAATAATGAGCTCGTCCTTGATCGGGCACAGTCACAAATAAAGAACAGAACTAGTGAGCAAAACTTTCAACAGTAGCTTAGAGAAAAAAAATAAACTTTTATTGCTTTGGAATGCATGCTACAACGTGTCGGATACAAGAAAAACTTCCCTTTATATAATGGGATAGTTTCAACACTTGTATAAGTCTAAAAAAAAAAGTACTCCATCTGTTCCACTTTATGTGAACCTATTTCCTTTTTTGCCCGTTCAAAAAAGAATGATCACTTTCTAAATTTGGAAGCAATTTAGCTTAAACTTACAATTCTACCCTTAATGAGAAGCTTTTATAACTACACAAATACTCTGGGTTCCTTTTTAACTTGTTTAGGACCACAAATTCCAAAAGTCTTAATTTTTTCTTAAACTTCGTGCCCAGTTAAACCGGTTCACATAAATTGGAACGGAGGGAGTATCTTCTTTTCCCGATAATTATTGATCCAAAATCGACATCGAGTGAGATTCGCACTGAGATATCCGGTTGAGGGCGGCTATCATGATCCTCTATCCTTCATGCACAATCATTCACCGTGTCTCCCGAGGTCTATATCTCACACTCGGCTCGGGCTAGCTGCTTTACCATGTCCGATGTCAGATATACCGTTCACTCTTTCGGGGTCTCGATACGAAAGGCTTTTGACCTCGACTACAACCTCCCGGTTCTGTGTTCCCCCTCCATTCTCTCATTGGGGGATCGGGATAAACTTTATGTCATGACCCTAACCCCGAACCCGGTCATGATGGCGCCTCTCGTGAAGACAAGGACATCCAGTTTAACCCAACTTACTTTTAAAACAGTTAATCAACATAAAAGTAGTCTAACCATGATTTAGTAATACTGAATAACGGAAAATATCGATAAAAATACGGAAAATCCAACCTGACACAGCCCTAACCGGGGTGTCACAAGTCACAAGCATCTACTAGGGTATAAATACAACTGAAAAGTCTGAAATGTACAAGGCGCAGACTAATGAAATAAAGAGGGAGAAAAGCAGTGCTGTGAACGCCGACAACTACCTTGCCAAACTTTGATGACTCTGCCTCCGACCAGCCAATACCCGCTACCGGATTCAGAAATACCTGGATCTGCACGCAAGGTGCAGAGAGTAAAGTGAGTACTCCAACTCAGTGAGTAATAATCATAACCAAAGTCTGAATGGTAAGAAATCACGTAAAGCATATCAAAATGCTATATAGAAGCAATTCAAAACCAGTAAGAAAGCAGTGAAGTTGTCAAAATCTCCTAAGACATCTTAGCTCAATTTAAACTTATTTGAAAATGACTTTTTCAACAGTTACACAAATGAATGCAAAACAGTTAGTGCAAATAATCACAGAAATCCGTCCCTCGGGCACAATTACCATAGGTTAACAAGTAAATGACCGGTAAATATGAAGATAAACACATAAAGGTTCTCCCCTCGGGCACAATGTCAACAACTCCGCCCCTCGGGAAATATTTCAGAACAATACCAGCCCCTCGGGCAATCACATAGAACGGTACCAGCCTCTCAGACAATCACATAGAACAATACCAGCCCCTCGGGCTATATCTCACATCACAATGGATACTCGCGCTCACTAGGGGTGTGCAGACTCCTGAAGGGGCCCCTTACGGACCAAGAGCAATATCAAGCCATCTCGTGGCATCATCTCTAGGCTCTAGGCCTCATATTAACAAGCCACATCGTGACGTACATATCTTAGTCCCTTGGCCTCATAATCAAAATCTGTGTATCACCGATGCGGCGTGCAGCCCGACCCAAAAGATATCCTTACAACACAGGCCCTCCGCCTTACTCAGTCAAAAATCACATAAGTCACTCGAGCAACAGTAAAACATGATGCTCAGCCCAAAATATTATTTGAAATATCATTTCAAGTGTTAAAGTAAAGTAAACATGGTTGAGTTTTAAAAACAGTGGAAAATAACATGACTGAGTTCAAGTATAAAGTCAAAACAGTGAGGAAATATCAACCAAAAATCCCCGAAGGGTTCAAATAGTTGGCACGAAGCCCAAATATGGCATTCAGCCCAAATAATGATGATAGGAAATAGATTTCAGTCAAATACGCGGTAAAATCACCAATCGGGACAGACCAAGTCACAATCCCAAATAGTGCATGTGAGCACGTGATTTTTGCCCTATGAGAATTACTCCCAAAAAATTCAAAATAAAATAATTTTTTCCATTGTTTGCAATTTTGTGGATTTTTATAGTATTTTCTGTCATTATTTGCATGAGTTCGTGCATGTTTGTATGTTTAAATAAATGAAAAATACAACAAATAGATTGCATTTGCATTTAGGATTTAATTTTATAATTTTTTTAGTTGAGTAGTAAATTACTTATTTTTACAAAAATGAAAGAATCAAAAAATAATGTATTTAGCATTTTTAAAGTGTTTAATGTCAAATTGTGTGATTATTGTATTTTTAGTATGTAATTAGTTGTGATAAATATTATTTAAAGTGGATTAGTATTTTAAGTCAATTTTGGTTTTATAATTTGAGTTAGGATTTTGGGTTTTAGTTTTGAAGACAATTTAGGAAGAAAAAGAATTAATAAAAGACAAGGAAATCAAATTGGGCCAAATTCAATTTAACCACCAAAACCCAAATCAAATACACCCCAAACCAGCCCAGACCCGTCTCCCCCAACCCGGTCCGCCTCCAGCCTTAACCAAAACGACGTCGTTTGGACATGCTCTAATTTGGGCCGTTGAATCAGCCTGATCGAATGGTCCCAAACCTTTCCCACAACTCGACCCATTCCCATACCCGGACCACCCACTTAGCCACCAAACGACCCCGTTTTTCCCCTTGATCAATCTGTATCGTCGATCTCCTCTAATCCAACGGCCCCAGTTAATTCCCCATTTTAATATACCAAACACCCCCCACTCGTCTCTTCAGAGACCAAGAACATGTACCACCGCACGCCGCCCTCTTCCGCCCACCGAAAATCGCCTCACAGCGGTTCCGTTGTCCCAAACAACCCCAAATTAACACCAGTGATTCTCCTTCACCTAATTATCTCAAATCCTCAAACCGTTCCTTTCAAATCACGACCGAAATCGTCGAATCTTTGATCGAAATTTGAACCCCGAACCCTAGTTTACCCAATCGACCCCAAACTGACACCCCATAACCTCCTTGACCTCCTCATACCCAATACATATCTGGTTTCCCTCGAATTTGTCTAAAATAGGTCGAATTTCAAATCTTGAGTTCCGATTCTAAAAGTTAGAGTTAAACACAAGAATTGTTGATGATTTCAGGGCCGATTTCGTTGCAAAATGGTGTTAATCATTTGTTCTAACAAAGAACAAATGACTAACATCATTTGGCGTTGAAGTCGGAAAACATTCGAGTGCCAAATGAACCCGTTGAGTTAGTGAGTATCCAGTACTACTTCTTTTCTTTTCTTGTTATTATTCCACTTCTGCCCCGTCTTCTTCTCTTCTTAGGTTTGAATTAGGTTAATTGTGAACTGTCCATTCGATTGTCTTTGGTGCATATTCATGTATGTCGTTAATTAATTTAATAGCGATTTTGATTTTTCAATCTAGTTAAAGGTTTTAGTCTTTTGTTTACTATAATTGTGGTACTTCGGAACTTAGGGGGATGAATAACAGAAGCCTTGAGGGTAATTTGGGCAGGGAAACCTGTCAATAATTAATTAGAGGGCTTCTCAATAGTGGTAGGGTCTAGGAAATGCACTACCGAATTAATTATAAGCACTAAGTAGTGGAATGAATTAAAAATAAAAAGGGGACTGGTAGTGGCTGGCTTAATGCCTTTTTAGGAGCTGGAAATCAGAGAACATGGGGGATGTAATTAAAGACTAAAAAATACAGGTGTAAAAGGGTATACAGTCTGGAAAGGGAGGGGAACAGAAGAAAAAAGGTCAGAATACACCTTAAAAGGGGGATACTCTCTGATATATAAGAAGCAAGGACTGACTTTGTGTAAAAACAAAAGGAGAAAGAGGCAGAGATAGAGAGAGATAAGCATTAAGATATACACAGCAGTTGGATATTCTGAAATAGAAGGGAGGGAGATCCGGATACTCTGAAATACTGAGAGGAGAAATTCTGAAAATACCAGGCAACTGTGGAAACTATTGTTTCATTAATTTATCTTGGTGATTTCTTAGATTTCGAATTCTAATCCTAGTTCACTATTTCATTGATCTCTCTTGTTTCGATTTTTTTTTTCAAATTTTCAATCTGTCCAATCTAATTTAGTTCATTCGAGTGTTTGAAGTGGAATGGATTTCGTTTTGAGTGGGATGTGAAGTTTGCTGAACAAGTAGATACTCTACGGGTTTCTGGGGTCGATCTCGACACCTGGTGGTTTGAATCTGAGGTTTATCTGCTGTGCTGCTGATTGTTTAAGCTTGCTGAATCTCATTTCTTCATTGGTTACCCTCTTTCCAGGTATACCCTTCTGTTTCCACCTAATGTAAAGCTTGGCTTGGAATATATAAAATATGGATTTATGGAGCTTTGAGTAGGAGTTGTGTTGTGTTACTTTACTTGTTTGTTTCTATTTCATTTAGGTAGTTTTGATCGCTACCCCTCCACCCCTGAATATGTGATCAAGAGAATAATTTTCTGAATATTGTAGATTACATGATAGTTTGGATGGGTATCTCTTTTAGTTGAAGCCTTTTAAATATATCCGGTTGGTTGCTTGTTTTTGCTTTAAGGTCTGGATCTGAGCCTGGTTGAATATAGCTAACTCATGATCTTTTGGATTGTTAAATATGTACTAGTTAAGGTTGTTCCAAGGTTTATTTGTCGAAGTAAATAAGTATTTTGCTTCCTGCTCTCTTATGAGTTTCTGAAATGTATGGACTTTTATGATAATATGATTTGTTTTAATGCTGGAATTGAATCTTAGTTTATTGAATCCTGTTGTCAGTTAATTCTTTAAAATTGAGTCCTGCTAATCAGAATAGAAGTGTATTTGTATGGCATTGTGAAGTTTAGTCATTGCCGGGGACTGATCATTTAGCAGCTATAATCACTAGTTGGTTACAGTTGTAAATTGACGAGCATGTACTCATGCTAAGTTATTCAAATTGTCCGATGGTTTGTTTTCCTATTCTTGTTTCTCTATACGAATGTTTGATAGGCTTTTTATGATTAGCTGCGATCTCATTTTTATTCAAAGATCTACATGAGTTCTCGTATAACTAGCAGGTAGTGTGTTAAAATTGGAATTCTAGTGAAAAGTCAATTGAAGCTGTATGTGTCAATAGCACATGGGTTTTTGTAATTTCAAGCATTGAAAGTGTATTGCGTGATTGGAAGTATAATCGTTTAAGTTGACTATTCATGCACCTAATAAATGTTGAACTGGGTATTAGTTCTTGTACAAGCTGTATGTGTCAATAGCACATGGGTTTTTGTAATTTCAAGCATTGAAAGTGTATTGCGTGATTGAAAGTATAATCGTTTAAGTTGACTATTCATGCACCTAACAAATGTTGAACTGGGTATTAGTTCTTGTACAAGTCATTTGTGTATTCTGGCTCATGTAATATTGCTATACAATTGTTTCATGATATCATCAGTTTCTTTTTAGTTTGATTTGAAAATACAAAGTGTATAAGGATTTTTTTTTGGAATTCAAGATCCATGTTGGTAGAATCCATTTGATGTACATGTCAAAAATTAATCTTTACACATCTATCCACATTGACCTTCCATAATTAATGACCCTCACAAAACTAGTTAGCTTTTTATAGAAAACTTGAAGTGCGCCATCTTCATTAAATAATCCATGGCCCTTATGTAATTAATTTTAATCCTTAGAAACTGAGGCGTGCCATTTAGTTAAATTTTCATGGCCCTCGCAAACTTAAAAAAAATATGTAGTTGCTTTAGGCGCACTATTTTAATAATAGTACCTTCCTAAACTCGGGTGTGCATTTCATGTGACCCAAATTCAAATCTTAACAATGTTGAATAAAATGTGTTTCGGATTGCGGGTGCATTTCATGTGGCGCGGTCCAAAGACATGTTTTAGATGGCTTTGAAATCTTCCTAAAATAATTAAAAGCGGTTTAAAGTTTAAAATTATACCATAGGCTAAAACCTGTGTTAAGATCAGATAATAGGCCTATTACAATAGTTGAGCGACCGTGCTAGAACCACGGAACTCGGGAATGCCTAACACCTCCTCCCGGGTTAACAGAATTCCTTACCCGAATTTTTTGTGTTCGTGGATTGTAAAATAGAGTCAATCTTTTCCTCGATTCGGGATTGAAACTGGTGACTTGGGACACCATAAATCTCCTAAGTGGCGACTCTGAATTTTTAAATAAAATAATCTCGTTTCGATTGTCACTTTAAGTTCGAAAAAACTCTCTTATATGGCCATTTACGGGGGTGTAGGTTAAAAAGGAGGTGTGACAGTGCACGACCCCCACGCTCGTCATCAAGCGTGTGTCTCACTTCAATATAGCACTACGATGTGCAATCCGGGGTTTCAAACCCTCAGAACATCATTTACAATCATTAATCACCTCGATCCGATCTGGACTCTAGCCCGCGATGCCTTACTCGCACGAATCGACCTCCGGATGATCCATATCTAGCCACAATCAGTACATAACTCTTAAAATATGCTAAGGGAACAAAGCTCACTCGAAAATATCCAATTTGCATCAAAAATCTCGAAATTGCTCAAACCCGGCCCCCGCCTCACATCTCGGAATTCGATAAAAGTCACATCAATAAAATTCCCATCCTCTCACGAGTCTATACATACCAAGAACATCAAAATCAGACCTAAAATAGCCCCTAAAATCCCAATTTCTAGATCTCCAATTACCACGTCCGAATGACCTGAAATTTTGCACACACGTCACAAATGACACAACGAAGCTATTGCAACTTATAGAATTCTATTCTGACCCCTATATCAAAATCTCACTTATCAACTGGAAAACGCCAAAATCTTACCAATTCAAGCCTAAACCTTCCACGGACTTCCAAAATGCATTCCGATCAAGCTCCTAAGTCCCAAATCACCTAAAGGAGCTAACCAAATCATAAAAATTCCGATCCAAGATCATATACCAACAAGTCAAATCTTGGTCAAACCTTTCAAATTTTAAGCTTTAAACTGAGAACTGTTCTTCCAAATTCGTTCTGATTACCCTGAAAACCAAAACCAATGATTTACATAAGTCATAATCCTTCATACGGGGCAAGTCATGCTCGAGAACTGATGATCAAGGTGCAAAATCTTAAAACGACCAGTTGGATCGTTACATCCTCCCCCGCTTAAACATACGTTCGTCCTCGAACGTGCCCAGAGTTGTTCCAAAAGCCAACCAATCGCTGAATAACCTTACCATGCATATACCCGGGGGTGATCCCACATCACCCTATCTCATATAGGTCTGATAACCCAATGCAACTAAAGTTTCACAATTCCAACCTAGCCCATAAACCTTAGAACCACATTTCCACTTCCGAAATCATCCACAAGATCAGAATCTCACCTATATATTCAGAATAAGCCCGAACCGGCTGTAATAATCCATACCATCAACCTCATGTGCAATTACATGATAAACCACATAACTCAAACACTTGTAGCGATAACTTCTATTCACAGCAGCTGCCCACAACAACCGAATACCGGTAGAAAACCTCTTACCAACTAAAGTCTCATTCCAACACTTTCATATACTGCAAATGATAAATGAAACACGCAATAAACCATAACCATTTCTCAGATCAACCATTCATGAAGCCACTTCTCCTTTGGAAAAGACCATAGCAAATTTTTGCATCGAACCTCAATGTTATCCTTCCAACATGTTGAAATAAATCCGTTCGTATTCATTAATGATCCCAACAATCTCCTCTAATCCAACACACTATTCTGATGACATGACACATCAATACATGCCTAAGCCATAACTTGCACAATACGCGCACCAATAGGCAACCGTCCGAACATACTCAGATCATGAAAATGACTCAAATGAAAGAGATGTACCTCAAGCTCACCAGAACCACCACAACACAAGGCTGAGAACCCGCCTCATATCATAGGAACAGAACACACGAATCTAATCTGCAAGATCATACCTTCACATGACTTCACTGCAATGTGCGACCCTATCCAAACACTGCTCCACATGAAACACTTCAAGTCACTATGCTTGGAATCGACAGCCACACACAATTGATATCTGGAACCAAAGCAAATCATCATACCCATGGTGAAGCAAATAACATACACCTCACAAACCCGAAAGGACATAACCAATACGCCATTCACCGAGCAACACCCAATTACTCTTCCCGCTCGACTTCCACTATGAAAACCCAATAGAATCACACCATATGTGCCCATAACCAACAAATCATACACCTTGCAACATAGAAAGGTAGCCCATAGATCTCCCCATGTTACTAATAAGATCAATAACAATCGAATCAACACCTCACTCAATAATACAATTCGGAGCCAACCAAGCAAACTCAAGTTAGAACACGCATCCACATTGGCCTGCCAACAAACTCCTTATCAAGGAAACCCTGAAGCTGATCCTTCAACTCCTTTAACTCTGCCGGTGGCATACGATACGGTGACCGACATCAAATCAATACTGGAATCAACAATGTTGCCCGGCGACATGCCCGGCCACAAGAAACACATCCGAAATGTCCCTCACCACCGGAACTGAATCAATGGTAGAAGCCTCTGCACTGACATCCATCATGAAAGCCAACTAAGAAAGGCAATCCTTCCCAGCTGTCCGCTGGGTCTTCGAGATATAAAACCACTCCACTAGGACTTAATCCGTCGAACCTCGCCACTTAATCTGTAGCATTTTCGGCATAGCCAACAGCGTCGCCTTAGCGCAATAGTCTAGAATAACACAACACGGAGACAACCAGTCTGAACCCAAGATCACATCCATAATCTAACATACTAAGAAACAAAAGATCCGCTCGGGTCTCCAAACCCTGATAGTCACTAAACAGTGTTGATACACACGACTCACAACCACATCCTAGCCTGAATGTGAGAACCTCTCTGTCTCCCAATCCATATGGCACATGACTCAACAAACCAGATCCCAATTCCACCATCTGAATGCAGACCACACCTCAAATACCCAATCATTCCACGAAAGATACTCTAAAATTTCCCATGTGCCACCAAACAAGCTCGAATATCAGTAGTCGATCTAACAAGAAAGCACCGCAATACTATTGAAGTACCATCAACTTAACCATATTGCCCTTTTCTGAAACATATACCCTCGTCAAATCACTCCAATTAACAATACCATTTCTTTAATCATCTGAAGATCACCCCCTAATCATCTGAAGCTCATTTCTTTAATCATCTGAAACTGCTCGTGCTGCCTAAGAATTTTATGACTTCCCATTCAGAACTGAACAGTAACCTTACACACGCAAATCTCAATCCTCCATAACATACCACATATACCATACCATCATAGGATAACATGAGAACTTCATCTCCCTTCCGAGCCACAAACATCTACATACTCAACTAGTCAAGAACTTTCCATTGATCCTATCTAGAAGAAAATCACTATACATCCCATGCTCCTTATACCCATAGGAAACATACATCTCCAACCGAGGTAGAAACCATCAAGAACTCTCCGAGTTCCCCTTGCACAAACCAGACCTGCCAGAACTGAATCCTTCTAACTCGACCAAGCTATGCAAGCCATCAAAACCTAAGACCACTGCCGCGAAATACCTGTAGAAACTCATTACCTCATAAACACTCAAGGAACTAATCCTTGCCATACCGAACTGGCCTACTACCAAGCTATTCCATCTATCCAAGTTTCCTTCTGATTTACCTTCATCTTGATATTCTCTCTTGCTGTAACACCACAACTCCTCAGCCCAGACTTACCACACGAGAGCATAAAACCACACTGTCTAAGGCTCATAAGCTGCCGAATACTCTCTTAAATATTCCTAAAATCACCACATTCAAAATACTTTACTCTAAAGAACTTCCCGCGAGTCTAAATCTGTTACCTTTACCTTCCCAATAATGACACATAGAATCTTATAATTAATATAGAAAATACCACAAGTCTTGACATCTTCCGAATGAAACTCGATTCCTAACCACATATACAACTTTAAAATACCCCATTGTTACATGTAGAATCTTGAACGCATTAGAACCATTCTCGAGAGTCATTCACTCAGAACATCATTTACAATTATTACTCACCTCAATCCGGTCGGAACTCTAGCCCGCGATGCCTTAACCATAAGAATCAACCTCCGGATGCTCCATATCTAGCCACAATCAGTACATAACTCTTAAAATATGCTAAGGGAACAAAGCTCACTCGAAAATATCCAATTTCCACCAAAAATCTCGAAATTGCTCGAACCCGGCCTCCAGGCCCACGTCTCAGAATCTGATAAAAGTCACATCAGTAAAATCTTCATCCTCTTACGAGTCTATACATACCAAGAACATCAAAATCAGACCTCTTATGACCCCTCAAATCCCAATTTTTAGGTCTCCAATTACAAGTCTTAATTCCCCAATTTTAGGCTTTAATTTCTACATATTTCATTATTAAACAAGTAGGAATCAACATAGGATCAAGTATAGAGTTTAAAAATCTTACCTCCAAGTGTACCCTTCGATTCCCTCTTCAATCTTTCTCAAAAGCTCTAAAAATCGTTCAACAATGGAGAAAATAGACCAAAGCTCGCGAAACTCATTTTTTAAACATTCTTCCCTAGGTAAAATTTCCTTCTTCGCGAATGCGGTCAAAGTCTCGCGTTCGCGAAGCACAAAATAACCTTGACCAGAATTTCCTCTTCGCGATCACGACCTACCCATCGCGAATGCGATGCTTCCTCGGACAAAACCTTAGCAATCGCGTTACACCACTCGCGAACGCGATGAATAAAATGCCTCAAGCTAGCTGATCAAATTACTCTACGCGAACGCGGCATGGACCTCGCGAATGCGATGCACAAGACTCTAGCCCTTCAAATTCTCAGCCTCACCAGCTAACCCTTCGCAAACGCGAGGACCTACTCGCGAACGCGAAGGTCAAATTTCCTAAAATCCTTCAGCAGTTTTCTGCAACTTTTAAAAACATGAAATGGCCCGATTGACCACCCGAAACTCACTCGAGGCCCTCGGGACCTCAACCAAACATGCCAATATATCCCCTAACATAATTGAAATTTGTTCCAACCTTCGGAATGCTCAAAACAACATTAAAACACCAAATTTGCATCGAATTCAAGCCTAAGAATTCTAAAATCTTCCGAATTACGCTTTTGATAAAAAAACCCGACCAAACCACGTCCGAATGACCTGAAATTTTGCACACACGTCACAAATGACACAACGAAGCTACTGCAACTTCCAAAATTCTATTTCGACCCCTATATCAAAATCTCACCTATCACCCGAAAAACGCCAAAATCTCAATTTCGCCAATTCAAGCCTAAACCTTCCACGGACTTCCAAAATGCATTTCGATCATGCTCCTATGTCCCAAATCACCTAACAGAGCTAACCAAATCATAAAAATTCTGATCCAAGATCATATACCAACAAGTCAAATCTTGGTCAAACCTTTCAAATTATAAGCTTTAAACTGAGAACTGTTCTTCCAAATTCGTTCCGATTACCCTAAAATCCAACACCAACAATTTACATAAGTCATAATCCTTCATACGGGGCAAGTCATACCTGAGAACTGACGATAAAGGTGCAAAAGTTCAAAACGACCGGTCGGGTCGTTACACTTTACCCCCAATTTTTCCCGTACACACCTTTTATTCTATTTTTGTCAAGTTGAACTAGTAGAGACTCCATTGTGATTTATTAAGGTGTTCAATATTTGTTGACCTATAGTTTATAAGACCGAAAGTTGGTTAGAAATTTTGAAAGCGTATAAATGATTTACTCCTATAATATATTTCCTCCGTCCTAAATTAGGTATCGTGTTTTTCTTTTCTAGAGTCGTAAACGTTAACCAATATTTTAAAATATGTTTTTCATTAACGTCTTATAAAAATCTAGTAATTGTCTAGGTACATCCTAGTTGGGAAAATCAAACTACCTACAAAACTCTACTAGTAATAATATTAATTTCTTTTTGAAAAAAAACTATTGTTGTCCAAAATATTTCGGTCTTTTGTTGGTTAAATTTTTGTTTTTGGGTCTAGTTGAAATATTTTACACTATTACCTAATAAGATCCAAACACACTTCAGACAAAAGAACTTTTTCTGATGGAACATCACTCTGATCTTTGAGCTTCTCCATCTTAGAATAATAGTAGTAGCTAGTATTATTAAGGCCAAACCCATATGCGGCCCCTCTAACTTGGCGCCAAAATTTATATGGACATCTCAACTTAGCTATGTTTCATTTAAACACTCCAACTATGTTTTAAGTGTTCCACTTAAACACAAAACACTGACATGGCAAAAAGATTGTAGTTCACGGCTCTTAGGCGTGTGATTGGATCTGATATAATGTTTTCCTTTTCTTTTTATATTCCTTCTCCCCAAAAGTTCATCACCACCTTCTATGGCCTATTGCTACAATTCCTCCGCCACCATTCTCATCCCCCTCTCTCTCCTCTGCCACTCTTCCCCTTCCTCCTCCACTGTCTTGAAAAAAAATAGGACGAAAACCTTCCAAATATTGTAGGAATTTCTCTGGTTTGATAATGACATAATTTATGTGTTGAAGCTTTTTACAAAATAAAATGCATAAAAAGAGAAAATTGCGGCCCCTCCATTTATGTTGCTCTGTTCGATGATGAATTTGGATAACATCAGTTTGAAATTCTTGTTACCCGGTTCTTCAAAAATTCGAAGCTTTAAGAAAAATTAAAATTTTTATTTTATTGCTGATAATATCAGTTAAAGATTAAAGTTGAAACTTAAAAGCTCTATAAATACCCACTCATGTTCGAAGCTTTAAATTTCGAATTGAAGAATTTAGAGGTTATCTTGTTGTGTTTTCATTCCCACTTGATTTGTTCTTGAATTTTATAGATGTGGGTTGGTTGATTTTGACCCAGAGATATAGTTTGTGGTTATTGGAGTTTCTATGGACAATTTTGTTCTTGAATTTCAATTCAGATTTGGATTTTTACTCCACATGTTTAGGTGATGGCATTCTTGGGGAGAAGTGAGACATGAGTCTGGCTAGCAGTGATGGACTTTTGCAGCAGGGCCATGAAAATGTCTGATAATGGCTTAAGCAAAAAAAAATTAAAAGAGAAAGAAAATAAGAAAATAGAAAAAAAGAAATGATTCTTCTTTCATTGTAGTTCTTTTTTCTTTTGCTGACTTGTTTCTTTATTAGTGGTGTTAATTTTCATGTTAGTGGCAAGTAGCATTCACGCACTTAGCCTTGTTTAGAGTTGTCAAAATTGTATTTAAGTGGAACACTTAAAACATAGTTGAAGTGTTTAAATGAAACATAGCTAAGTTGAGGTGTCCATATGAATTTTGGCGTCAAGTTAGAGGGGCCGCATTTTGGCCTATTATTAATTAAGGACGTTGACGCTTGACGTAACGAGTCAATGGAATAAATAGGGAAAACCCTACTAAGGTGTTGGGAAGTTGTATGTATTTAATTTTGATAGATGCATAATTGTACATAGAGGCAGAGTCGGATTTTGAATTTGTCACTGAATTCGTATATAACTCGTTTTAGTTACTGGGTTATATATATATATATATATTTCCTCTGAGAGCCTTTTTCCAGTGGTTATGGGGTTACACCAAGGATCTGCACTCAGCCCGTTCTTATTTGCGCTGGCAATGGACGCACTGACACACCATATCCAAGGAGATGTGCCATGGTATATATTATTCGCTAATAATATAGTTCTGATTGATGAAACGCGAGACAGTGTTAATGAGAGGCTGGAGGTATGGAGGCAGACCCTAGGGTCTAAAGGTTTCAAGTTGAGTAGGACTAAGACGAAATATGTGGAATGTAAATTCAGTGACGTGAGGGGGGAAGCGGATGTGGAAGTCAGGCTTGACTCACAGGTCATCCTAAAGAGAGAAAGTTTTAAGTACTTAGGATCAATTATCCAGGGAGATGGGGAGATCGAAGGGGATGTTACACACTGTATTGAGGTGGGGTGGATGAAATGGAGGTTAACGTCTGGAGTCCTGTGTGACAAGAATGTGCCGCTGAAACTCAAAGGTAAGTTCTATAGAGTGGTGGTTAGACCGACCATTTTGTATGGAACTCAGTGTTGGTCAGTCAAGAATTGACATATTCAGAAGATGAAAGTAGCAGAAATGAGTATGTTGAGATGGATATGTGGGCACATTAGGCTGGATAAGATTAGGAATGAAGATATTTGGGAGATGGTCGTGGCTCCCGTGGATAACAAGATGCGGGAAGCGCAGGTTAGATAGTTAGGACATGTACGGAGGAGAAGCCCAGATGCACCGGTTAGGAGGTGTGAGCGGTTGACTTTGGCAGGTATGAGAAGAGGCCGAGGGCAACCTAAGAAGTATTGGGGCGAGGTGATCTGGCAAGACATGACGCAACTTCAGATTTCCGTGGACATGACTCTTGATAGGAACATGTGGAGGTCGAGCATTAGGGTGGTAGACTAGGGAGTAATCGGAAGTTCTTCCCTCTTTGTACCGGGTAGTCTGATAGAGTTTTGTTTAGGTTTGTTAGTGGTTTATATTGTGTTCACATTGTTGTTTTGCATAGTTTTGTGTTATTGTCCTTTCACTTATTCGTTGTTGTTATTTTCTTTCTGGCATCTTTTGTTGTTATATGCCTTTTCTTTTGTTTCTTTTATGATATTATTGTCTCTCCTATTAAGCCGAGAGTCTCCCAGAAACAGATTCTCTACCCTTTTCACGGTAGGGGTAAGGTCTACGTACAGTCTACTCTCTCCAAACCTCAATAGTAAAATTTTACTGGGTATATTATTGTTGTTATTGTTGTATATTAATAAATTTCCTAATACAATATTATATATAAGCAAAAATAATTGAGTTTGATCGAACCCGCACACCTATCATGTTGTACACTTGAATTCTACATGGCCAAAGTATTTAATAGGAAGTTGGGCATGCCATTCTGGCTAAAGAGTAAAGACTAAGGATGTGTTTGGTATAAAGGAAAACATTTTTCGGAAAATATTTTCCTTATGAACTCATTTTCCTTATCAAGAGAAGGGAAAATATTTTTTAAAACTTTCTAACATTCCCCACCCTCAGCAACCCACCCCACCCCTCTCCAAAAATTTTTTTTTTCAAATTTTAATTTTCCGTTACCACCCACCCTACTACCCCTCCACCCCACTCCACCCCCACCCCCACCCATATAACAAAAAAATTATTTTTTTTACCTTAATTTTTTTTTTGCAATTTCAAATTTTTGTTTTTTCGTTTTTCTGCACCAACCCCCCAACCCGCTCAAAAAAGTTGCTTTTTTTTGTAATTTTTTGCGATTTAAATTTCTATTTTTTTTGTTTTACTGCCCCCACCCTTGCCCCCTCCCCCCAGAAAAAAATATTTTATATATATATATATTTGGGTTTTAATTTTTTTATTTATCGGTTTAAAGGTTCAAAATTATGAGTTCGGGGGTTTATGTATTTGGAAGTTTACGGGTTTAGAAATTATAAAGTTTACGGGTTCGAAATTCCGCGGTTTTGAAAGTTTAGCGGTTCGAAAGTTTATGAAATTTGTGGGTTCGGAAGGTTGTTGGTTTGAAAGTTTATTGCTTCATGTTTATTATATCTAAATTATTTATGAATACTCTTGAAAAGTCATTTTCCCTAATTTACGTACCAAACACCGAAAAATGAATAAGATTACTACTTATTTTCCAAAAAACATTTTTTTAGAAAACATTTTCCGTGAAAAATATTTTTTTAGAAAACATTTTCCGTGAAAAACATTATCCGTTATACCAAACACACCCTAAGTCCAACAATTTGCACTCACTAGGTTAAAGTTTTAGGATATGCTTATAGTTCGAGTCGCTCATTCACACTTGGGTTGTGTCATTTTCTTTTCCTTATCTTTTAGGTTGTACTTTTTCTTCTAATCATGGTTCTTTTTCCACACAATAAAACTTTGATGAATAATAATATGGATTTTGACATAAATTAAGCACATCAAAAGTGTGTTGATAACATACAACATACTATGAATACAGTAGAATAAATGAGATTTTTCACTTCTAATTAAAGACCTTAGGTTCTATTTCGGATAATTAAAAGATTCCTGATAGATTAGTAGGGCCAATGAATTTTTGCTTCAAGATTGTTAAATAGGAAGGAAAAAAAAAATATGTACAACTTGATTGAGAGGAAGTCGATGAGCAAAACCAAAATATAAAAAGAAAGTTAGTTGTTCTTTATTGACTTGAAAAAGTATCCGAATGTTGACACTTGGCGTATAAATAGGTAAAGGAAATTAATTATTCCCTCTCAGTTTCATTTTTTGTAACACAATTTGGAGGACAAGGTTAAGCTAACTAAATTTTAATGTGAATTTAAATATAGAATTTTTAAAATAAATTTTACATATTTAAAAATTATGTAAATAGTAATAAAGCCACAATAATTAATAATTCGATATATTTTTGGAAGCTAATAGCAAAAATTTGGTCAAAGAAAAAAAACTCTTTTGACTCTGCGAATGATTCATCTCACTTAAAGTAAAAACAGAGAGTGTAATAGAAAACCCTTTGATTTTTCTGAAGATGTTGCATTTAATGTAGATGGAAACGTTCAACTGCATGTTGCCCAGTTGAAAATTCAATAACTATAAGTATTGAATCATAGGGAGTAGGGCATGCCAACAATGTCAAAGACCAAGTCCAACTTCCACAACTAAAGGGGACCAACGTAACATCATTTGATGTGATACAAGTGTTACAAAGAAATTGAACCTATTTTAATTAGCTTTGTCTGTTATAATGATTACAACAATAACCACCCATTGAAATTTTACGATTAGGGTAGAGGATAGTGTATACGAAGATTTTATTCTTACTCTGGATGAATAGAAAGACTGTTTTCAATAAACTCCGGCTTACGATGATGGTAAGACAACGGAACAGTAACATCAAAAGTAAGTAAAAAACAAAGCACCGACAACGTAATACTCAAAAAATAGAAAGAAAAGCAATAACAATGGCCTCAGTTATAATGATTATATTCACAAAATAACAAGAAGAAGAATTGGAAATGTAATGGGAGAAAATGGATCGACATAATCCTAAATTTGTATAAAAGAAAATAACCCCATATCTACACTACACTACAATACTAGGCCAGTTGAGTTTGATAATTGACGTACTTTAGCACACATATATACTGCAGCTATTTTTGTGGAATATGAATATGAAACCTTTTCAAAATCTGCATCTTGACCTATTAGCTTTAGCTGGTAATCAAGCTAAGACTTCAATTACACTCTTTTGTTCAGCATTATTACGGAAAGAAAATCAAAGTTAATAGTTACATTCAATCTAGACCATTAAAAATTAATAGACCCGGTCGCTTTGTCTTATTCAATAATCAAAGTCAATAAAATCCAACAATCATGTTTTTTCAAGTATATTCAATCAAATCAATCACAACTAAGTAATGAGTTTTCAATTTCCTACAACACATACGAAGGAGAAGGAGAATGAGAAGGATAAGAGAAAAGTATATTGCGCTATTTTTTTAAGGGGGACCAAAATTAAACGTCAATTCTTAAGGAGGACACGTGACGAAAATTCGTGAAAGAAATATTATCCACAAGAACGAGAATTAGGGGAAGGATTGCTACTAAATACTGTAGTAATGCAATAATACTAAAAAAAATAACATAAAACATGTACCGAAAAGACCAACATTCCACTATAATCAAATGTGAGTATTTTCTGCACTTATTCTACATTTTAGATTGAAAGCATTACTACAAGTACATTGGTCATGGAATCACACAAAAAAATAAATAAAAAAAATACAACAATTTCATTCCACTAACAATACAACTGCAATTGGACTGCTTACTGAGTGCCTATTAGAATTCCATTTCAAGAATCCCTGACCAACTTCTCTGTCTGAGTTATTGGTTGTCTTGGTAAATGTCACTTGGTATGTCAATTTCTGGTTTAATATAGAGAAGTTTAGCTTGGAGGGTTTAACTTTCACTGCAACTCCTTTTGGTGAAACTATTTCTACTTTGTAAATTGATGTCGCGTTACCAACATTGGTCACAGTTCTGGTATATGTTTGAGGAGTTGATCTAAGTCTGATGGAAAATGAAGGATAATTTAGTTGCGCTTCAGGGATACTTTTCACCTCCGAACAATTCACCTTGCCTTGTAACAATTTACCTACCTCTCGATTTGTGTAGTTCAAACCACATAAATAAGGAACATAGTCCTCAAATGGGGTATCATAAACTAGTCCTGGATCATTTGCTCTCGATGGATTAACATGTCCTGCACCAATGGCAAAGATATCAGCAGGAATGAGCCTTTCATCTAATATTGGATTCTTGGCAAGGTTTAATGTATAAGTTGTTGTCATGATTGCGGACTTAATAGCAGCAGGAGACCAATCAGGATGCGCGCTCTTCAGGAGAGCTGCTATACCACTAAGGTGAGGGCAAGACATTGAGGTTCCGGATATAATATTGAACGTTGATTTTGTGTTTTTGTTGTTATCTACTGAGGTAGGCCAAGCAGCAAGGACATTAACACCAGGACCAATAATATCAGGTTTCAAGATGCCACGACTTGCTTCGCTTGGTCCTCGAGAAGAAAATGAAGCAACTATAGGAGCATTTTTATCTCCAAGTACAGTTCCATGGAAGGTGATTGCAGCAACAGGATTCGACGTTGAGTTTATGTAGGCAAGAATTTTCTTTCCATCTGCATCTGAAACATCCAATGCTGGAAGGACATGAGCTTCAGCTGATTTAGTAACACCATCGTTTGGATTATTGATGAGTATCATGCCAACACCTCCAGCATCCTTTACAACTTGTCCTTTATTAACCCTGCTAACTCCACCACCAACCAGGCACACGACTATCTTTCCTCTTATAGAAGGGTCAGTGAGTGACCCTGGTACGCAGAAAGGGGCATCGAATTGCTCATGTACTATCTTTTCAACATCAAATAGAGTGAAGAATGTTGAGTTTGAAGTCTTTGGATGATAAGCGGATTCTCCTTCAAATTCTTCTTTATTTCCAAGCTTAACAGTGGCCTTTAGTTTTCTATCATGAGTGCTAGCGCCAACTGTGAGAATCCAAGGGGCGTCATTTGCTACAGTACGTTGGGATGGACCATTATTGCCTGCAGAACAACTAACAAGAATACCTCTTTCTGTTGCACTATACGCCCCAAGAGCAATAGAGTCAGTATGGAACGGATTACTAGTTCCACCAAGGGATATTGAGAGAATATCTACCCCATCATCAATAGCTGCATCCATCGCAGCTAAAATTTCAACATCAGAACAACTGCCATCAGAATCGCATACCTTATATATGGCTATATGGGCAAGAGGGGCAACACCAACTGCTGTTCCATTGGCATTCCCAAATACATTAGCACCTTTCACAAAGGCTCCTGCAGCTGTGCCTGCTGTATGCGTACCATGTCCATTTTCATCTATGGGACCATTGCCAAGCGGGAAAGACCTGGCTCCAATGAGTTTGTTGTTACACTTGGTCGTGAAATTAGACTCACAAAATCCTTTCCACTTAGCAGGCGGAGGAGACATCCCAACGTCGCTAAATGAAGGATGGTCAGGAACAATTCCAGTGTCCAAAACTCCGATGATCACGCCTTTCCCATAGTTGGAATCCTTCCACAATCCCATGTTCTGTTGCAAACCAAGAAAGCTTGGAGTATGAGTAGTGTGCAACGACAATATCCTCTGTGGCTTCGCAGAAACAAAGCCTTGTTTCTTCTCCATTTCTTTCACTTGTGCTGCTGTTAATCTTGCTGCAAAGCCTTTCATTACATTGTGATAGGAATATATCATTCTTGGCTCTTCATTTTCCCTTGAGCTAATTGTTGTAGTTTTAGGCAAAAAAGAATGGTAATAGCTCTCTAAATCCATTGATGATGATTGAGTAGAAATTTGGCTTTCTGGTGGTTCAACTTGGACTATATAAGTCTCTAAATCATTCTGGAAAGTAGGCCATGGGAAAGAGCAAATAATCCAAAAAAGAAGGATTTTCAAGAATCCCATAGCTGCAAATTAATACAAGAACTGATGTGTTAGTTGGAAAATGAATTTGATGAACTTTTGAGTTTTTCTGCTACTATATATAGTACTTTGTCTTTGAGCTATTCACTTTATTTTTTTTATTTAGCTCCACTTAAAAAAAGGCTGCCCGGTGCACTAAGCTCCCGCCATGAGAAGGATTCGGGGAAAGGTCGGATCACAAGCTAAGGGTCTATTGTACGCAACCTTAACTTGCATTTCTGCAAGAGGCTATTTTCACTGCTTGTACCGGTGACCTCCTGGTCACATAACAACAACTTTACCAGTTATGCTAATGCTCCACTTGCAATAAATTAATTTGATGAAAATTTAGTGATTTTTTGCATGCGTGCATATATATATATATATATAACCCTTTGGAACTACCGTGCATCAGCCTCTTATGAGCAGGGGCGAATCTATGTAGAGGAAAGGGGGTGTTGGTATTGCATCTTAAAAAAAAACATTACAAAGCATAAATTAATAAAGAATGGCACCCTGTGCTAGGGGTGTCAATGGTTCGGTTCGGTCGGTTATTTTATAAAACTTGTACCATACTAATTTTTCGGTTATTCTATTATATATAACTAAAATTAGACTTTTCGAAACCATCCCAATCATGCCGGTTTCTCTTCGGTATCGGTACGGTCCGGTTAATTTTCGGTATTTTTTAAAATACCATGTAAAATTCACTGGTAGAAGTAGAATGCAATAACATATGTTCTTTTATAGAACTTAGCAAAACTCTCTAGACATTTTTACTGTTTAAACTAATGAATTAAAAAAATAAAAGATGGCTAGAGTATAGATCCATCAATTATTTTACAACAACGTAAAAGGCAAAAAATATAAATCACACGAGTGGAAATATATTAACCAAGCTGGGACTCAACAATAAAATCGATATTTAATACATTGTAGCTTGCTATAAATCCAAATTATATGAAAGGAAACATATTCAATACATTGTAGTGTGCTACTCATAATCGCTACAATACTGTGTCTTGCTAATGAAGTTTAAGTAGAAGTAGCATAATAGGTTTTAAGAATTAGTATTTTGCATTTCATTACTTGTTGGCTTGTAACAGTTTTCATAATTCCAAGCCCAAAAAAATGCTATTATTTTTAAACTTACTATATAAATATATTTTTTATATGTAAAATTTATTCGGTACGGTTCGGTATTTTTTCAGTTTATTTTCAAAAAATAAAAAACCTACCCTAATTATCGGTGCGGTGATAGATTTATATAAAAACCTACAGTTTCTTTAAAAGAAACCTAAAATCGGTTCGCTACGGTACGGTTCGGTCAGTTTAGTCGGTTTTCGAATATCCATTGACACCCCTACCATGTGCCATGGTCAAATTGCACCTTGTCAGGCTTAAGGCTTAACATCGAAACCTACTTTACTCAATTATGTGCAGATTAAAGTTTACTTTTCCTCTTTGACCTAGTTTTTTTTTGGCAATCTGCTAGGCAAGCGCCTAGGGCTAATTTTTTATTAATGAAAGAAAAGAAAAATACAACAATTAGGAACAGTATAAATAAGGGGGACAATAGCACCGGTATTGTTACCCATATGCCTTGGCTATATAATCACTCCTCTGCGCCTCACATTGCCTTATGATAACAGCCTCATGTAGAGGATTCATGGTGTAGCTGCCGGCAAAGTCTCACGAGGGCATATAATCTCATAGCCATGTGAATATTTTTCCAAAGACATAGTACCAAGGCAACTCAAACCGGGCTAAACCTTACCCTACTAATCCTATTGAGGCAGAGAAAAGGCCTCACCTACTAGCACGCATGTAAAAAATAAGAACTGGAGAGTACCAAATATTCAATGATCATCATAGAGTTTATAACATACTCTGTGATGATATTACAAATGAGAATACTAATAAAGTGGTATAATAGAATGAAGTACCAATTTGGTTCATGTCCCTTCTTTTGCAAACTTGTAAAATCTTCAATTTGTAATTCTTTGTTGTTTTCCTCAACCGTATTCAAAATGTATTCAAAAATCATCATTTTTTTAACGGTTGGACCTCGTTGATGTAGTTGGGACTGCCTGCTTTTGTTTGGAAACTCTCATTGGAGGTCGCCTAACATTTAAAAAATCACTAACCTTGTCGTCCCAACTATTTTTCCTTGTATGAGATTTTCTATTTTTTCCGCTATGCATAGGTGATAAATCACATTTTCTTGCTGCATGTGCGCGGCATTCTTTCAAAACTGCATCTTCTTCTCCTTCCTCATACATATATCTACCCACAAATACTGGATCTGGCATGTCTTGTAAAAATTCTTGTGCCATCAAACCATTTCCATCTTGTCTATTAACCATAGTTGCCTTGTTTTGACTTTGTTTTGTGCCTTTCACCTGGTTGCTGGTCCAATCCCCACGCCCAGTGCTACCAACTTGATTTGTATTTAGAGAATTTAGGGGCTTAGAACTTACCATTGTATCAAGTAGCTTTCTGTCTTCCATCGTGATAACAAGTGTCCTTATAGATAACTGTTGCTGTCCTGCTCTTGCATTGTTTTCATTCTGCTGCTGCAATGCATCAAGCAACTTTCCATCCTGCAAAGTGATAGCTGGTGGCGTTGTATCCTGATGCTGCTGTCCACCAGTTGGAAGTGTGACTATAGCTCCTGAGGTGTTTGCATTCAACTGCTGCTGCCCATACTTTCGACCAACTGGATCAATCTGGTTACTAGGTATGGCTGCATTTTGAACTATGTTTCCAGCTAATGCATCCTTGACTTTTAGAGCAGCAACTGGAGAGTACCTGGGAATGAAAGCTGGAGCGTTGAGATTCAACATGCTTTTGTGGCCCGCATTTGGAATACCATCTGGTTTAGGCAGTGTTATTGAATCAAGTTCTTCACCTGCACTCTCCTGATCAACCTCATGATCTGCCTCTTTAGATGAGTATCCAGCAAAATCAACACCACAATCTTCTTCATCATCATACTCACGCTGGTCATCCCAGAGCGTGGATTTAATTGCCATCGCCCTCACATTTGCACTGATAACCTCATTGTTATTTCTTGTAGAAATCATCATCTGCCTAGATTCACCACCATGCTCACCAAATGATTCTAGCGATTGAGTAGGTACCTCCTGCACCGATGTGTTCAAAGCGACCAATGGTTGCCTGATCAGAGGCTTTGCATTCATCATCATATCCATCTGAGTCTCTTTAATGATTTTGGCTACTTCCGGACTATAAATATGCATCTTTAGAGTACTGGACCTCGTGGTTGCTGTAGACAATTGGATTACCTCGGCCTTTTGCGCATCAACAGGAACAATGTCCTTCGACACAATTAGTCGACCCCCTGTGTTCTTGGCAAGTTGTTGTTTGCTACTACCTGGATATTGTAGTTGGCAAATTTTTGGGGTTGTGTTCATCATCATAGCTGCCACGGCATCGTTTACCATTTTATCAAGCTCCGAATTGGAAATATGTAGCGTTGGCGTATCTGCAGCATGAATTTGACTTGTCTCACCATTGTGATTACCACCAGATGCGATCTCAAGGCGAACACTGTCCGCTTCATTTTTCTGCTCCTTTTCACTCCCTGTAAAATTAGTTTTTCCAGCATCTGGTCGTATCTCGTACCCCATCTGTTGTTCCTCATTAACATGCTCACCCTCATTCACCAAAGCATCGAAAGAGTTTGAAACTCCAATAGCCTTTAATGGTACAATCCGATTTTGAAGCATTGGAGTTTGCTTCTTGCTAGGTGATTTGTTCACCACTTTCCAGTTGTTACTCTTTGTAGTACCTACTGCCCCGACACCTATTTTATCTTGCCCCGCAGAAATTTGATGACCATGTGCCAAAACATTTTTTCCTCGATCAACATCGGCCTGCATTGCACCAGCAGTAACTAGGTGCATTCTTGTAGAGATAGTGAAGGCGTGAACATGTTTGGATTGTTTAGGCAGCCCCTTGTCCAATTTTAACACCTCATCTAGTGGCACGATAGGAGCTGAAGCATGTGTTGTATTTGAATTGTCAATAACCCCAGCAACAGAAGTCATAACCCTTTCATTAAAGAGCCCAACA
Organism: Nicotiana sylvestris; assembly: GCF_000393655.2. Lineage (NCBI taxonomy): Eukaryota > Viridiplantae > Streptophyta > Magnoliopsida > Solanales > Solanaceae > Nicotiana > Nicotiana sylvestris. Next base: position 209,755,080 of record NC_091064.1, read on the forward strand.
CTTGCCTTCAAACCTGTAGCATCTGCACTTCTCACAACATCAACATCTTCAAGTTCCTGCTCCTCATATTGCACTGCATTATCTATTAACTGAGCTGTTTTTTCAGTTAGATCAACATGTGCAGCAGTAGCTTTAATAACCCCAGTAGTAGGACGATTACCAGTTGCATTCAATGCAACATTAGCCTCTAATTGTGAACCTACAGTAGCTGATCGTCTTTCAGCTTTGTCAACTTGTCCTATCAATGTTACTGCTGCATTATTCTTGGCAAACATTGTTCGAACAGCTGTAGCTAAAGCACTGTCATTCATCATCCCAGGTACAAACGCTGAACCTTTAGAAGTTCCAGGTAAAGCTTGATCAACCACAGTATTTTTTGCAGCCTTCAAGTCCTGAGCAACTCTAGCAAGGGCTTCAGCAACTGGGACAATTGCACTAGAAACAGGATTATGCCCCATATGCCTTGTAGATACAGCTGTTACATCTGCTGTCTTGATCAAATTTTCAGCGTGTTCATGAGCCCTTTGAGGAGCTCTTAACACCTTTGTAGCATCTGTATGGTTAATGTGATCTCCAACAGTTTGATCACCATCATTTAAGGCCCTCATCTCATTCAAAAACTGACGCAAATCTCCCTTGTATTTTGCACCACCAATTTGTTCTTGACGAGGCTGCTCTTCATCAATCTGAGCATCCTCATCACGATTTTTTTTCTGAAGTCTTCGACACTTAGTTTCATCATGTCCTTGATGCTTACAACAATTACAATACAATGGTAAATTATCGTAAACGATTTCTTGAAAAACCTCCAGTACTTTTCCAGAAATTGTATCCACACTTTGCAACCTTACGCGATTAGGATGTTTGTCAAGCAAGTCTAAGATCACCTTCACCCTAGCAGTGCTAGGTCTGGACTTAGTTTGTGTTGCCTTATCAATGGCAATTGGTTTTCCTACAGCAGATGCTATGGACAATAATGAAGGCATCACAAACAAATCTGGTGACAGATTCGGCAACGATATCCAAACCACTGCTTTTGTTGTTTCCTCCTTTGGGTTGTAACCAATCGTCCATGGAAATACACGATATTGAAGCTGAACACCCTTATACAGCAGATAATTAACATAGTGAGCTAAAGCACTTACATAATCATCATAACGATCAAACCTTAGCAGTAATTGTCTTGGTGCGATTAAAACGATGATACGTCGACCTTTAACACCTAAGTGTTTGGGCAGTAATTCTCGTTGCTCATTGAGTTCTGGTGCTCCTGGAGATACTTTCATCACTACTGATTGATGCAAGCCTTCCTTCATAACAAACTGTTGTCGTTCTTCTAAGGAAAACATTACAGTTGGCTCTCCATGGATGAACTGGATTGGTTTGAGTTTTGGAGTTGTGCGAGGTATGGGGTCTATTTTTGTTGTGATTTGCTGAGCATATGTGGGTTTTATTGGTGGCTCTCCCATAGCCAAAGGCTGGGGAGAGATGACAACATCCATGGCTTCTCAAAACGTCACCATATCATTAACGTGAAGAACTGAAAATAACAACAAAATCTGGAAAATTCTGCTTGCTACAGTAAATCGCGAAATAGAATTTAATATCTAGAAAAATAGGTTATGAATTTGAGGATGAAACCAGTTGGGGACTGTTCTCTAAGAGAAGGGGGTTCTTTTAAGACCAATCTTGTGATATTACCTTGCCGGATGCCGGAGTTATGGCCTGGTGAATAGTGACGGAATTACTATTCACCTTCTTCCTAGAGAGAAGGAGGAGGATTTTTTGTTTTGTATTCTCTTTGACCTAGTTTTTTTTTTGGCAATCCGCTAGGCAAGCGCCTAGGGATAGTTTTTTATTAATAAAAAAGAAAAAAAATACAACAATTAGGAAAAGTACAAATAAGGTGGACAATAGCATCGGTTTTGTTACCCATATGCCTTGGCTATATAATCACTCCTCTGCGCCTCACATTGCCTTATGACGGCAGCCTCATGTAGAGGATTCATGGTGTAGCTGCCGGCAAAGTCTCACGAGGGCATATAATCTCATAGCCGTGTTGGTATTTTCCCAAAGACATAGGACCAAGGTAACACAAACCGGGCTAAACCTTACCTTACTAATCCTATTGGGGCCAAGAAAAAGCCTCATCTACTAGCACGCATGTAAAAAATAAGAACTGGAGAGTACCAAATATTAAATGATCATTACAGAGTTTATAACATACTATGTGATGATATTACAAATGAGAATACTAATAAAGTGGTATAATAGAATGAAGTACCAATTTGGTTCCTGTCCCATCTTTTCCAAACATGTAAAATCTTCAATTTGTAATTCTTTATTGTTTTCCTCAACCGTGTTCAAAAAGTATTCAAAAATCATCATTTCTTTTTTGAACGGTTGGACCTCGTTGAGGTAGTTGGGGCAGCCTTCTTTTGTTTGGCAACTCTCATTAGAGGTCGCCTAACATTTAAAAAATCACTGACCTTGTCGTCCCAACTATTTTTCCTTGTATGTGCCTTCTTTATTTTTCCACTATGCATAGGTGATAGGTCACCTTTTCTTGATGCCTCTGCCCGGCATTGTTGCAAAATTGCATCTTCTTCTCCTTCCTCATACATATCTATTCCCACATTCACTGGATGCGGTCGATTGTCGTGGAGGTCAAGTGTTATCAATTCATTTCCTTCTTATGTATTTGCTAAGGCTGCAGTATTTTGAAGTTGTTGTATGGCTTGCATGTTATTCCTGTACTTAGTCACATTTCCAGTGCTTGCAGCTTGCATTGGACTTATGTAGTTTAGGAGTTTAGGTCTTACCAAAGCGTCAAGTAACTCTCTATCCTCCAAAGAAATAAGTGTTGCCTGCTGCAAAGCATCATGTTGTTGTTCAGAATTTGGAGACATTACTGCAGCCCCTGCGATACTTTGATTTTGCTGCTGCTGTCGGAGTGGACTGCTTGCAAGCTGCACATGCTGTCCATGCACAAAATTTATTTGCTGCTGCCCAGAAACAATAGCATGGAGGACATTAGTAGGTGTAAAATTGTATTTTACAGCCGTTGTATTGTTATTTCCAGTAACTACTGCTTTGTGCATCGACAAAATTTCGATCTCCTTCGAAACTGCTGCATTACTAAGCTTTTGTTGCTGCCCGACAGGTACAAAAACAAAAGCATTAGGACTCAAACCTTTCTTGATTTGCACTCTTTGATAATAGCTTGAAACTTGATCCTTGTGCACCTCCACTGCCCCTTCATTTGAAGTATATGAACAATGATCTGCTTCCTCCTCAGAAACTCTCAGGTTGTCAAAGTTAGTGTCTTCCTCGTGTTCACGTTGATCAGCCCATGTTTTGCGAGTAAGGAAAAATTCACTCGTCACATCTTGTTGTTCCTTGGAATCAAGCATTTTATTTGCATAGTTTGCTTGAGATATTGCAGCCATACTTTTCTCTACCTATTGGTTATTTTCAGTAGATAAAAGTTGTTGCCCAGAATCGCCATCTCTCTCACCAAACGATTCCATTGACTGGGATGGAATGTCATGAACGGTGGTATTCAATGTAACTAATGGAGCATGGATCTTTGGAGTTGTGTTTATGAACATCGCTGCCTGAGCATCCTTTACCATCTTGGCCAGATCTGGATTGGATATCTTTAAAGTTGGTGAGGCTGCATTAGGTACTGCCCCTGCCTTTTGCTTGTCAATAGGAACAAGAGCAAGATCCTCGATATTTGATCGGGCATCTACGTTCTTCATGGACTGCTGTTGCTTTCCACTGCCTAGTGAATTGGACAGCCTAATTGTTGAAACTAAATCATGATCAACATGTTGTATGTTCATCTCAACATCCCCCAATGTAGGTTCATTTAGCAAAACATCAAAGAGTTAGAACACCTGAGGTTGTTTGCGTCTATAACCTGATTTGTGAGACCTCGAGAATTCTTTTAGTTAGGTGACTTGTTTGATCGATTTACTACCGTGAAGTCACCACCATTAGATTGTTGCACCCCTTTAGCACCTGACGTAAAAACATCAGTTACTTGTGTACGAGCAACAGCAGATTTCACTGTATCGTGAGTACCTGCATAGAAGCTTCAATTGTCTCAGTTCCCTTCTTCAGTGCACCTGTTATCTGCTGGTTATTAGTCGTCTCCTATCCACAATTAATGAGCCCAACACCTTCCTTAAAACCTGTTGCAGCTGCACTTCCCAAAACAACATCTTCAAGTTCTTGCTCCTCATTTTGCACTGCAGTAGCTATTAACTCAGCTGGTTTTTCAGCAACTTGTGCAACATTAGCTTTAATAACCCCAGCAGTACATCGATTACCAGTAGCATTCAATGCAACATTAGCCTCCAATTGTGAACCTATAGAAACTGGTCATTTTACAGCTTTGTCAACTTGTCCTAGTACTGCTGCTGCTGCATTATTCTTGGCAAAAATTGCTCGAACAGCTGCAGCTAAAGCACTGTCATCCATCAGCCCATGTTCAAAAGCTGAACCCTTAGAACTTCCAGCTAAATCTCGATCAACCACAGTATTTTTTGCAGCCTTCAAGTCCTGAGCAACTCTAGCAAGGGCTTCAGCAACTGGGACAATTGCACTAGAAACAGGATTAAGCCCTGCATCATCAGAATCAACATTATCTCGATGTGCTGCTGCTATATGCCCTGCTGCATTAATTGCTTCTTCTGCATATTCATGAGCCTTTTGATGTGTTCTGTCGTTTCCCACATCAACCAAGCTCCCTGACGATTTAGCTAGCTGTAATGCATTTAAGAAATCCCTGGCATCCCTTTTCAATTTTTCAACCTTGCTCATCTCCTCAACCAAGGCCAAAACTTCAGCAGGCATTATACGTTCAGTAGCAATAGTCGTCTCAATCAAATTTTCTTCCTGTTGCATATCATAATTCGACCTATTCCTTGTCATCAATGAACGACAATCTTCACCAACATGTCCTTGTCGTTTGCACACATTACAATATGATGGAAGATTGTCAAACACAAACTCCTGTAAATGCTCAATAACCTTACCAGATTTCTCATCAATGAATTGTAACTTAATATTCTTGGGATGCTTATCAAGGAGATCAATAATTACCTTGACCCTCGCTGTGCTAGGTCTTGTCCTAGTTGTGTGGCTTTATCTATAGCAATAGGTTTTCCCACGGCTGATGCAATTGATAGTAAAAGCTTCTTTGCAAAAAGGTTCGTCGGCAAATCTGGAAACGACACCCATGCCACTGTTGTTGATGTCTCCGCCTTAGGATCGTAATCTTGAGTCCATGGGAATGTACGATATTGATGTTGTTGACCTTTGTATTGTAGATAACCAACCTGTTTTGAGACAATCGCTACAAAATCCTCATAAGCATCACATCGAATCAACAGTTGCCTAACTGCGAGCAAGCCAATCAAGCATCGACCCTTAATCCCAATTTGTGCTAGAATTATTTTACGAAGTTCCAGTAATTCTGGTGCACCATATGACAGCTTCATCACCACAGCTTGGTGGAGACTTTCTTCAACTGCGTGTTCCTCCAATTCCTTAACAGAAAATTGTATCATAAGTTGTCCATGAACATTTTGGACAGGTTTAAGGATCATTTTAGTTACTGCTTGCAATTTTGCCGAGAATAGTGAATCATAAGAATTTGTTTTAGAGCTGGGATCCATCTCTCCCACAGCATGAAACTGGGGAGAGGCCTGCACATCCATGACTGAAGCTAACTCACCATTTATGTACAAGAAAATAGAAGAAGCAGCGCTGAAATTCTGGAAAAACTTGGCGCTACAGTGACTCTCGATCTAAAATCAAGATTTGTTACAGATGGCTATGGATTTGAGGATGAAATCAATTGGGGATTGTTCGCAAAGAGAAGGGGGTTCTTTTGAGACCAATCTTGCGATCTTACCTTGCCGGACGCCGGAGTTATGGGCCGTCGAAATATTTATAAGAATATGCTTTTGATATCATTTTTCATCTTTATCTAGTTTATATTATTTTTTCCTTGATTGCAAATAAAGAATCAAACATTTTCATCAGTAGATTGAATTAATTCAAAACAACGCAAACTGACTAGGTGCACACCCTAATTTAACGTCCTTGACTAGCGGTGAGTTTACAATAAATACACCGACACCCGTAGGTCATAGTTATCAAATCCTGGATCCGCCTTTACTTATGAGAGTAATATACTTTAACAGATCTCTCCTTTAAACGATGCAGAAATATCAAATAGTGGGTGTTTGGACATAAGAATTGTAAAATTCCAGAAAGTGAAAATGATATTTGAAAATTAGAGTTATGTTTGGACATGAATATAATTTTGGGTTGTTTTTGAAGTTTTGTGAGTGATCTAAGTGAAAATTTTGAAAAACAGTTTTTTGGAGATTTTCAAATTTTCGAAAAATTTTAAAATTCATCTTCAAGTGAAAATTGAAAATTTTATTGCCAAACACCCATTTCGAAAAAAGTGAAAAATTTTCGGAAAAAAAAGTAAAAAATTCTTATGTCTAAATGGGCTCATAGTCATGCCTTCAGCTAAATCCTAAAATGGAACGAAATCCTAGTTTTATTTTTCTGACAAAAAAGAATTAAAAAGTAGATTTAGCTTAATAAGGAACTAGTTAAATTCAAAACCTAAAAGAAAAATATCGCCCAAACCAAAATATCAACAAAAAAAAAGTATTAAATGTCCCATAGTAATAGGACGTTGACGCCTGACGTAATGGGTAAACGAAATAAATTGTAGAAACCCTACGAAGCTTGTGGGAAGATGTTATGTATTTAATTTCTATAGAAAAATACTTTATAACATGTCGCCCACTTGAGAATTATACACAGCCAAGTATTTAATAGGAAGACCAAGTCCACTTTCCACTTAATGATTACTTATTTTTTTCCAAAATACTCCCTCCATTCACTTTTACTTGGCATGTATACTAAAAATATATTTTTATTTTTTACTTGTCACTTTACGCATATTAAGAGAAGATAATTTTTTTTCTTGTTATACTCACAATATTTATTACTCATTTCAAATTATTTTCTCAAATCCAATAAAATATGCATCAATTAATATGAGTATCATAGTAAATTATGCACTTCATTTATTATTTCTTAAGGGGCGTAAAAAGTCAAAATGTGCCTAGTAGAAGTGAACGGAGGGAGTAAATTTTATATATTTCAATCGATATAAAATTTAAGAAATCACAATTCTAATAGTTTTTAGATATTTAATAAATATCTACAATAAATTAGTGAAATTTTGATTTTCAACATGTAAAGAAATTCCATTGACTGGAACGTGAAAAAGGGAAAGCATTGCTACTAATTGTATATGGCCTGTTATTTATTAGTGTCATTCTCTATTTTAAAAGGCAGAATTGGGACTCGCTCGGGGCTAGTTCTGGGACGGAGCGCTCGTAAAACACCCATGAGCTTATGTGTGGGACTTAGTTCCGTGATACTTATATCTCGGCCGTCGGGGCTTACGCCCCGGACACGCCAAACACCCAGCGTACTGGGCTCGCCTAATAAAACTTTATGCAATTGTGTGTAACTAACCTTGTAAATCCTCAAATTTTCTTAATAAATCGTTGACTATTCAAAATTACTTTTTTCTTAATCATAAATCATTATGTTGAGAGTATTTATGTCATAACTAAAATAAAAATTATTGCATGTTATCCGCTAAGACTGCTATGTTAGTAAATTTTAAATAAATCTTTCATTTAAAAGTATTTATTTATTACCTTTTGCTATGTCTTTATTATTAGTACATAATCTTTTTATAATTATTTTTCTAAATATTATTATTTTCACGTTTATGAGATACAATAATTATTAATTTAATAGCTCAGTATTAGCTAGTAACTATTTACAAATAATTAGTTATCATGATATAGTATGGTGAATTATGTGTCACTTTATTAACTTGTTGAAACTTAAAAATAAATAATGCTAGAGAATCATATTTAAATTGTGAATTATATTTTTATATAAATTCTCTTTCAAATAAAAAGCATATTAAATAAAAAGAAAAAAAGGATAACCCGGTGCACTAAGCTCCCGCTATGCGCAGGTACGGAGAAGGGCCGAACTACAAGTGTCTATTGTAAAAGGAGTATTTTAAATAAAAAATTAAATTATAATATCAAAATTCTTTCAAGATTCATTACTGCTTAGGAGATACATATAATATTTCGCATCGAATACATTACTTTGATGTTTGAGTTGCAACGACGTTGCAGCTAATTTGTATATTATGATATATATCATACTTTTTTGAATTATTCATAGTTGAATTATAATTTATAAATATTTTAAACAGATTATTTGTTATAATTTTGTGATTTTAATGTAATTTTTATAATTATTTTTATTTTAAACTATCTTAAAATTAGTAAAATTTAAAGATCTGTGGAACTTATGCCTCGCTTCGCCAAAGGTAAAACGCCTCGCATCATGCCCTCACCTTTTAAAACATTATTGCCATAACTATCTTTACAAATATATGTACTACTTATCCCAAAAGAAGAAGAAAAGCAAGATCTTAAACATGTGCAAATATAATTCTGAAATAAAGATGTAGGGTTAGGGCATGTTGTTATTGTCTTTCATATTTCAATTTCAATCAAAAGGTCTCTAGAACTAGGGGTGCCAAAATCGAATCGAAAACCACACCAAATCGAAAAATCAAATCAAATTAATTAGGTTTGGTTTGATTTGGTTTGGTATTGAGTAAAAAACTCGAACCAAACCATCATATAGATATATAATTTTTATATATACTTTTAAGACTTTATATAGAATTTTCTTTAAAAATAGCTAAAACTATTTGGGATCCTCTCATAAGATGTAATATTTAATATAACTATGAAGTGCATTCATTTCTATTTACTTTAAATAATAGGTTGTGTCACTTTCTTATCAAGTGTTATTGAAATGCACCAATCATTTCTTTTTTCTTCCATAATCATATGTCAAGATTTCTTATATCTTTTTTGAATTCGAAATATTTCGATTAGTCAAATTTAAATAGAATATATCATTATTTAGGTATCATATTGATTTTTTTATTTAATTATTAAATTTGGTTAACCTCGAAAGTATATGTCAACGAAAAATTATTATTAGAGACGACTAAGAAAATAATTATCACGTGTTAATAGAAAAAAAATTCTCCCATAATAATATTTTTGTAGATCATACGTTTGTCAGTTTTTTTTTAATTCTTACTAAGAGCATCTCCAACTCTCCCTCATTTCTTCAAAATGCATCCCTTTTTCGCCAAAATGTGGCTCCAATGCTCCCCCATTTTCCCTCCAAAATGGGGGATGAATAATGTTACTCTAAATTTCTATTCATCTCCTCCATTATTATTCATCCTATTCATCTCCTATAAAAACAATATTCATCTCCTCCATTACTATTTATCCTTACTTTATTATTATTATTATTATTATTATTATTATTATTATTATTATTATTATTTAACTCTTTTAATTTATCTCTTTATATATACTTAATTATGTTTATGTAATATCTTTATAATATGCATTTAATTATCTTGTATCTCAATAATTTGAGACGTTTTAATTCATTGTTAATATATATATATATATATATATATATATATATATATATATATATATATATATATATATATAATCTATATATATAGTTTTCAAATATTATTATTTAAAAATTTAATGTATAAAATAATTTTATATTAAATTATATGTGATGAATATGTAAAAAGAAAAAAAGATAGAATTTGTTTAATAGAAATAAGAAAATAAAATTTAAATAAAAGATAATAATATAATATTGAAGAAAGAGAAGAATATAAAATGGAATATTCTTTTTTGGAGTACAAAATGGAGTAATGGTTCGAGTAACTTTACTCCATTTTGGAGAAGAAAATGGATGCAAGGGTTGGAGATGGCCTAAACGTAAAATTGGAGTATTCACTTATCAAAATTGTATCTATAACTTTAACAAAGTAAGATTGAAATAATATTCATGTAACAAAAAAATCAAAAAATCTGAAAACCCGACAAAATCGAACCAATCCAAGCCGATATAGTTGATTTGATTTAGTTTTGATAAAAACCGAACCAACCCGATCCATATACATCCCTACCTGAAACAAAGTGCAATTAGACATTGCTAGTTTTAAAAGATACTCATTGAACCCAAAAATAATCATTCATAGTCATACTTGCGTAAGTTTCACAGCGAGTTTAATGTGTAATGAGCAGAATTATGGTAAAAAATTATTCAAATCGGGTATTTAAATTAATCCAATAGATGCATGGCATGCGTTAATTAGCACATAACTTCAAGAACTTGACCATGGTACTCCCTCCGGTCCAAAAGAAGTGATTTTTTGGCCATTTTCTTGTGGTCCAAAATATAGTTATTTTTTTCAGATTTCAAGAATGAATTAGTTATTTTTTTTCTATATTGTCATTGGAGTAAATAATGTTGGAATATGTGTTAGGAGTATTTATGTGAGATAGTAAAGGTTAATATGGTCAATTCCATTGCTAATTAATATTAAAAGGTGAATTTCTTAATCTGTGTGAAAACATCCAAAAAATCACTTATTTTGGACCGGAGAGAGTAAATTGTAAGCATTCTCACCTCATTGAATCACTTAACCATAGTTTAGTGTAAATAACTGTACGAGTATTTGGTGTAAATATCCGTGGGGGTAAGTATTTAACCAGAACTGATAACAACTCCTTTTTATAGATGTTTTTAACTATTTTGATTTTGTTATGGTAAATATCACATTATGGTGGATGTCTACTCTTCTTCCATGATCTTCATCTCAAATGCTTAATGACATATTCAATGACATATTTTGTATGTTCAATGACATATTCCATGACATATTTTCTTCACTTTTTATGCCTATATAAAGGCCTTGTAATAGATAGGAAAATACACACAATTGAAGAAGAAATAAGAATCTCTCTTCCTCTCTTTCTATCTATATCTCTTAGTTTGTTTTGCTTGTTCTATATTGTTATTTTGGGTTATATTTTATAACACGTTATCAACACGAGGTTCTACCATCTCAAGAAGATCTTTGAGAAAATTAAGGTATAATTTTTCTCAAATTTGTATTTTTTTTAATGTCTGATATTATGAAAAGAAAGTTCGTTGCCCTTGAAATTTCGGGCAAGAACTTTATGACATGGGTATTGGATGCTGAAATCCATTTAGATGCAATGGGTCTTGGAGACGCCATAAAAGATAAAGATAAAGCATCTACACAAGACTGTGCTAATGCCTTGATTTTCTTGCGCCATTACCTTGATGAAGGGTTGAAAATTGAATATCTCACAGTGAAAGATCCATTTGTTTTGTGGAATTATTTAAAGGAAAGATATGACAACTTAAAGTTGGTCACTCTTCCACAAGCACGATATGATTGAGCTCATCTTAGGCTCCAAGACTTTAAGTCTGTTTCTGAATATAATTCTGCTATGTTTAGAATTACTTCCAAATTGAAACTCTGTGGAGATAATATCAGTGACTATGATATGCTTGAAAAAATGTTTACAACGTTTCATGCTTCCAATATGGTCTTACAATATCGGTGATGGATCTGTGGTTAGAGATGATTGAGCAATTTAATTTTTATGCTTTTCTATTCGTAGTATGTAATGAATAAACATCTTGTAATTTTTATTGCACTCTATAATTCTTCTTATATAGTTCTTAAGAATATTTTTATTTCTGAAATTTTATAAATTTCACAAACAATGAGTAAATATCCTATTAATTAGTATTCTAGTCTCAGTGATCTTTTAACGATTTTAATTTTCATATACATTGCTTTAATTCTCTTTAAGGAAAGGTTTACAAGCACCCTGGAACAACTTTTGTTACTTCACCCTCAATGTTTTTTATGAGTATGTTCTTTTCTTACACGGATCAATTATGTTCCATACAATGTGTAGAAAAATGCAAATAATTTATACTTGTAAATAAATTTTTTGTAGTTGTATTAGTCATATGTGTACTTGTATTATTTTTTGCGTAATTATTTGTATAATAATAAGAATTTACCAGAAAATGCATTAAAGGCTACTATTGAATTATTGGTTTAACTTTATTTCTTTTCCATTTTTCTCTAAAAATACTAATATTTATTCATATACTTCTTTTGTATGTCAAACTATGAGAAGCAAATATGGATATCTTTTAAAGCAAACTTGGATCAAAGTTCAATTATAAAAATATTTGTTTAATTGATTCATGTACGACACATACAATATTCAAAGAGAAGAAATATTTCTCTCATTTAAGTATGTGTAAGGCAGATATTACTACAATTTCTGGTAGTAGTAATCTAATTGAAGGCTCTGGAAGAGCTACTATAACTCTGCCTATGAGAACAATAATTATCATTGAGAATGCAATGTTCTCCTCCAAGTCCAAGAGGAACTTGTTGAGTTTTAAAGATATCCGCAAAAATGGATTTCATATTGAGACAATAGATGAGAATAATATGGAATATCTCATCGTTACCAAGAATGTCTCTGGCCAGAAAAGAATTATTGAGAAGTTCTCATCTTTATCTTGTGGCCTGTATTGGACAAAAATTAGTGCAATTGAGGCACATTCTACCTTAAACCAAAAGGTTACTGCTTACAATACTTTTGTACTTTGGCATGATCGATTGGGCCATCCTGGATCAATTATGATGAGACGAATCATAGAAAACTCAAATGGGCATCCATTAAAGAAATTGAAAATTCTTTTAAATAATGAATTTTCTTGCACTCCTTGTTATCAAGGCAAGTTAATTATAAGACCATCACCAACAAAGGTTGGGATTGAGTCCCCTGCGTTTTTAGAACGTATACAAGGGGACATTTGTGGACCTATTCACCCACCTAGTGGGTCGTTTAGATATTTTATGGTCTTAATAGATGCATCCTCTAGATGGTCTCATGTATGCCTAAAGGGCATGGAGGAGTTTTTCCATTTAAAAGACAATCAGAACGGGATTTAATTATTAATTATTCAGAGTCTCCACTTGGGAGATTAATGGTGTCCCAAGTCACCGGTTGAATCCCGAACCGAGGAAATTTATGACTCTGTTAATAGTCCGCGAACCAGAAATCCGAGTAAGGAATTCTATTAACCCGGGAGAAGGTGTTAGGCATTCCCGAGCTCCGTGGTTCTAGCACGGTCGCTTAACTGTTATATTTGATTTTATCTGATTTTAATACACGTTCTAGCTTATGTGATTTTTAATTTTGAACCGCTTTTATTATTATTATTATTATTATTATTATTATTATTATTATTTAATAAGAATTGCAACGTTGTAAAAACGTATCTCGGACCACGTCGCAATCAATGCACCCGTGATTGTCAACACATTTCGACTTCGTCGAGATTTGGATTTGGGTCGCATCAATGCGCACCCGAGTTTAAGAAGGTAATTTAATTAAATAGTGTGCCTAAAGCAGTTGCGCACTTTTAAGTTTGCGAGGGACATGAAAAATTTATTAATGGTGCACCTCGATCTATTTGTGCAATTTACATATCTATGTAACATCTATCTTATGACTAAAACTTTCTAGAAATGGAATTGATATTGACATATGTGCAGAAAAGGCAAAATGACTTTGTTAACATTCTATATGGAAGAAAACGTTAAAAATATACGAATTATGATCAAGATGTATCCGGTCAATTGCTACGTAAACAGAGATCTTCATTATTATACTAACATACAAAAATGACTAAACATTTACCAAAGATAAACATTAAACATGACCTGAACGAGCAAAAGATTAAATTAAAACTAATAACATGATCATTAAAATGTGATATTTTATTCAACTCAAAATCACTCAACAAAGACATCAACACAGTGTTTTAACGAGAAAAAGTAGTAGAGTGCTAAAATAACCTTTGGTAAGAAGGGTCTGAATCGACTTGATCAAAACCAAATGCTGACCAAGACTGTAACTCCAGAACCTCGACTCTATGAAAACTCGGAGTTTTTTTACAGTTAACAGAGTAATAGAGACAGGCCTACAAAGTGCCGGTGTCGAAGGGTGACGGAAGTTGAATCTCGCCGGACTCGGTCTCTGGACGCCGGCCACTTTCCGTTGCTGATTGTAACTCTCAGCAGGAGATACAAGAGCAAACAACCAAATAAAAGCTGGGATGTGAGAATGGAGTTTAGACCACTGATTTTCAGTGAAGGAAAGCAAAGCAACAACAATTTCAGAAGCTCAATCTGCCTTCAAAATTCCAGAAATCATGTGATAAACTAACGCAACTTGTTGTTTTAAGAAACACAGATCCGTGGGAAAACTTGTTAATTCAATGAAAATTTCCTAGCTTTTTTTTTGTGTGTGCTCGTGAGTGGGTGTGTATTTCTAGAGGTATCTGTGAATGAAGATGAGAGTCGAAGAAGGGGTAACGACGCTGCTCAGTCAGGGAAATGAGGACCTCCGATTTCTTTTTTTAGGTCCCCCCCCTTCTAGTCTTAGGCTTTGTTTCATATATATAGGTCTAGGTTAGTGGTAGGTTTTAAGTTAAGGGGTATGAGCCTAGGAATTATGGGCTTGGCAATTGTGGGCTAGGTCCAAAATTAGGCCTAAAGATGGGATGCCCGAGCCCAAGCTCTATTCTTTTGCCGCGAATGAGATTAAAAATACGCGCCCATTTATTAATTAGTCTTACTATTAAAATAATAATTAAAACAAAACTAACCATTAAAACAAATCTATTTTTTTGTATTTTCAAACATTATATTAAAAATAAAAATACGATACTATTTTATATATATTTTTTAGATTAAAAATGACTACAAAATATTAATGAACTTATTTTTTTGTAATTTTTGTTTTCTTGTACTAAAATAAAGTAAAAAAGTCAAAATTACTTAAAATATCTATATTATGCCTAAATTAAATATTTTACGCTAATATATAAAAGATCTTGGGGAGGGTCAAAAATCACATGTCTACAGCTGCCCCTCTTTGACTGGAAACGTACAGAGTTTTCAGACAAAGACTGACTAGACAGGTTTTTGACCTGACCCTTATTTGGAGAGACTAAGACTAAGAGAGAAGGGAGTGTGACCGAACTCTGGCATTTGAGCTGCCTACATATCCTTGGCTATAAAGGAATCAGGCCACGTGTAGTTCAGAAACGAGCGAGGTGATGGAGTATGCCGAGGTAGAGATCCGGTCGAGGTGCCGTTCCGTCGAGGTTCCAATCTGCGGTCTCTGTTATTACATCAAAAATCAAAAGATGAAAAAGACTAGCTAAGCCTATCGACTACGAGCTACAAGATTCCTATCTATAAGTCTTCTGAAGCTTGATCTTGAGTCTTGAATGGTTCTTCATACAGACTTTAGATTTGAACCTTGACACTTGTTAGCTGCAGGTGCTAGCTCGTTCTTCTACAGCTTCTGGGTCAGGACCGGACATGTAGTGCTTGTGACCTCGACCATGTCTTGAGCAGCTCACATCCTTTATCAACTTCTGAATTGCCTTCTGAATTGAATTCCCTTTTTTCCAGGTGGGCGCCTGATTGCTGAACCTGAACTGTCCTCCCTTGTTACTTGACACTATTTTCCCTTACACTTTGAACCATTTTCCTTGAAACTCGAACTGTCTTCCTTCGAAACTGTTTTCCCTGGAAACTTGAGTTGTTTTCCCTTGTCCTCCAGGTGGGCGCCTGACTGCTGAACTTGAAATTGAATGTATTCCTCCGTTATCTAGGGGGGCTCCTGACTCTATTATACAGGCGGGCTCCTGATTTTCCGAAACTTGAATTGTATGTCTCTATTCTCCAGGCGGACTCCTGACTTCTGAAATTTGAAATGTATTCCTCTATTATCCAGGCGGGCTCCTGATTTCCGAAACTTGAATTGTATACCTCTGTTCTTCAGGCGGGTTCCTGACTGCAAAAAGACAAAGAAATCAATTGATAACTAAAAATTTGAATTGTATCACCTCTGTTCTTCAGGCGGGCTCCTGATTGCTGAAACTTGAATTGTATGTCTCTATTCTCCAGGCGGACTCCTGACTTTTGAAACTTGAAATTGAATGTATCACCTCTGTTATTCAGGCGGGCTCCTGACTACTGAACTTGAACTGAATGTATTCCTCTGTTATCCAGGCGGGCTCCTGATTTCCGAAACTTGAATTGTATACCTCTGTTCTTCAGGCGAGTTCCTGACTGCAAAAAGACAAAACAAGAAAACTTTCCGCCCCAGTTTGGAAAACTGGTTGTTTGTTACCACATACTAATAAGAACTAAAACTTGAATTGTGATGAGACTGAAATGCAACTTTTAAAAATTTAGAGACCACAATGTATCTTAAAATTTAAACTTTATCTTAGATGAAAAATTCATCAGACTAAGATTCTCATCTTAGGTGAAAGATTCGACGGACTAAGATTTATCTTTATCTTAGGTGAAAAATTCATCAGACTAAGATTTTCATCTTAGGAGAAAGATTCAACAGACTAAGATTTTTATCTTTATCTTAGGTAAAAAATTCATCAGACTAAGATTTTCATCTTAGGAGAAAGATTCAACAGACTAGGATTTTTATCTTTATCTTAGGTGAAAAATTCATCAGACTAAGATTTTCATCTTAGGAGAAAGATTCAACAGACTAAGATTTTTATCTTTATCTTAGATGAAAAATTCATCAGACTAAGATTTTCATCTTAGGAGAAAGATTCAACAGACTAAGAGTTTTATCTTTATCTTTGGTGAAAAATTCATCAGACTAAGATTTTCATCTTAGGAGAAAGATTCAACTGACTAAGATTTTTATCTTTATCTTAGGTGAAAAATTCATCAGACTAAGATTCTCATCTTAGGTGAAAGATTCAACAGACTAAGATTTTTATCTTTATCTTAGGTGAAAAATTCACCAGACTAAGATTCTCATCTTAGGAGAAAGATTCAACGGACTAAGATTTTTATCTTTATCTTAGGTGAAAAATTCATCAGACTAAGATTCTCATCTTAGGTGAAAGATTCAACAGACTAAGATTTTTATCTTTATCTTAGGTGAAAAATTCATCAGACTAAGATTCTCATCTTAGGAGAAAGATTCAACAGACTAAGATTTTTATCTTTATCTTAGGTGAAAAATTCATCAAACTAAGATTTTTATCTTTATCTTAGGTGAAAAATTCATCAGACTAAGATTTTCATCTTAGGAGAAAGATTCAACAGACTAAGATTTTGACTCTAGGAGATAATTTATCAGACTAGGTCCATTTTTGCGTGATCCCGACTTTCTTAATTTTCCAAAGTCCAACTTCCTTTCTTTTCAAATTCTGCCTTCCTTTCTTGTTCACAAATTATGCCTTCCTTCCCCCTTTTTTTTCGACTTCTGCCTTCATCTTTTCCCAAATTATGCCTTCCTTTCATTTTTTCAACTTTTGCATTTATCTTACGTGAAAGATTCATCGGACTAAGATTTTTATCTTAGGTGAAAAATTCAACAGACTAAGATTTCTTTATCTTAGGTGAAAGATTCAACAAACTAAGGTTTCTTTATCTTAGGTGAAAGATTCAACAGACTAAGATTTCTTTAAACCATTTTCCTTCAAAATTTGTTTTACCTACCCACTAACTTGAATTATCTTCCTTCAGAACTGCTTCCCTAAAAACCGGTGTTGTCCTCCTTCAAAAAAAAAAACCACTTCCCTAAAAACCAGTGTTTCATTCCTTCAAAAATTACTTTTCTTAGAACTGGTGTTTCTTTCCTGAAAACTATTTCTCTCTCTTTTTCTCTTTTTAAAAACACTTGTATTGACCTTCATGTTCTTCAGATGGGTACCCGACTTCAAGAAAATTTTCAACACGACAGAAAATTTTCTACCCCAGTTTGATAATCCTCCTGTAGCATATCTTTCTGCCATCAATAACATTTCCATGCCCCTGTTTCAAATCAAAGAAAATTCTGTCAGTTTAAAAGTACGGTGGTTGGTTGTGGTACTCTTGCTGAGATGGCTTTCCTTTTCTCCTTTCCATGCTTTGCGTTGTCCGACCATCTTTGAAACTTGGCTGATAACTTCCGCCCTTCTTGACGACTATCTCTCAATTATTACTTCTAATCTTCTTATCTGACCCCATATGTTTTCTGTGATAACTGATTCTTCTTGAAGGTTTTGCATGTTTACTAATTAACCACTTTCCCCGTCATCTGTGTCACTGAAATACCCTTTTTCCCCGTTCAATCCCAATACCCTCTATCTGTTGCATTATTCCTGAACCGACATCTACCAAACTTTGTGTTTCATAAAGATCCCAAACTATATGGATTATTACCAGCTCAGTGCTCTTGTTATTTTTCCTGACTTGTGACCCCATTCTGTGCAATTGGAAAGCTGGTGGCCAATTTTGAAGTCATTCATCACTTGTTACGACCAAAAGACTCAGAAAGGGGAAATAAACAAAACAAAAGGAACAGAGTAAAGGACAATAGAAAGAGATGATTCCTAACAAGAAAACTACACAGTAGAAACCTATCGGATGTGGATACCGACTCTAATGACCTTGACATGCACCTGCGACCTATTCTGTTAAGCAAATCTGATGTTCATCTCTTGTTCCTTTTTGCCGTGAAACTGGGCTTCATTGCTCCACTTATCCAATTTGATTCGCATTCCTTATTCGGCTTGTAGTGCCCCAAAGGGTTTTCACCATCAAACCTCTCTCATTTCGTTCTTTCTCTCAACTTACTATCGCCTCAAGGTGCCCGTGAAGGTTTTCACCAATAAGACTCTCTCATTTTTTATTTCTCTCAGGTTTCATCACCTTGCGCTACCCATGAGGATTTTCATCAATAAGATTCTCTCGTCTTCATTTTCCTTGTTTGGACCGGAGCGTTGCCCCTGACAGGAATCACCTTACCTGCTTGACTTAGCATTTCTCAAAGACGGATCAAAAGGTCTTTCTTTGGACCGTAATGTAGGTTTTTGGATGGGTTAGAAAGAAAGGGTATAAAAGGCTCAAAACAATTTCAAAATGGGTTAAAATTACAACTTTCGGAATCCAACTTCTCACAACAACCACAATTTCTTCCCCAGTGTCTTGCTTGGGGACTTTTGGATTTTTGTTTTGGTATGACTGAACCTCATAGAGGCTGCCTACGTACCCTTTCGGGATCAAGTCAAACGTAGTTCACATCATAGAAACTACGTTGCTGCGATTTTCTTTCTCTCTCTTTCTTTTTCTTTTTGTTTTCTTTTTCTTTTTTTTCTTTTTCCTTTCTTTTCTTCATTTTCTTTTTCTTTCTTCTCTTTCTTTTCTTTTCTTTTCTTTTCTTCCCCTTTTCTTTTTTTCTTTTCCTTTCTTCCTTTCTTTCTTTCTTTCTCCTTTTCCTTTCTTCCTTTTCCTTTTTTTTCTTTTTCCTTCTTTTTCCATTTGCGTATCTCCGGCACTTGCATTTCTTTAATTGTGTCGTTGATTCCGAAAGAGGGGTATGAAAGAAAACAAATAAGGCTCAAAGAGGTTGACAAAAGGGTAACATGTTTAGATAGCAAAACAAAACGCCTTCGTCATTTCAAACTTCAAAATATGCCACATACAAACAAGTACAATCAGAATAAAGAAACCATACACATCATCTCTTGACCGCATCGGAATTGACGGTCATTTCCACACATTTTTCTTCTACATCTGTCAGATATAATGTGCCATTCGACAACACTCTTACTCTTATTACCACGACCGACCCCCTGTCAATTTGGCCAACTTGCTTTTACGGGGATTGTTATGTTTTACTTGCCCCAGTTTCACATGGTCCGGGCGTCAAACAATCTCAAAATGTCCCAATCTGTTCTCATTTCCTCAAGTGTCCTTATCGTTTTCAAAATGGTCTCATTGCTTCGCAACTTTTGAAGATCAGACTGAGAATTATGCGTGCATGTCATGTCACTAGAACCGGCAAAAGGCAAAACAAAAAGTTAGAAAAGAACTAAACAAAGAAAATGACTGGGAGTAACAACAGATCGGAATTTGCATTAGACAAACAATGAAATAGTTCGAATAACAAAACAAAAACAAAACAAACTGGATTGCAACCCTAGAATGAACTGAAACAAACCTAGACAACCCTAGACAAACCACTACAACTAAACAAGCTAGACAAAAATGAAAGGATAGGAGGGTTTGAACACAAGACAATATCCGGATTACAACCCTGCAAATAATCCGGACAACAAAAATGACAGCCAAATGGACCACCAAAGCTCCTCCCCAGCTGACTTAGGAATGGAGCGTCTTTCCAATTACAAGCACGACATCTTAGCCACTAAGCTTCGCATCCATATTGCCATGACCACTATCTGCTTCAGTATCTTCAACTTCAGTCAACAAGTTCCCAAAAGTATTCTCATACCCCATGTCACCGGGCATCATCCCCACCAAGTGTGCCTCCTCATGTAAGGGATGCAGCGTGATATTCTGGGTGCCACTGTCTTGAATCAAATTTTCCTGGATCATCCTTTCTATTTCTCTTTTCAAATCCCGACAATTTTCCACATTGTGCCCCAGAGCATTGGAGTGGTATTCACACCTTTTAGATGAGTCAAAGCTTCTCGCACGTCGGTCCACCTGATTTGGAGGAATGGGTGCAATCATGTCATGTTGTTTTAACTTCTCAAATAAGCTTGCATAGGACTCTCCTATTGGTGTAAAACTATCTTTCAACTTTTGTTCCCTTCTATACCCCTGGCTTGGATGTGGGTTACAAGGTAATTGAAAATTTTGCGGAGGCTGGTGGAGATTTTGTGATACTTGAGATCGCTTTCTTGAGTGATTTGGTGGCGAGTATGAGGGGTTCGGAGGTGGATAGTAATGCTTAGGGGGGTCATGGAAAACCTGATGAGGCTGCACATACCTTCGAGATGTTCTCCTAGGACCTTTTCTCGACCCTGATATCACCATGATTTCTTCATCCCTTTCATTCGTGTTACCAGATTCAATTTTGACAGCTTGAGTTGCAGCTTTGAGAGTTGTTTGACTTATAATTCTGCCTGTCTTAAGACCGTTCTCTACCATTTCTCCAATTTTGATTGCTTCCGGGAAGGATTTACCCACTGCAGATGTCATGTATTGAAAATAATCTGGCTCTTGAGCCTGTAGAAAGACAGTGATTAACTCGTGGTCATCCATGGGTGGCTTAGCTCTAGCTGCCTGCTCTCTCCATTTGATGGCATATTCCCTGAAACTTTCAGTTGGTTTCTTTTTAGGTTAGAAAGGGAAATGTGGTCTGGGGCGATGTCGATGTTGTATTGAAACTGTTTGACAAAAGCCCGTGCCATGTCATCCCAGACGTACCAGCAAGATGTGTCTTGATCCAAAAATCATTCAGATGCTACTCCCGTGAGGCTTTCCCCAAAATAAGCTATAAGCGATTCCTCATTTCTTCCCACACCTCTCAATTGGTTGCAATACCTTTTCAGGTGGGCTATGGGGTCTCCATTGTTACAACCCATATTTTTGTACGGGAAAGTACGTCGTAAGTCCGTTGATGTAAGCTCAGAAATGAGATCCTCTTGGAAAGTATATAAAGTGATTTAATGGTGTTACATCCCATTTTTTTTGCAAGCCTTTGAGAGTTAATATTCAAGGATAAATATTTACAAGGGTACATGTTGTTACACCCCGTACTTTAGATGTTACTATTATTATAAGATTATCTAATGCAAACTCAAAAAGGATGAAATCCTTCTACAAGGACAAGAAAGGTTTGCCAAAGCGTTATGCAAGTTAAGATAAATATGAGACTTGTTAATCATGATTAAAATGAGTTTAAAGCCATGATATGACTATACATGATGTTTGTATATGGAGTATAAAGTTTGAGAAAAATCGGATTTAAGTTGCGAAAAAACCGACTAAGGATTTGTCTTGTAATGAAGCTTTTTGAGTAATAAATTTCGTGTGCTATATGAGGTCTTTTTGGGACATATTATATATCAAATTGAAGGTCTTGGAATGTAGTTTCCAAAGCTCTTAACCGTTTGCTCATACGATACCAGGATAAAAAGTTATAAGTATTGGAAGACGAGCCAATTATAGGGTGCCAAGTAGCACCTTTTGACTTTTCAACAAAATGGAGATTATCTCCTTTATCTCGTCTCTTTCTACATATTTCCAGAGAGCACGACCAAATAATACCCCTAACATCACCCTTAATCTCTCTACAAGGGTTTCAAATAATACCATCATCCCGGGCACGAAATCACGAAGCAATAACACAAGAACGATCCCCACGACGTAAGTATTGCTATATAACCTTTCTTTTTCTTTATAGTTTGAGTGTTGGAAGGTATTTAATAGTTAAGAAAATTCTTAATTTCTGGTTTTAAGCTCTTAAATATCAAGTAAGGTTGATTAATTCATTTCATAATATTTAGAACTCACGGGAAGGTGATCGGAAGCCGTGAGTTCGAGTTATTTGATTTGTAATGGACTGTTTTGTGGGCTATTTCGTGTAGCTTTTGGGCTGTATCTTTTGCTGATATTTAATGGAGTTTTTGGAGGATAAATAGTTTGAAGAAACACCACATATTTGTGAAATAATGGATTAGTCATTCTTTGTAATATTTTCGGGGTGTTGGACACTACTATAGTCGTTGTTTTTGGTATGAATTGATTGGGGTGTGTTGGGCTGTTGTAAGCTAAATATAATATAGATTTCGACTTGCATATACTGTAGGAGGTAATTATATTGTGTTCCAACAAGTGCTTAAGGTTATATTGACATCGGTTGAGTTAAATGGATGAACTAGACATGAACTAGTGAATAAAGTTGCTAATTAAGAATAATTGGAGTTGTGGATCATTTTCTTTGTTATGGATATATGGTATAAGGTTGGAATTATTGATGAATGACTTCATTATCATGTTAATGATACTATTAATTTAAAGTAAAAAGTCTATAAGGGATGATAAGGGATATACAAATTCCAATTGGAGCTTGTCGCTCGTCGTAAAATAGTTATGACTTGTTGTAGTTTTATGGTGTCTTGTTATTGATAATTGGTATTGATGGATTTCTCTGGTAATTGTTGTTGGTATATGGTATTGGAGGAGGCTCTTGTTACTGGGGAGATGCTGCCCGAATTTATATAAATGAGCTACAAGTTTAAGTTGCAAACTTAGCCTTTATTCAACACTAATTTTGAATCTCCTTATGCAATGGTAGATTGAGTTGAGTTGTTTGAAGAGTTGCTTAAGATGTATTAAGGACTCACCATGGTTAAGGTATGTTAAGGCACTTCCCTTTTTCTTTTGGCATGATCTAAAGTGAAATGAATACACTATTTCGTAACAGATCTACTCCTAGAAACTAAGGTTGCCCATGTTGTTCTTTCCTTATAAAGTTATTCTAAGAAAGTATGTATGATCCTTGAATCCTATGGAAGATCATATTGATGGTATGATGTCCATAATGTAAATCGAAGGTGCAACGACCTTAAGTCACTCCAAAAGGTTTAGAACGTGATTCCATGAGTTTAGCATGCATTATATATAATATCTATTTTACTCTACCGAGCCGCACCATAGTAGGCCGGGTACGATATATATTGTGTAACCACTGATCAGTTGGATTTACCGAGCTCCACATAGCCGGGTACGATTCTACCGAGCCTTATGATGGCCGGGTACGTTTTTACCGAGTCCTCTTTGAGGCCGGGTACGATATGATGATGATGATGATGCCTACAGACGCGTATATTTTTAAAAGTTTATGTATATCTATGTATTACGCATTTCATGTCAGCAGCCCACAGAGGCACGCAGATGTTACAGGTTGTATCTACTCTATCTCTCTTTATATTACTATTCTTGTTTATGCTTTCTTGCTTTACATACTCGGTACTTTATTGGTACTGACGTCCCTTTTGCCTGGGGACGCTGCGTTTCATGCCTGCAGGTCCCAATTGATAGGTTGACATTCCTCCTAGCAGGCTATCAGCTCAGCGGAGGTGTTGGTGCACTCCACTTGCTCCGGAGTTGCCTATTTGGTCAGTATGCTTTAGATATATATTAATTGACATGGTGGGTCCCTGTCTCGACCTTTATGATTTTATGTACTCTTAGAGGCTTGTAGACATATGTTATGTATATGAAAATCATATGGCCTTATCGGCCTATGTTCAGTGTATGAGTTATCACTTTGGTTTTATAGGCACGTATGTCACATGTATAAGTTTTCATGTCATGTCAGGTGGTCCAATATTTAGTATTCCCTTTTATTTTATTTTTGTTATCTCATGACGACCTTTCTAGGTTATTTGCCCATGATATTATGATATGATAGGTACGTTATGTTGGTACTCGGTTAAGTAAGGTATCTGGTGCCAGTCACTGCCCATTGGTTTGGGTCGTGACATCCATGTCCATTGTACTTTTCAAATTTGGGAACCTTGAAACCAGGCGGCAAGTGGACATCGGGAACATGCATAGATCTCTGAAAGCAACGCTCTTTTGACCTGCCATTGCTTGCGTGTTTTTCAACCGTTGTTCCAATCTTTTCACTCTTTGGGTTATTTCTTCTTGTACTCTCTTTCGGGCAGGCTTCTCGATATTTACAGGAAGATCAAACGAGTACGAGTGGTACTCGGGATAATGGTACTGTTCTTGCTATGTAGCAAATTGTGACTCGTGACAAGGCTGTCCTTGGCCATTGGCCCAGGCTTGACGCATTTTGGTCATTTGTTGTTTCAGTGTTCTATTTTCCTCAACCATAGTAGACCCTTGTTTCCTCTGACCCTGAGTCTCTTGAGCACTCGTAACAGCTTCGATGTCAGTTATCATTTTCCTGGATCTTGTGTTTCCAGCTTACCACAACCGATCACCTCAACTTTCTTCACAATTCAAAACAAAACATGTTAGAA
Organism: Nicotiana sylvestris; assembly: GCF_000393655.2. Lineage (NCBI taxonomy): Eukaryota > Viridiplantae > Streptophyta > Magnoliopsida > Solanales > Solanaceae > Nicotiana > Nicotiana sylvestris. Next base: position 209,780,028 of record NC_091064.1, read on the forward strand.
TGGATTGGGTCAGTCCTCATTATTCACAACATCTTTTCCCATTTTTTTTTCAATTCTTCTTTTCCATTTTTCATTTTTCATTTTTTTTTGGTTGCGGTCGAATCTTATGGAGATTGCCTACGTATCATGACCCCACATGAATCAGACCGTGCGTAGTTCTTGCAAATAAAAGGTAAACGACAATAAAACATTTTTTGGAATTTTCCATTTTCATAATACAACAAAACTAACCAACTTAATGACGAAATACAGACTCGAAAATCAAATGACCCATATACTCTAATCAAAAGAAATACAAACCCCAAAAATGACAGATTCCTTCCCCTATATGCCAATTTTGACCCAAAATCTGAACGATATTCACTTGACTACTGACTCTTTTTCTTGTTTTTTCCAAAGTAAAATAAATGACCCGGTATTGCAAACACGGCCTTCTAGCGCCTCGGGGACGAAGATTTTAAGGCTGTGAGGGTCAAAATCAAAATATGACCAAAGGTGGTTGTTTGTGCAAAGTCAGCCTTCCGACGCCCCGTTTGGGAACATTTGGCTATTTTTGACAAAAACAGCATCACCTGGTTTATTTATGACAAAAATTAAAATTTTGATATTTTTTGGTTATTTTTGCAAAGGGGAGGTTGGACCCGATGAGGGTTGCCTACGTATCTCACGCCCTGTGAGAATCAAACCATGCGTAGTTCGGGCAAATTAACCGAACTATTTTAAAACATGACTCTTTTCCATTTTTATTTTTGGCATTTCATAAGCGAATAAAAACTATTTTTAGAAATGAGACTCTCTTTTTTCTCAACAAATAAAACAACCTATTTTTCCAAGATAAAAATAACAGACTCTTTTTTTTCTTTTTCATTTTCCACAGACAATAAAACAACCTATTTTCCAAACTAAAAATAAAAGACTCTTTTTCCTTTCCTTTTTCAACAAATAATGAAACAACTTATGTTTTTCAAACTAAAACAAAAACTTTTCTTATCCTTTTCTTTTTCAACAACCAACTTTCCAAAAATAAAAGACTCTTTTTTTTCTATTTCTCTTTGCTTTTTTTTAGTAAAACAAAATAAAACATTTTCCCTTTTTTTTCTCAAAATTTCGGCAGAGTTTCGCCAGTAATTGGTCATTGATTTTTTATTTCTAAAATAATCAATTAACTCCCTAACTTATATTTTCTTTTTTTTTTTTCTCTTTTTTTTTTCTCAATTTTCCAACATTCCCGAGATTCAGAAACCGGTCAACATGCAGGTTCGAAACAAATATATGTACAGAGCAAGTAGGATGCATCAGGATGGTCTTTTCATTTTAGGTTGCTAGTCCTAGACGGACCCAACCCCTATGTTGAGTCCCCTAAGACAAATGCAACATGATGCAAATAACCGTTCCTACTAGGGATCCAGCATGAAGTCATGTTATTCTATGTCCAAATCCTGAGTCGGTGTTCTAGACTGTGTACTCGAGCGGACAACTCAAGTCGAGGAGGGGGCAACTTACCGGGAACCAAAAGGCCATCCGGCTTCGTAACTTCTCCGGCCTCTTTCTTATTTCAAGGTATAACACTAACAGAATAGGGAGTCTCAATCAGTAAGCATATCCCCGGAGGTGAAGGGAGAAGGGTGTCGGCACAGTTTATATACAGTTCAAATAATATCAAAGCGGTAACATTTAGCACATTCAGCACAAAACATGTAGGAAAATCAGATACAATCAAATACCACAATTTATCTAAGCTCGAATTCTGAACCCTGAACCAAAGATTCTGGGTTCGGTCCCCAGCAGAGTCGCCAGAGCTGTCACACCTCCTTTTTCACTACCACCCCGCAAAGGGCATGAAGGAATTTTTCCATTTAAAGGACAATCAGAACGAGATTTAATTATTAATTATTCAGAGTCGCCACTTGGGAGATTAATGGTGTCCCCAGTCACCGGTTGAATCCCGAACCGAGGAAATTTATGACTCTGTTAACAGTCCGCGAACCAGAAATCCGAGTAAGGAATTCTATTAACCTGGGAGAAGGTGTTAGGCATTCCCGAGCTCCGTGGTTCTAGCACGGTCGCTTAACTGTTGTATTTGATTTTATCGAATTTTAATACATGTTCTAGCTTATGTGATTTTTAATTTTGAACCGCTTTTATTATTATTATTATTATTATTATTATTATTATTATTATTATTATTATTATTATTTAATAAGAATTGCAACGTTGTAAAAACGTGTCTCGGACCATGTCGCAATCAATGCACCCGTGATTGTCAACACATTTCGACTTCGTCGATATTTGGATTTGGGTCGCATCAATGCGCACCCGAATTTAAGAAGGTAATTTAATTAAATAGTGCGCCTAAAGCAGCTGCGCACTTTTAAGTTTGCGAGGGGCATGAAAAATTTATTAATGGCACACCTCGATCTATTTGTGCAATTTACATATCTATGTAGCATCTATCTTATGACTAAAACTTCCTAGAAGTGGAATTGATATTGACATATGTGCAGAAAAGGCAAAATGAATTTGTTAACATTCTATATGGAAGAAAACGTTAAAAATATACTAATTATGACCAAGATGTATTCGGTCAATTGCTACATAAACAGAGATCTTCATTATTATACTAACAAACAAAAATGACTAAACATTTACCAAAGATAAACATTAAACATGACCTGAACGAGCAAAAGATTAAATTAAAACTAATAACATGATCATTAAAATGTGATATTTTATTCAACTCAAAATCACTCAACAAAGACATCAACACAGTGTTTTAACGAGAAAAAGTAGTAGAGTGCTAAAATAACCTTTGGCAAGAAGGGTCTGAATCGACTTGATCAAAACCAAATGCTGACCAAGACTGTAACTCCAGAACCTCGACTCTGTGAAAACTCGGAGTTGTTTTTACAGTTAACAGAGTAATAGAGACAGGCCTACAAAGTGCCGGTGCCGAAGGGTGACGGAAGTTGAATATCGCCGGACTCCGGTCTCTGGACGCCGGCCACTTTCCGTTGCTGATTGTAACTCTCAGCAGGAGATACAAGAGCAAACAACCAAATAAAAGCTGGGATGTGAGAGTGGAGTTTAGACCACTGATTTTCAGCGAAGGAAAGCAAAGCAACAACAATTTCAGAAGCTCAATCTGCCTTCAAAATTCCAGAAATCATGTGATAAACTAACGCAACTTGTTGTTTTGTGAAACACAGATCCGTGGGAAAACTTGTTAATTCAATGAAAATTTCCTAGCTTTTTTTGTGTGTGCTCGTGAGTGGGTGTGTATTTCTAGAGGTATCTGTGAATGAAGATGAGAGTCGAAGAAGGGGTAACGACGCTGCTCCGTCAGTGAAATGGGGACCTCCGATTATTTTTTTTAGGTCCCCCCCTTCTAGTCTTAGGCTTTGTTTCATATATATAGGTCTAGGTTAGTGGTAGGTTTTAAGTTAAGGGGTATGAGCCTAGGAATTATGGGCTTGGCAATTGTGGGCTAGGTCCAAAATTAGGCCTAAAAATGGGTTGCCCGAGCCCAAGATCTATTCTTTTGCCGTGAATGAGATTAAAAATACTCGCCCATTTATTAATTAGTCATACTATTAAAATAATTATTAAAACAAAACTAACCATTAAAACAAATCTATTTTTTTGTATTTTCAAACATTATATTAAAAATAAAAATATGATACTATTTTATATATTTTTTTTAGATTAAAAATGACTACAAAATATTAATGAACTTATTTTTTTGTAATTTTTGTTTTCTTGTACTAAAATAAAGTAAAAGAGTCCAAATTACTTAAAATATCTATATTATGCCTAAATTAAATATTTTACGCTAATATATAAAAGATCTTGGGGAGGGTCAAAAATCACATGTCTACACATCCTCTAGATGGTCTCATGTATGCCTATTGTCATCTCGCAACCTCGCGTTTGCAAAATTAATGACACAAATAATCCGATTACGGGCACAATTTTCCGATAATTCAATTAAGTCTATTAGACTTGATAATGCTGCTGAGTTTTCATCCCAAGCATTTAATGATTATTGCTTATCAATTGGGATAAAAGTGGAACATCCTGTAGCTCATGTTCACACTCAAAATGGCCTTGCAGAGTCTTTAATTAAACGTGTGCAATTGATAGCAAGACCGTTACTCATGAAAACAAAGTTGCCCACTTCTGTTTGGGGTCACACCATTTTACATGCAGCAATGCTAATTCGTCTCAGACCGACAAATTATCACAAATATTCCCCGTTGCAATTAGTTTTGGGTCATGAACCTAATATATCTCATCTAAGAATTTTTGGATGCGCTGTATATGTGCCTGTAACACCCTCATATCCCACCAAGATGGGTCCCTAAAGAAGGTTAGGAATATATGTTGGGTTTGAATCACCCTCCATTATTCATTACCTTGAAACATTAACGGTAGATTTGTTCACTGCTCGTTTTGCAGATTGTCGATTCGATGAGACATTTTACCCAAAATTAGGGGGAGAAATTAGTGAAACAAAACGTGAAATTTTGTGGAAAATACATCATTGTCTCATCTTGATCCACGTGCATCTATTTGTGACACAGAGGTGCAAAAGATTATCCATTTGCAGAAAATAGCAAATCAAATGCCAGATGCATTTACAGATTTAAAAAGGATAACAAAATCACATATCCCTGCAGAGAATGTTCCAATCCGTATTGATGTCCCTATTGGACAATCTTCTAGTGTCATAGCTAATGAGTCAAAAGCACGTCTAAAACGTGGCAGACCATTAGGTTCTAATGATCGAAATCCTAGAAAAAGAAAAACAAATGATCAAGATGACACTACGAAAGAGTCTCATAAAGAAATTCACGATTTAACCAATCCTGAGATTCATGAGGAAATCAATGAGCCTGAGACTCAAGAAAATAAGGAACTATCAATAAATCCAATCGATATTGAGACAAATTTGAATCGAATGGATATAGTGGCAGATTACATCTTTGCATATAATGTTGCATCTAGCATTATGCAAGAAAGTGAGGATCTTGAACCTCAATCTGTTGGAGAATGTCGACAAAGACTTGATTGGCCAAAATGGCAAGAAGCAATCCAATTAGAGTTAAGTTCACTCGCAAAACGTGAAGTTTTTGGGCTTGTAGTCCAAACACCTAATGGTGTTAAGCCTGTTGGCTACAAATGGGTCTTTGTACGCAAAAGGAATGAGAAAAATGAGGTACAAAGATATAAGGCACGCCTTGTTGCACAAGGATTTTCACAAAGGCCTGGTGTCGATTATGAAGAGACATATTCTCCTGTTATGGATGCTATAACATTCCGTTATCTCATTAGTTTTGCTGTCCATGAAAAGCTTGACATGCATTTAATGGATGTAGTTACAGCCTACCTTTACGACTCACTTGATAATGAGATATACATGAAAATTCCCGAGGGATTTAATATGCCTAACGTACAGAATTCAAATTCCCGGGAAACATTTTCAATCAAATTGCAAAGATCTTTGTATGGTCTAAAGCAATCAGGAAGAATGTGGTATAACCGTCTTAGTGAGTATTTATTAAAGGAGGGTTATATAAATGATGCCATTTGTCCATGTGTTTTTATAAAGAAAACAACATCGGAATTTGTTGTACTTGCCGTATATGTTGATGACATAAAACTTATTGGAACTCCTACAGAACTCCAAAAGGCAACTGATTATTTAAAGAAGGAATTCGAGATGAAAGATCTCAGAAAGACAAAATTATGTCTCGGTTTGCAAATTGAACATTTGACAAATGGGATTTTTGTTCATCAATCTGCCTACATTAAAAGGTATTGAAACGGTTTTACATGGATGGAGCACATCCATTAAGTACTCTGATGATTGTTCGATCACTTGATGTGAATAAGGACCCGTTTCGACCTCAAGAAAAGAATGAAGAGCTTCTTGGTCCTGAAGTACCATATCTTAGTGCAATTGGTACACTAATGTATCTTGCTAACACTACAAGGCCTGACATAACTTTTTCGGTTAATGTCTTAGCAAGATATAGCTCTGCTTCTACAAGGAGACACTGGAATGGGATCAAACACATATTGCGATATCTAAAAGTGACTACCGATATGAGCTTATTTTATGGCAATGATTGCAATCCCGATTGTCACACCTCCTTTTTCCGCACCCGATAGGGCGAACCGAAGTTTTTCCAATTAAAGGACAATCGAAACGGGATTTATTTATCTATTTCAGAGTCGCCACTTGGGAGATTTAGGGTGTCCCAAGTCACCAATTTTAATCCTGAATCGAGGAAAAGAATGACTCCATATTACAGTCTGCGCACCAGAAATCTGGATAAGGAATTCTGTTAACCTGAGAGAAGGTGTTCGGCATTCCCGAGTTCCGTAGTTCTAGCACGGTCGCTCAACTATCATATTTGGCTTGATTATCTTATTTTATACAATATGAACTTATGTGCACATTTTAACTCTTGACCGCTTTTATTATTATATTTTACGAGAATTGCAACGTCGTGAAAACATATCTCGAACCACGTCACAATCAATGTACCCGTGATTAGAGACACATTTCGACTCCGTTGAGATTTGGAATTGGGTCACATAAATGTGCACCCGAGTTTAAGAAGGTAAGATTTATTAAAGCGCGTCCTAAAGCAACTAGCATATTGTTATTTTGGGAAGGCCGTAAAATTCGCTAAACGGCCTGTCCCGAATTCTCAGTATTTTCATATATACATTCAGAGGGCCCCGCAGCTTGTGCGTTTTTATTTGTCGAGGCTCATCTCATCTTTATTTTTTAAAAGGATATACTATAGCAGCTACGTTTCTTGTCGCGTTTGTCTCTACTAATTGAAAACAGAGATAGTCCTAGTTAATTACATGCTTGAAGGTTATTTATGGCAGGATTCAAAATGCTTTTACACGATCGGAATCACGGCCATATACACAGGCCATATCCGAATATTATGGGCCCTGACCCAACCCACAAAATATCGGCTGGGCCTGGGCCACTGCTTCGCCGATGAGAGCCTGCCTAGTCCGTTTCGACTTGGGCTCGACCTTCGTGAGGTTGAGACTGTAGATTGGCTTTTGATTCTAAAGATGTGATTTATCAGTTGTAACATGGCAGTTTGTCAAAGGGGAAGGAGATTAACTGATGATAGGTAACTTTTATGCATTAATGGACATGTTAATCACAGACATAGCTAATTTCTGAACCATAGCCTACTACACTGCCAAACCCTTTTATCTATCATCCTACACTCACAATAAGATACCAAGTTACCATACAATTGACATTTGCTATATATGAGAGCTAACTCCAGTATCCAAGCAAACAAATGTAAAAAAAAAACTATTATACATCATATGATATTCAGTATAACAAACTACATGTGGAAATAAACATCTTCAGATCCTCTATTTTGTATTCATGCTCAACTTTCAAGCTACATTGACAGGTGATAGTCGTGTACCTGGATGTTTGGGACAATAAGAAGGAGAAGAAGAAAAGTGTCAGCAGCAGGTAACAGAAACAACAACAACACAGCAACAACAATCAGCAACAATGTCACCAACAGACCGCAAACAAACAACAGTAGTTTCAAACGATGAAACCCGCAGTGGTTGGGCACCAAACAATCAATCCCCAGAAACAGAATAGTGAGACAGTCGAGAAAACCAGAATGTTTGATGCAACAGCAACAAAAATTCAATAGTCACACAAGCTCCGCAAATAACCGACACAGCTTTGACAATTAGTGAGACCAAAACTCAATCCATAGCATACAGAAGCTCAGAATAGTAGCAATCACAGCAGAAAGCAAACAGATTCTCCTACTGGAACAGTAACAACCCCTAGTTCGAATAACTGACTTGGCCAGGACAGCTTAACCAACTTAATCCCTTGTGCAGTTTTGGACAGTGTTCAGTTAAAGTGTTCTGAAAATTTCTTTCTGTTTTTCCTTTTTTTATTTTCTCCAGACTAAGAAATGTCCAGCCCCCTTTTAAGTTCTGAAAACAACTTATTTATAAGCCAGCAACCTAGTACAGTTAAGCTGCCTGGATTCTGCCAATTGCAGTCTGCCCATACCCCTTAACTCCCCATGCCTAAAGGCATCTTTCTCGGAATCCTTAATCAGTCCCCATGCTCTGTCTTATTACTCTAATCAAGGGTTATGGGTTTAGTTAAGTATTCATTTTAATTCCCATACTCTTATGTCTTGTTCCCCATTGGCATTAATTTAATCCTAATTCAGTACCCTACTTGTCAGCTCACTTAAACTAATTACTTCTGTTCTTTTTAACACCCAAATTAACCTTGTTAACCCTGGTTATTACTGTATTAACTTACTGCAACAGTAGGGCATTTTTGAACTTCTGAAAGTTCAAATTCAGAGCTGCCCTGGACTGAATCTTTTTAGTTGTTTTGCAATGCAAACAAACTAATTTCAACTAATGTCGAGCATCCAATTAACAACCAACAGGTTCGTTCACTTACGTGAAGTTGTATGAATTAGGATATCTGAATATTCAGTCATAGGAAACTAATCGACGATGTTTATCAAGTCGACTCTACTAATTATAACAAGAAATAACCAGTCGATCACATAAACAACACGTACGGGGTCCCGAATGGCTTCAACAACTTTGCACGACACAGAGAATCTATATGAATTATCTATTCGACGACTAATCTAATTGAACGAGCATGTATATCACACATATACATAGAAAAACAAACGACCAAATAAAAGGTTTTTACAAAGATGGAAGAATTTAAAAGAAAAATACCAGAAAATACCAATCAATCACAACAACATGCTAATAAACTTTAATTAGTACTTAAATAAAACGGAAAAAAAAGAGGAAAACTTACTGAAAATGTTCAAACAAAGCCTGACCCAAGTCCGAATTAGATTTGACCATTTGAGGCCGAACAAACTTTAATCGGGGTGTTCTCAACCAAGAATACCCTGATTAAGGTCTATTAGACCTCAAACCTCTATTAAAACTGGCCGGATTCCCTAGGTTCTTGTGTTCTAGGGTTTGGATCTTCAGATTTGAGATTCTAGGAGTTGTGGGTAGATTCGGACCAAACCAGGCTTGGTTTGGTCATAAGGGTAGTCAGGGGACTGTATAGTGTGAATCTGGGGTGGTTTGGTATAGATCGAGTTTTGTCTCGAATCTTCAAATGAAGATTCGAGAAGGTGGGGGAGGATTCGAGCCAAGCTGTAAGTGGATTCGGATTCAGGGGGTTGAGGTGCCTCAGGGGTGTAAAGGGGGTGGTCACCGGCGTCCTTGCCGCCGGCTTTAATGGTGAGGGAAAAGGGGGCGGCGTTAGGGTTTCATGGGGTTCGGGTTTTGGTGAAGAAGACGAGTGAAGGGGTGCTTGGATAGGGGGCGTGGGGTATGATGAAGGGCTTATATACGTAACGGGTAATTAGATCCTGGCCGTTGGATGAATCGAGATTGATGGCCAGGATCTTTCACTTAATACGGAACGACATCGTTTGGCCTTGGTTGGGGGGTCGGTTCGAACTGGTTACTGGGTCGGGTTTGGAAACGGGTTATTGAAAAGGAATCCTGGGCCGTTGGATTGGCCTGGACGGATGGCTCAGATTAAATGGCTCATACGGCGTCGTTTTGGGGTCATGCCTGGGCAGGCCTGGTTTGGACCGGATGGTGCAATTGATTTTGGGCCTCAAAATTTAGAACAAAAATAGGCCCAACCCGATTTCTAAACAATTTGCACTAATTCTTTTGTTTTCTAATTTTAAACACAATTAAAATAAAACGAAATCTAAAACAACCATTAATTAACACTTAACACATTTATCACACACATATTAAAATTTTTAAGTAGGTTAAATCACAACTTAGAATAAAAGATGCATTCATATTTTTTGTGAATTTTCTTTTAATGACCGAATTATGGTTTAATTACACACGATATACATATTTTGTATTTTTTTTGATAAGATCAAATGAAAAACGGACAGAACCACAAATGACTAACAACATACGTCACGGAAAATCGAAAAATTGTACAGCGAGGCCATTTTGAATTTATTTTTGATTTCTTTTTGGAGTGATTGTCCGTGAAGCAAAAATCACGTGCTTACAGCTGCCCCTCTTTGCCCGAAGACACGAAGGGTTTTCGCGCAAAGACAAAGCGGGCGATTTTTGCTCGTCCGAGTACTCCGTGTGAAGCATTTTTTTTGAAAAAGATTTGACCGAACCTTTGCTTCAGAGGTTTCCTACATATCCTGGGCTGAACAGGAATCAGGTCAATGTAGTTCGGGAAGTTTTGGTAGCTGGGACTACCGTATGACTGTAGTGTTTGCTGCTGTTGTGTGCTGTTACCTGCTGCTGTAGGATGTTACCGCTCACCGATCTCCCTGTTACATTGTTCTAAAAGGAAAAACAAGAAGCTAAGCTAGACTATGGATCATAAGATCTCATCTATCTTCAACTTGTTCTTGTCGCTTTGCTTTCTTATCGGCTTGCGCTTTCCTCTGACGCTTTTATTTTGTGAACTTGGGGGATGACACTGGTCTTTTGCTTTTTCTGAATGCCAGTTTTCATCACTTCGCTTGGTCTGCTGGGGACATGGCCTTCTTTATTAAGCCTTTCAGTGGTTCCTCTGGTGGTACGACTCTCTTCATCAGATCTGTTGCGCGGGGCATGATTCGATGTTCCCAAACCGCTTCTTTCAAGGCGCGACCTTTCTTCCTTTTGAATTGCGCGCTTGCCTTTGCAGCCTTCTGCTTCTTGGTGCTGGGGATTTTGTTGTTTCCTGCTTGGGGGATCTCTGTTGTAACCTTCCGCCTTCTGGTGGGGTTACTGACTCCAAAAACTGTAGTACAAAACTAAAAAGTTGCTTAAATGCGGAATTATGAAATGTATGCCCGCATTTTACTGGTGGGCGACCTAGAACATAAAGTATTCCCGCATTTTACTGGTGGACGACCTAGAACATAAAGTATTCCCGCATTTTACTGGTGGGCGACCTAGAACTGAAAGTATTCCCGCATTTTACTGGTGGGCGACCTAGAACTGAAAGTATTCCCGCATTTTACTGGTGGGCGACCTAGAACTGAAAGTATTCCCGCATTTTACTGGTGGGCGACCTAGAACTGAAAGTATTCCCGCATTTTACTGGTGGGCGACCTAGAACATAAAGTATACCCGCATTTTACTGGTGGGCGACCTAGAACTGAAAGTATTCCTGTATTTTACTGGTGGGCGACCTAGAACATAAAGTATTCCCGCATTTTACTGGTGGGCGACCTAGAACATAAAGTATTCCCGCATTTTACTGGTGGGCGACCTAGAACATAAAGTATTCCCGCATTTTACTGGTGGGCGACCTAGAACATAAAGTATTCCCGCATTTTACTGGTGGGCGACCTAGAACATAAAGTATTCCCGCATTTTACTGGTGGGCGACCTAGAACATAAAGTATTCCCGCATTTTACTGGTGGGCGACCTAGAACATAAAGTATTCCCGCATTTTACTGGTGGGCGACCTAGAACTGAAAGTATTCCCGCATTTTACTGGTGGGCGACCTAGAACATAAAGTATTCAAATTGTTTTCTCGTTCTTCCGAGAATTTTTTTTGACAACGACAGAAAATTTTCTGCCCCGGTTTTGGTGATTACCCTGGCATCGCGTCCTGCTACCATCATCAATGTTTTTTTTCCTGCAGCAGACAAAAGGATTTAGTTAGTTTCACTCATGGTGGTAAGAGGTGCCTTTCCGGTGGATGATTTTCCCTCTCTTCCCCTTTTCTTGCTCTGTGCCCCCACAACTGGTTAGCGGACAAAGTTGCTTGCTGGGGATTTCCGGCCTGCTGGGGATTGGTTTTCAATTTATCCCCTTTTTTGCTTTCTCTTTACAGTACATGATGTGGGAGTCTGCTTTTACTCCCGAAACCACTCCCTTTAGGAGTTTACTTCCTCCAAAACTGCAGGGCATAACATTGCATTGCCTGGGGCTAGTCTTTAGGACGGTTGGGGTTATCCCGCATCGGATGAACTCCCTTCGGTCTCCGATAGCAAACTTTGAAAAATCCTTTTCAAAACAAATTTTAGAAAGAAAAATGAAAAAGACGGAAAAGGAGAAAAATCTTTCTGAACCAATACTTGGGGGAAAAAGGAATTCAAAAGAGTTTATCTGGTTGACCTGACTGGTTCCTGTGATCATGACGTGCACCATAGATTCCCGACCCAGTCTATTTGTATCAATCGACTTGCCCGATGGTTTTACTTGCTGGGGATAAATGAGTGTCCATTTCTTTGCGAGCGCGGACCCTTTTGCTGATCTGCCTTGTCGCCTCATAGTGCCCTTCGAGGGGTTTTTACTAATGAGACTCTCTCTTTTCTCTCAGCTCCCGGCGCCTTATGGTACCTGTGAAGGTTTTCACCGATAAGACTCTCTCATTTTATTTCTTCACCGGAGAGTTGGAGTGTTGTCAATATGACCCTCCCTTCTGGAGATTCCTTTGGACTATCAATTCATTTCCAGTTTTATGATCCTCTTCCTTGCCGAGGATCAGTGTATTATTCTCGGCTCCATTTTCCTGACTTGGCACCTCTTGGATGTTGATCGGGAGGTCTTTTGGACGTCGATTTTGGTTTTGGTGTGGGGCTAGAAGAAAGGCTTATCAAAAAATGAAATGATTTTGATGGGTGATCTGCTACAACTTTTGGAATCAATCCTTTGCTGGAATTTTAAAACATAGCCTCTGCCCCAGTTTTCTTGCTTGGGGGATTTTTTTTATTTTTTTACACTATGTTGAGCTATGTGTGTTACGCACACTGTGCCTATTATGCACACTTATGTACACTATGCACATTATGTACACTATGATGCACACTATGACCGAGCCGGGAGGCGCCTACGTATCCTCTTTGAGGAATCAGGTCAAACGTAGTTCCCAATGGTTTGTGATTTTTATCTTCTTCTTCTTTTTCATTTTTTCTTAAAATTTTCTTTTCTTCTTCTTTCTGTTTTCATATATTTTCCGTTAGTGATTCTAAAAGAGGGGTATAAAAGAATAACTTAAGGCTCAAAAAGGGGAAACAAGGGTAAAAGTGTTTGGATAGAAGAAAGAATTGCCTCCGTCATTTCATTATCCAATAAGTACCAAGTACAAACAAACAAACCACTAATTGCCATAATCAAAAGAAATTACGTGTAATATCTCTTGACTGCATCCGAATTGATAGCCATGTCAACACATCTTCCCTCGATATCCGTCAAACACAAAGCTCCATTGGACAATACTCTGGTCACGATATAAGGCCCTTGCCAATTTGGGGCGAACTTGCCTTTTGCCTCGACCTGGTGTGGGAGGATCTTCTTCAATACCTGCTGCCCTACTTCAAACTTCTTGGGGCGCACCTTCTTATTATATGTTCTCGCCATTCTCTTCTGATACAGCTGACCATGGTACACTGCTGCCAATCTTTTCTCGTCTATCAAGCTCAACTGTTCCAATCGAGCTTTGACCTATTCATCATCATCCATCTCGGCTTCAGCGACATTCCGGAGGGATGGAATTTCGACCTCCGCTAGTATTACGGCCTCAGTTCCGTACACCAACAAATAAGGAGTTACACCTATGGAAGTCCGGACGGTAGTGCGGTAACCCAACAAAGCAAAGGGCAATCTCTCGTGCCATTGTCTGGACCCTTCCACCATCTTTCGCAGTATCTTCTTGATGTTCTTATTGGCTGCTTCGACCGCTCCATTCGCCTTGGGACGATATGGGGTGGAATTGCGGTGTGTAATCTTGAATTGTTGGCATACCTCTCTCATCAGGCTGCTGTTAAGATTCGCACCGTTATCCGTGATGATTACTTTTGGGATCCCAAATCTGCAGATGATATGGGAGTGCACAAAATCCACCACTGCCTTTTTAGTTACCGACTTGAAGGTTTTAGCTTCAACCCATTTGGTGAAGTAGTCGATGATCACCAGAATGAACCTATGGTCGTTGGATGCTGCCGGCTCGATAGGCCCAATGACATCCATGCCCCATGCAACAAACGGCCAGGGTGCTGACATCGTATGTAACTCTGTTGGCGGAGAATGAATCAGATCTCCATGTATCTGACACTGATGGCATTTCCTCACGAAAGTGATACAGTCATGTTCCATGGTGAGCCAATAATACCCTGCCCTAAGGATCTTCCTTGCCAATACATATCCGCTCATATGTGGCCCGCAAACTCCAGCATGTACCTCTGCCATAACCGTCGTGGCTTGACCGGCATCTATACATCTCAACAATCCCAAATCTGGGGTCCTTTTGTATAGCACTCCTGCGCTGAGGAAGAAACCATTCGACAAACGTCGAAGGGATCTTTTTTGGTCTCCAGTGGCCTGTTCCAGATATGTCCCCATTCTGAGGTATTCTTTGATATCATGAAACCAGGGCTCGCCATCTGCTTCCTCTTCTACGGCGTTGCAATAAGCGTGCTGATCACGGACCTGGATGTGCAGAGGATCAACATACATTTTGTCAGGGTGGTGCAACATTGATGCTAAGGTGGCCAATGCATCCGCAACCTCGTTATGAACTCTCGGGATATGTTTGAACTTTACTGATCGAAATCGTTTGCTCAGGTCGTGCAAGCATTGTCGATATGGTATGAGTTTTAGATCCCGCGTTTCCCATTTACCCTGAATCTGATGTACCAAGAGGTCCGAGTCTCCCAAGACCAAGACGTCTTGGACATCCATGTCCGCAGCCAATCGCACACCCAAAATGCAAGTTTCATACTCGGCCATATTGTTGGTGCAATAGAAGCGTAGTTGAGCCGTAACAGGGTAATGGCGTCCTGTTTCAGAAATGAGTACTGCTCCTATTCCAACCCCTTTCGCGTTTGCAGCTCCATCGAAGAAAAGCTTCCAACCCGGTTCCTCGGGTAACTCCAGCTCATTTGTATGCATTACCTCTTCGTCGGGAAAATACGTTCTTAAAGGCTCGTATTTTTCATCAACTGGATTCTCTGCCAAATGGTCGGCCAGCGCCTGGGCTTTCATGGTTGTCCTCGTCACATAGACGATATCGAACTCTGTGAGCAGAATTTGCCATTTTGCCAACCTCCATGTGGGCATAGGTTTCTGAAAGATATACTTCAATGGGTTCAAACGGGATATGAGATAAGTAGTATACGAGGACAGGTAGTGTTTCAACTTCTGAGCTACCCAAGTTAGGGCGCAACATGTTTTCTCGAGTTGAGTGTACTTGACTTCATATACTATGATTTTCTTGCTAAGATAGTAGATGGCCTGCTCCTTCCTTCCTGTGTCATCATGTTGCCCCAGTACACAACCAAATGAATTTTCCAGGACCGTCAGATAAAGAATTAAGGGCTTTCCTGGCTTAGGCGGGACCAATACGGGTGGATTAGACAGATACCCTTTGATTTGGTCGAAAGCCTCTTGACACTCTGCCGTCCAACTTACCGCAGCATCCTTTCTCAGCAACCGAAATATGGGCTCACAAGTTGCTGTGAGTTGAGCGATGAACCTGCTGATGTAATTGAGTCTACCCAGCAAACTCATTACCTCTGTTTTGTTCTTTGGCGGTGGCAAATCTCGGATGGATTCAATTTTGGATGGGTCTAACTCAATCCCCCGTCGACTGACGATGAATCCTAGCAGCTTTCCTGATGGAACCCCGAATGCGCATTTGGCCGGGTTAAGCTTGATATCATACCTCCGGAGTCTTTGGAAAAATCTCCTTAGGTCTGCTACATGGTCCTCCTGACGCCAAGATTTGATGATCACATCATCGACGTACACCTCTATTTCTTTGTGTATCATGTCATGAAACACAGCAGTCATTGCTCGCATGTACGTTGCCCCGGCGTTCTTTAACCCGAACGGCATTACCCGATAGCAGTAGGTTCCCCATGGCGTAATAAACGCTGTCTTCTCAGCATCCTCTTCGTCCATTAGGATCTGATGATAACCCGCATAGCAATCCACAAAGGATCCGATCTCGCGCCCAGCGCAATTATCGATCAGGATATGAATGTTGGGTAACGGAAAATTGTCCTTGGGACTTGCTTTGTTGAGATTGCGGTAGTCGACGCACACCCTGATTTTTCCATCCTTCTTTGGAACTGGTACCACATTGGCCAACCACTTGGGATATCGAGTGACCCGAATGACCTTCGCCTGCAACTGTTTAATCACCTCTTCTTTGATCTTTACACTCATTTCTGTTTTAAATTTCCTTAGCTTTTGCTTGACCGGAGGGTATGCCGGGTCAGTGGGCAATTTGTGAACCACTAAATTGGTGCTTAATCCCGGCATATCATCATATGACCAATGCAAAAACATCTTTGAATTCCACGAGGGTTTTGATCAATTCTTCCCTGACATTCGGCTCAATATGGATGCTGATTTTGGTTTCTCGGACATTATCAGCGTCTCCTAGATTCACAGCCTCAGTGTCATTTAGGTTAGGTTTGGGTTTTTCTTCAAATTGGCACAGTTCTCGGTTTATCTCTTCGAAGGCTTCATCTTCGTCATATTCAGATTCATCGTCACAAACGACTTCTTGCATCATTGAGTCGGATTCAGATTGAGTTATTAGACTAGGTCGAAGATCCGCTGTGCATGCCATGTCATTAGAACCAGTAAAAAGAGAACTGTTCAGAAAGAAAAAGAACAAAACAAAATTAAAATGGGACAAAAGAAGAGAACTTTATTAAACTTGCGGGATAAAAGGGTTCACACTTTTACAAAACAAAAGTAAAATTTGGATTACACCCTGGAATAATCCGAACAAAACAAAACAAACAAAACATAAATCAAAGCCTACTACCAAGACTCCCCTCGGACAGGAAGAGGAGTAACCGTCCAATTGTTGGTTTTGGCCTCAGGCCCCACAAACTGTATCTCTGTTCTGCTGGAACCTTCTCCAGCTTCTACCATACTGACATCAGCGAATAGCTTCTCGAAACTCTGATTCAGGTCCCCATCCATACCAATCAATGGTCCTAGGATCTTCGGGACTGGCGACCCCTTGGCACTGGCTCTGACAAAGGACCTTGAGAGACGTGGCACCGGTTTGGGCAGAAACCAGACCCTCTTCTTCATTTTTCGCGCTTGCTTCCTATCTGCTGCGGTTGGTTTGAACCCCAATCCGAAAGTTTCCAGATTTTTAGGCAGGGTGACAGGTTGGACAATCCCCTGAAGCTCGACTCCCAGGCCCTTTCCCGGCACAAATCCATTACCCAGCATTTTTGAGACCATCATGACTGTCGCGGCAGCTACCCTAGGGTGCGGGATGATTTCTCCTTCAGACACTGTGTCGAAAATCTGGTAGACCCAAGGACCTTTGTCATCATCGGTCTCTATGAAAGGTACCATGGCGCCACCCATGGTGCACGCCGCGTCCTCGCCGTGTAGCATGACCTCTTGTCTTTCCCACTCGAACTTCACCATCTGATGTAAGGTGGAGGGCACTGCTTTGGCTGCATGAATCCATGGTCGTCCTAACAGAAGGTTATAAGATACTGTGGCATCTAACACCTGGAACTCCATGGTGAACAGGACTGGACCGATGGTCAATTCAAGTACAACATCCCCTACAGTGGCTGTTCCATTTCCGTCAAATCCTCGGACACAGATGCTATTCTTGTGGATTCTTCCGTGGTCGATATTTAACTGGTTCAGAGTGGATAATGGGTAGATATTGGCACTTGAACTGTTATCCACTAATACCCGAGTAACTACCAAGTTTTCACATTTGACAGTTAGGTAGAGAGCTTTATTATGCTCTGTACCTTCCATTGGCAGGTCATCATCTGAGAATGTTACCCTGTTCACCTCGAAAATCTTGTTAGCAATGGTTTCCAGGTGGTTTACAGAAATCTCATTGGGCACATGAACTTCGTTCAATATCTTCATCAAGGCCCGACGATGCTCCTCAGAATGGATCAGCAATGCCAGCAGCGAGATCTGGGCCGGTGTTTTCCTCAACTGTTCGACCACAGAGTAGTCCTACACTTTTATCTTTCTTAGGAACTCCTCAGCCTCTTCTTCGGAGACAGGTTTCTTGGTTGCAGCCAGGTTGATTCTTCTCAGCTCCACCGGAGCAAAACACCGACCTGATCGACTCAGCCCTTGTGCTTCACAGCTAACTTCCTCCACCTATTTTCCTTTGTACATCACCACTGCTTTCTCGTATTTCCAAGGCACAACCTTGCTATCAATCATCGGCAGCTGGACTACAGGCTTTATAGTGACCAGTTCCCTGTACACCCCTTTCAACACAACTGCAGGCATGGGTGAAATCCCTGATATTACCAACTTGTTTGGCTCGGGTTTGCTTGTTACGGCGGACGGGTTCTTTCCCAATATCACCACTGGCTTGATGCCTTCTTTCTGCGACTTTACCCCGGTTCCTCCACTGGTCGATCCTTCTTTCGGAGCGGCCTGGATCATCATAACTGTCTTTGAAGGTTTTCTCAATTCTCCTCCCTCATACACCAACTCGATCATGTGAGCCTCATGGTGCGCCGACAGTGGGTTCTGGTTGATGTTAGGAGCCTCCGGTGTCTGGACCTCGATCTTATTGGTGTTAATAAGATCCTGTATGGCATGCCTCAATTTCCAACACTTTTCGGTATCATGCCCCAACATTCCTGAGCAGTACTCACATCTTATTGATTGGTCCAAGTTTTGGGGCGGGGGATTTGGTCCTCGAGTCTCGACCGGACTAACCAAACCCAATTGCCTCAATTTGTGGAACAAAGCGGTGTAGGTTTCTCCCAACTCAGTGAAGGTTCTCTGTTTCCATAGCCTGTCATTCCTAGCAGCTAGATTTCCCGAAAGCCTGCCCCTGGAGGGTTTCTATATGCCCCTAGTGGAGGATAGGTGTTTTGTGGTGGTGTATAGGTGTTCTGGGGAGCCGGCGCGTGCCATTGTGGACGAACCGGAGGCTGAGTGTATGTCTGGGCCTGGTGTACGGAGCAATGTGGTTCTTGAGGCGGATAGCAATGTTGCGGTGGGTTGTACGGGTAGTTTGGCCTGTGAGGTCTGGGTTGGTTGTAGTGTGTCTTGCCAGCCCTGGACCAACTGCCTGCCTCGACCGTGGCAATTTTTTTTTCTTTCTTCTTCCCAGCGCACCTCCCGTGCCGCTCTGAATAGCCTGGGTCATGGCCTTGAGTGCCGAATAATTCAAGATTTTGTCAGACCTCAGGCCTTCTTCTATCATGACCCCTATCTTCACTACCTCGTTGAAGGATTTTCCAACTGTCGTCACCAAGTGACCAAAGTAGGTTGGATCCAATGTTTGCAGGAAGTAGTCCACCATCTCTCCCTCTCTCATGGGAGGATCGACTCTGGCCGCTTGTTCTCTCCAGTGGAACCCGTACTCGCGAAAACTTTCCCCGGGCTTCTTCCCGGTCCTCAACAACGTGAGACGGTCAGGGACTATCTCGAGATTGTATTGGAAATGACCTGCGAAAGCCTGCGCCAGATCATCCCAAGTGTACCATCTACTGGAATCCTGCCTGGTATACCATTCTAGTGCAGATCCGCTTAGACTTTGGCTGAAATAAGCTATCAGCAGCTCATCCTTGCCGCCTGCCCCTCTCATTTTGCTACAGAATCCCCGCAAATGTGCCATGGGATCCCCATGCCCTTCATATAAATCGAACTTAGGCATCTTGAACCCAGGCGGGAGTTGGACGTCCGGGAAAGGGCATAGATCTTTGTAAGCTACGCTGACTTGGCTGCCCAATCCGTGCAGGTTCCTGAAGGACTGCTCCAGGCTTTTGAACTTCCTTAACATCTCATTCTGTTCGGGGGTTTTAACCGGCTTTTCAATTTCTGCCGGTACCTCCAAGTGCGGGTTGTAGGCCTGTGGTTCGGGGGCATGGAATGTGGGCTCAGGGGGATAGTATTGCATATCGTGAGCCTGAAACAATGGCTCACTGGTCGTTCTTTGCAGGGTGGCTGATGTGGGTCCCACAAAAGTGGGAATATTTGGTGTTGGGAGAGGTTGATGGGGTGGTGGAGCTTGGGAATCATGAGGGCTTCTTTCTTGATGATAACAGGGATTTGGGAGGCTTGTGGAAGGACCAGAGTGAGGGTATTCCGGCATGCACCCCAGTGGCTCAGGGTTCTTTTGGGCTTTGGCTAAAGCTAGCTGCATTGCATTCATCTCTAATCCCATCCTTTCAATCTTTTCCATCGCTTCTTTTCACAATTGGCTCATCGGCCTTTCTTCCTCGTTACTATTCTCTGAAGTAGTCATGCTTGTTGCTACTGGCCCTTTGGATTTGGTTTGATAAGAGTGTGTTGCCAGAATTCTTTAACAACTAACTGTCTGGATTCAGACAACAACAAACTTTGTTAGCGTTAGAGCTTAACAGATTTGATCATAACACATAGAGGATGCAATGCTCCTAGGCAGTTAACCGTTTCTACATGCTTTGCTTCAAACAACATGCGTCATCCCGGCTTGCTCATTTGTCCTTTTTAAAGTACTTTGGGAAACCCTGTGTTTTATTTTATTCTTGTATTTTCTTTTCTTTCTTTATTAAAAGCGGTCGAATCTTATGGGGATTGCCTACGTATCACGTCCCCGCGCGAATCAGACCAGGCGTAGTTCTGCCCTGGCAAACTTGGCCTTATGCTCATTCTGCACGTTTATTGGGGGTGATTAAGCAAAGATCCAGACTTATTTGACTCAAATAACAAATTGACACACCTCTTTCCTAGAAAAAATGAAATTTGGTTGTTTCTGAAAAGCACGATGTCACCTTGACTATTTCAAAACTTTTGTTCTTTTTGGACTGTACCTATTTTTGAAAAATTAAGTTGGGCCCGATGGGGTTTGCCTACGTATCTCACACCCTGCGAGAATCAAACTGACGTAGTTCGGGCCAAATTTTGGAAACCATATTTCTCATGACAAACCATTTTTCCTTTTCCGTTCAAAAATGAAACAAAGATTCTTTTTTTTTCTATTTCTTTTCTAAATTAATGAGGAACATTTTGTTGATTTTCTCAAAATTCCGGCAGAGTTTCAACCGTTTTGGGGTATTGGTTTTTCCGAAAATAATTGCTTCCCTAACCGTTACTTCCTCTTTTTTTTTCTTTTTCACAACATTCCTGATTTTCAAAAGCCGGTCAGCATGCAAGTCTGAAACAAGTAAATGCATAAAGCAAACAGGATGTAGCAGGATGGTCTTTCATTTTAGGTTGCTAGTCCTAGACGGACCCAACCCCTGTGTTGAGTCCCCTAAGTTAAATGCAACGTGATGCAAAATAAGCGTTCCTACCAGGGATCCGGCATGAAGTCATGTTATACTAAGCTGTAAAACCTAGGTGTTTATTCTAGACCTGGCTTACCTAAGCGGACAACTCGAGCCGAGGATGGGAGCTGTGTACCGGTAACCAAAAGGCCATCCGGTTTTGCAACTCCTCCGAATCCTCGTCCTATTTTGGTATATGACACTAACAGAAAGAAGCCAAGACCAGCGTGCACTCCTCAAGAGAGAGAAGATAGGGGTTTCAGCACAGTTTATATATACAGTTCAAATAATATCAAAGCGGTAAAAGCATCATTTTGCACATGTAGGTTAAAACATATAATAAAATCAGATAATAAATAGAGCCAAATAATAACAATTCTTCTAAGCTCGAATTCTTAACCCTGAACCAGAGGTTCTGGGCAAAAGAGAATAATCCCCAGTGGAGTCGCCAGAGCTGTCACACCTCCTTTTTCCGCACCCGATAGGGCGAACCGGAGTTTTTCCAATTAAAGGACAATCGAAACGGGATTTGTTTATTTATTTCAGAGTCGCCACTTGGGAGATTTAGGGTGTCCCAAGTCACCAATTTTAATCCTGAATCGAGGAAAAGAATGACTCCATATTACAGTCTGCGCACCAGAAATCTGGATAAGGAATTCTGCTAACCCGGGAGAAGGTGTTAGGCATTCCCGAGTTCCGTGGTTCTAGCACGGTCGCTCAACTATCATATTTGGCTTGATTATCTGATTTTATACAATATGAACTTATGTGCACATTTTAACTCTTGACCGCTTTTATTATTATATTTTACGAGAATTGCAACGTCGTGAAAACATATCTCGAACCACGTCACAATCAATGTACCCGTGATTAGAGACACATTTCGACTCCGTTGAGATTTGGAATTGGGTCACATAAATGTGCACCCGAGTTTAAGAAGGTAAGATTTATTAAAGCGCGTCCTAAAGCAACTAGCATATTGTTATTTTGGGAAGGCCGTAAAATTCGCTAAACGGCCTGTCCCGAATTCTCAGTATTTTCATATATACATTCAGAGGGCCCCGCAGCTTGTGCGTTTTTATTTGTCGAGGCTCATCTCATCTTTATTTTTTAAAAGGATATACTATAGCAGCTACGTTTCTTGTCGCGTTTGTGTCTACTAATTGAAAACAGAGATAGTCTTAGTTAATTACATGCTTGAAGGTTATTAATGGCAGGATTCAAAATGCTTTTACACGATCGAAATCACGGCCACATACACAGGCCATATCCCGAATATTATGGGCCCTGACCCAACCCACATAATATCGGCTGGTCCTGGGCCACTGCTTCGCCGATGAGAGCCTGCCTAGTCTGTTTCGACTTGGGCTCGACCTTCGTGAGGTTGAGACTGTAGATTGGCTTTTGATTCTAAAGATGTGATTTATCAGTTGTAACAGGGCAGTTTGTCAAAGGGGAAGGAGATTAACTGATGATAGGTAACTTTTATGCATTAATGGACATGTTAATCACAGACATAGCTAGTTTCTGAACCATAGCCTACTACACTGCCAAACCCTTTTATCTATCATCCTACACTCACAATAAGATACCAAGTTACCATACAATTGACATTTGCTATATATGAGAGCTAACTCCAGTATCCAAGCAAACAAATGTAAAAAAAAACTATTATACATCACATGATATTCAGTATAACAAACTACATGTGGAAATAAACATCTTCAGATCCTCTATTTTGTATTCATGCTCAACTTTCAAGCTAAATTGACAGGTGATAGTCATGTACCTGGATGTTTGGGACAGTAAGAAGGAGAAGAAGAAAAGTGTCAGCAGCAGGTAACAGAAACAGCAACAACACAACAACAACAATCAACAACAATGTCACCAACAGACCGCAAACAAACAACAGCAGTTTCAAACGATGAAACCCGCAGTGGTTGGGCACCAAACAATCAATCCCCAGAAACAGAATAGTGAGACAGTCGAGAAAACCAGAATGTTTGATGCAACAGCAACAGAAATTCAATAGTCACACAAGCTCCGCAAATAACCGACACAGCTTTGACAATTAGTGAGACCAAAACTCAATCCATAGCATACAGAAGCTCAGAATAGTAGCAATCACAGCAGAAAGCAAACAGATTCTCCTAATGGAACAGTAACAACCCCTAGTTCGAATAACTGACTTGGCCAAGACAGCTTAACCAACTTAATCCCTTGTGCAGTTTTGGACAGTGTTCAGTTAAAGTGTTCTGAAAATTTCTTTCCGTTTTTCCTTTTTTTATTTTCTCCAGACTAAGAAATGTCCAGCCCCCTTTTAAGTTCTGAAAACAACTTATTTATAAGCCAGCAACCCAGTGCAGTTAAGCTGCCTGGATTCTGCCAATTGCAGTCTGCCCATACCCCTTAACTCCCCATGCCTAAAGGCATCTTTCTCGGAATCCTTAATCAGTCCCCATGCTCTGTCTTATTACTCTAATCAAGGGTTATGGGTTTAGTTAAGTATTCCTTTTAATTCTCATACTCTTATGTCTTGTTCCCCATTGGCATTAATTTAATCCTAATTCAGTACCCTACTTGTCAGCTCACTTAAACTAATTACTTCTGTTCTTTTTAACACCCAAATTAACCTTGTTAACCATGGTTATTACTGTATTAACTTACTGCAACAGTAGGGCATTTTTGAACTTCTGAAAGTTCAAATTCAGAGCTGCCCTGGACTGAATCTTTTTAGTTGTTTTGCAATGCAAACAAACTAATTTCAACCAATGTCGAGCATCCAATTAACAACCAACAGGTTCGTTCACTTACGTGAAGTTGTATGAATTAGGATATCTGAACATTCAGTCATAGGAAACTAATCGACGATGTTTATCAAGTCGACTCTACTAATTATAACAAGAAATAACCAGTCGATCACATAAACAACACGTACGGGGTCCCGAATGGCTTCAACAACTTTGCACGACACAGAGAATCTATATGAATTATCTATTCGACGACTAATCTAATTGAACGAGCATGTATATCACACGATGTATTCACATATACACAGAAAAACAAATGACCAAATAAAAGGTCTTTACAAAGATGGAAGAAATTAAAAGAAAATTCCAGAAAATACCAATCAATCACAACAACATGCTAATAAACTTTAATTAGTACTTAAATAAAACGGAAAAGAAAGAGGAAAACTTACTGAAAATGTTCAAACAAAGCCTGACCCAAGTCTGAATTAGATTTGACCATTTGAGGCCGAACAAACTTTAATCGGGGTGTTCTCAACCGAGAATACCCTGATTAAGGTCTATTAGACCTCAAAGCTCTATTAAAACTGGCCGGATTCCCTAGGTTCTTGTGTTCTAGGGTTTGGATCTTCAGATTTGAGATTCTAGGAGTTGTGGGTAGATTCGGACCAAACCAGGCTTGGTTTGGTCATAAGGGTAGTCAGGGGACTGTCTAGTGTGAATCTGGGGTGGTTTGGTATAGATCGAGTCTTGTCTCGAATCTTCAAATGAAGATTCGAGAAGGTGGGGGAGGATTCGAGCCAAGCTGTAAGTGGATTCGAATTCAGGGGGTTGAGGTGCCTCAGGGGTGTAAAGGGGGTGGTCACCGGCGTCCTTGCCGCCGGCTTTAATGGTGAGGGAAAAGGGGGCGGCGTTAGGGTTTCATGGGGTTCGGGTTTTGGTGAAGAAGACGAGTGAAGGGGTGCTTGGATTGGGGGGCGTAGGGTATGATGAAGGGCTTATATACGTAACGGGTAATTAGATCCTGGCCGTTGGATGAATCGAGATTGATGGCCAGGATCTTTCACTTAATACGGAACGACATCGTTTGGCCTTGGTTGGGGGGTCGGTTCGAACTGGTTACTGGGTCGGGTTTGGAAACGGGTTATTGAAAAGGAATCCTGGGCCGTTGGATTGGCCTGGACAGATGGCTCAGATTAAATGGCTTATACGGCGTCGTTTTGGGGTCGTGCCTGGGCAGGCCTGGTTTGGACCGGATGGTGCAATTGATTTTGGGCCTCAAAATTTAGAACAAAAATAGGCCCAACCCGATTTCTAAACAATTTGCACTAATTCTTTTGTTTTCTAATTTTAAACACAATTAAAATAAAACGAAATCTAAAACAACCATTAGTTAACACTTAACACATTTATCACACACATATTAAAATTTTTAAGTAGGTTAAATCACAACCTAGAATAAAAGATGCATTCATATTTTTTGTGAATTTTCTTTTAATGACCGAATTATGGTTTAATTACACACGATATACATATTTTGTATTTTTTTTGATAAGATCAAATGAAAAACGGACAGAACCACAAATGACTAACAGCATACGTCACGGAAAATCGAAAAATTGTACAGCGAGGCCATTTTGCATTTATTTTTGATTTCTTTTTGGAGTGATTGTCCGTGAAGCAAAAATCACATGCTTACACCGATCTTGTTGGTTATGCCGATGCTGGGTATTTATCTGGCCCGCATAAGGCTCGATCTCAAACAGGTTATGTATTTACATGTGGCGGCACTGCCATATCTTGGCGATCGACTAAGCAATCAATCGTGGCTACTTCTTCTAATCATGCTGAGATAATTGCTATTCATGAAGCAAGTCGAGAATGTATTTGGTTGAGGTCTATAATACATCTTATCCGAGACAAATGTGGTTTGAAGTGTGAAAAACTACCCACAATTTTGTATGAAGACAATGCAACATGCATAGCCCAATTGAAGGGAGGATTCATAAAAGGAGATAGGACAAAGCACATTTCCCCAAAGTTATTTTTTACACATGATCTTCAAAAGAATGGTGATATTAATGTGCAACAAATTCGTTCAAGTGATAATATGGCTGATTTGTTCACCAAATCTCTACCAACATCAACCTTCAAGAAACTGGTGTACAAAATTGGGATGCGAAGACTCAAGGATGTGAGTTGATGCTCTCATCAGGGGGAGTTAATACGCATTGTACTCTTTTTCCCTTACAAGGTTTTGTCCCACTGGGTTTTCATTGCAAGGTTTTTAACGAGGCAACCAAAAGGCGTATTTCTAAACATGTGTACCTTTTTTCCTTCACTAGGATTTTTTTTTTCATAGAGTTTTTTTTTCTAATAAGGTTTTAACGAGGCACATTATCTTTGGACATCCAAGGAGGAGTGTTATGATAAATATCACATTATGGTGGATGTCTACTCTTCTTCCATGATCTTCATCTCAAATGCTTAATGACATATTCAATGACATATTTTGTATGTTCAATGACATATTCCATGACATATTTTCTTCACTTTTTATGCCTATATAAAGGCCTTGTAATAGATAGGAAAATACACACAATTGAAGAAGAAATAAGAATCTCTCTTCCTCTCTTTCTATCTATATCTCTTAGTTTGTTTTGCTTGTTCTATATTGTTATTTTGGGTTATATTTTATAACAGATTTAAATTTGGGGGAAAAAGAAAAGTAAGTTGACGTAAATAGTTCAAGGACAAAGCAGTATATGTATAGTACCTCCAATACTCTGAAGTCTTTAGTTGACGTATTAATGGTCAAGGAAATTAATACAGATTACCCAATGAGTTTCTTGAAAAAGACGTTGTATTTATTTCAGTGGACACTTTCTAACATGTTAGTGCCCAATTGAGAATCTATAGCCAAGTATTGAATTATAACTAACGATGTTTGTCAAAGACCAAGTCTACCTTTCCATAATTAAAGGGAACCAATGTAACATCATGATACAACGTTTGTCTTGCAAAGAAATTGAATTAACCAACTTTAGCTTTTTGATAATTGTATACGGTCAGAACTGGGTTTTCCTAATTTTTATGGTCAATCGGAATTGGGGTGGCAGACCAAGGTTTGGTCTTGCATTGCATCGAACCATGGCACGGAAATGGATTGCTAAGCTCATGAGTCGGTGATCGATCAAGATCGAGACCAACGATGGTCGAGACCGAAGCGAGATAAAGACCGAGCGAGATCGAGGGAAGCCTGCTAAACCGAATAACAAAAGGCCGAGATATCCATGATCGGGCAAGGATCGTGGTGGGATTCTCGGAACGTATCAAGTCAAGACCGGACATCTAGCCAATCATGGATTTCCTCCCGTATTTAGAATTGTACCATAAGTTGTGATGACCTAAAGGGTCATCTTGTGCTTTAGAATCCGAATCCGAGTTTCGAGGCCTTGAAAACCTCATTTTCTTTCTTCTCGATTTGCGTGCGCAGTCCGGACGCATTTCCAGAAAGCTTTTATGTAAAATTTAAGAAAAATATTGAAATTTGCCTTTAAAATTGATTAAAGTTGACTTTGATCAATGTTTTTGGTAAATAAAATCGGACCCGTAATTTGACGATCCCGTAGGGTCCGTAGTAAAATATAGGACTTGGGCGTATGCCCGGAATCAAATTCCGAGGTCTCTAGCCTGAAAAATGAATTTTTGAAGAAAATTATTTGCTGGAAAATATAAGAATTTTTAAAAATGAAATAGTGTGTAATCTTGGGCCTATATTTTGGTTTTGGAGCCCGGTACAGGTTTGATATAAGTATTTAAGTTGTATCTGTGAAATTTGATGAAAAGCGGAAGAGAATTGATATAAATTGGACCCTTAGTAGAGAAAATAAAATTTTTGAACTATCTTGAGAATTTCATGAGTTTTGGTCTTAAATTCGTTGTTTAAGATGTTATTTTGCCGATTTGATCGCACGAGCAAGTCTGTATGATGTTTCTAGACTTGTGTGCATATTTTGTTTGGAGCCCCGAGGGCTCGGGTGAATTTTGGATAGGCCACGGTGTGTTTTGGACTTGGAAAAATGTTGCAGGTGTTCAGTTCTGTTGCAGGCCTCTGATCTCGCAATTGCGAGATCAAGATTTGCAAATGCAAGCACATCAGGCATGGAAATTGCGAGGGCCTCATCGCAATTGCGAAAAGGGCCTCGGCCAGCACAGTTTGCAAATGCGAACAAACCTTCTCAATTGCGAAGGAAGTCTGGGAAGGGGTGTGATCGCAAATGCGATCCTTTTGTCGCATTTGCGGAAATCCCTGACAATTGCGGTCATTACCTTCGCAATTGCGATGGTAGCAAAAGTGTGGGGAACCTCGCATTTGCGAACTTCGCAATTGCGAAGCTCCAGTCGCAATTGCGACATCTGCAGCTATTAAGTTGGGACTTAGATGGGATTTTCACCCATTTTTCAAATCTCTCGAACCCTAAACCTTCATAGGAGATTTTCCAAAGACCCAAACTTCTCCAAATCATAGGTAAATGGTTTCTAACTCATTTCTTTCAATCTATCTCATCTTTTTACAAGATTTCATCACAAAATCTAGGGATTTTCAGGGGGAATTGGGTGTTTTTGGGTAGAATTTAGGAATTTCGAAATTTGGAGAATTAGACCTAAAATTGAGGTCGGATTCCAAAACCAATTATATATCCGGGCTTGGGGGTGAATGGATAATCGGGTTTTGGTCCGAATTTCGAGTTTGGACCAAGCGGGCCCAAGGTTGGTTGTTGACTTTTTGAAAAGAATATTGGAAAATCTATACTCATGCATTAGAATTGGTTTATTTAGCGTTAATTGATGTTAATTAATTAATTATGCATAGATTCGGGCGGTTTGGAAGTGGAAATCAAAGGAAAAACGATAGTTAGAGGCTTGACTTTTGGCCGTGGAATCGAGGTAAGTGTTTGATCTAACCTTAGCTTGAGGGAATAGGTATTGTATCTTAATTGCTACGTGTTAGTATTGAGTACGACGTATATGTGTGGTGATGAGTATCTATACGTTGGTGTCGAGCATGCAAATGAGTCTTATATTGTGACTGTTGTGACTCTTATTATGTACTGTTCATGTTTAAATTGATGATTATCCATGTTGAACAAGTTCTATGATATTTTCTTGGTATTTGATCATTGTTGAGTATTGACTCAAGTTGAGACTTATTTTGTGAAGTTAACTGTTGAAATGAGATTGATTATAGCTGATTCCCTTGTCGGAATGTTGTTGTTTCTATTGTTTGGGTGAAGAAGAGTGTAAAACACGAAGGGTGATGCCGTGCACGATATTGTAAGAGAGTGTTAATGCATGAAGGGTGATGCCGTGCCATATTTCTGTGAGTATTAATGCACGAAGGGTGATGTCATGCCATGATTATGAGAGAGTTAATGCACGAAGGATGATGTCGTGCCATGATTATGAGAGAGTTAATGCACGAAGGGTGATGTCGTGCCGTTTCTGTTGATTTTTATGGTGAGAATGAGAGTAAAAGTACGAAGGGTGATGCCGTATACATATTACTATGTTATCATTTATGTTGGTTCAAAGTTTAATATTTACCTTGCTTCTTTACTGTATTACTGTCAGAACTTGATATTTCCCCCCAGCATGTTTCTCTTTCCCGTTATGTTTTGTTAAATTTCTGTTGTTATTACTGTCTCGTATCTGATTTAACTGCACATATTTATATTGTTGTCGTGACCTAGCCTCGTCACTACTTCGTCGAGGTTAGGGTCGACACTTACAAGTACATGGGGTTAGTTGTACTGATACTGTACTCTGCACTTTCTGTGCTGATTTCGATGTCAGACCTTGTGAGTAGAGTGTGGGTTGCTACCTTCAGTCTACGGGAGACCCAAGGTAGATCTGCTGGCGTTCACAGAACCTGGAGTCCCCTTCTTCCCCATTTTGGATTTATCGTCTCTTTCTATTTTGAGAACAGATGTATTTCTTTTAAACCTATGTTCGTAGAATTTCTTAGACGTTCGTGGATTGTGACACCAGATCATTGGGGTAGTCATGTATTAGAGTTGTTGGATTGTTATAAAACTTTCGCACTTTATCTCTATTTGGCTTTGCTACATCCCACATTTTTGTATGTTAAAAGTTCGTCGTAAGTTAATCCACGTAAGTTCGGGAATGACATTATTTTGAAATTATAAGCATTATGTTATTTCAAACAAGTGATGAGTAAATTCGTGAAGATGAGAGGGGAAGCAAGTCAAAGAAAATGACTTTTCGTCCAAGTTTGACATATTGGGATAAAATACGGCCGAGCTAAAATACTCGATATTTATGGGCTAGTACCATATAAGGTACCACATGACCATGATAGTATGGTGTATAAGGTATGTGAAAAGTGAGTAGTATTTTAAGTAAGTAGGAATAATTCTTAATTATGTGGGTAATTGGTTAATTATTGGGTAATGAGACATTACCTAGTTAATTAATAATTAGTGGTGAATTAATTGAAGTCTTTGAATAAAGACTAAAGCAAAAACATGGCAACCACATGACAATGCATAAGTGACTCATGTATTATTATAGCAAGGTGCCCATTAAGTGATTTGTGACTCATACAAGAAGTGGCAAGGTGTTACATTATTAGCTCAATAATGTCTTCCCATGAATGTCTTCACAAGAGTGGATCATTTATATGGCAAGCTATATGGAAAGTTAAAGACAAAAATGGAACTCCAAATGAAACGGCAACATTGTGCCCTCCTCCACAGATTACAAGAGAACTACCAAAAGCTATATCTCTATCATATGCTTCCCCAAGTCCTTCTCTACAAATTGAGTAAGAATAAATAAAACATACAAGGTTAACATTTCTCTAAGTCTTATTCACGTAAATTGCATAGAAACATTTACTTTAGCAATACAAGCTAATGTTTGCTTACTCCCCCTTAAAAATTAGAAGATACATAATCACATTGCAGAGAGATTGCATACGTGATTTACAATGGTCGGAGCAGTAATGTGAGATTTTGCGATTCTAAGGAAGTACGGTGCAATCTTTCTCAAGAATAGCATATGGATTTTCCCCTACTTCAATCTGCCATTACGTGTTTTCACAAAAGGCGTGTGTAGAGGAATTTTCAAGAAAAATTGGTTCAGGTATATTAAAGTTATCCCTTCTTTCCTTTTGGCATGATCCAAATACAAATGAAACGAGCAAAATACGCAACTTTCATAAATGACTCTATTCATAGAAACACTAGGGGTGTCTATATTCTTG
The DNA here is from genome assembly GCF_000393655.2 of Nicotiana sylvestris. NCBI lineage: Eukaryota > Viridiplantae > Streptophyta > Magnoliopsida > Solanales > Solanaceae > Nicotiana > Nicotiana sylvestris. The sequence goes on from NC_091064.1 coordinate 209,811,361, forward strand.
ATTCTCCATGTGAATTATTATTATATCTTCTATTCATGGGTCTCAGAAAAATACGTATTTGATAAAGTTTATCCGAAAGGCATATTGATTTTTATGGCAATCTGAGAAAATCTTATTAACGTATTTCTTATGCATTTCATGCATTTATACATGTATATTGACCCATGACCAGATGACGTTATATACGCGTATATATGTATATAATATGAGATATGAGATATGAGAAAAGGTTACGACATTATATATGCACCACCACCTGATCAGCTGGTATACGCTGATGATTTTGCCCACAATGGCCAAGATGATATGATGGAATGCCCTCAGAGGCTTGATGATATTATGAATACATTTACTTATGCACGACATGATATTCATACGCATATGCATAACACTATAAGTTTTTCATGATTTACAGAGTTGTCCATACTTATAGGTTGAGTCATGTACTCTATATTTCTTTCATGTCTTTTACATACTTATTTATGTGCCTTACATACTCGGTACATTATTCGTACTGACGTCCCTTTTGCCTGGTGATGCTGCGTTTTATGCCCGCAGTCCCGATAGATAGGTCGAAAGTCCTCCAAGTAGGATATCAGCTCAGCGGAAGATGTTGGTGCGCTCCATTTGCTCCGAAGTTGCTTATCTAGTTAGTATGATTTAGACATGTATTATTTGGTATGGCAGGACCCTATCCCGACCTTTATGTTAAGTGTGTACTCTTAGAGGCTTGTAGACAGATGTCATGTATACGAATACTTGTAAGGCCTTGTCGACCTATGTTTTGAGTTTACAAATGATCATGTTGGCCTTATAGGCCCGTATGTCACATGTATAATTTTTTTATATATATATCAGGTTGGGTCGTCCTATATTGAGTATTCCCCTATGTTTATTCTGGTTTGCCCATGACAGCCCGTTTGGCCCATATATCAATGAAAGTGCAATAAGAAAGATATGTTATATTGGTACTCGGTTAGGTAATGTATCGGGTGCTCGTTGCGGCCCATAGGTTGGGTCGTGATAAAAGTGGTATCAGAGCAGTTCTTCCCTAGGGAGTTTACAAGTCGTGTCTAGTAGAGTCTTGTTTATGGGTGTGTCATGCACCACACTTATAAGCAGGAGGCTACAGGGAATTTAGAACTGTCACTCTTTCTTCTTACTCTAGATAGTGTCATAGAGCTCAATTGTAAGAACTCAATTTCCTAAATCTATCTTATTCATAATACGATGATGCCTATATCCAGAAAGACGGTTGGTAAGAGATATAGCTGTGGAAGAGTTGAGTCAGAGGAACTCGATTTTGCACCATGCTTATGATGGATAAATTTGAGGTATTCAGCAGATCATGTGTGTACTAAGACATGTAAGTTACTTGATAAGGATCCCTAAGGAAAGAATGTCTATCCACTCTTATGGTAAAAAGGAATAAGAAAATCGGAAGGTAGACACAAGTTTCAGCAAGTAAAAGAAGCAAGGTGAAGAAGGGTACGAGGTACCCAGTTAATGAAGATTAACAGTATTTACAATTCAAGCAGAGAAATATAAGCATTTCGAGATACCTTTAATTGTAATAGAGGTATGTACAATTAGTCACACCCATCTCAATTATGCTTCATGGGAGCTAACAGAAATAGTTAAGAGAAGGACGAATATCGGGAACCAGCTGGGGTTAGAGTAACCCAAAATGATGGTTAGATTGCTTGCGTTAGTTGACATTTCCAAAGGATATTGTAATTGTGCTAAAAAATCTCATTGTGAGACACCCAGATGGTACACTCTGAAATAATATAGCTAGATATGAGTACTATAAAGATAGGCACTGGAAGCCATGCAATGATAAATGTTACCTTAGTATGGCTCCCGTCCCTAGTAAAGAAAGAATGTTAGGCAACCCAAAGAGCTAGTAGATGGAGCAAGGGGAGCTAAAAGCAAATAAATGTCTTGTTGAAATTTTCAAAATATAGTGTTAGATAGAAATGTTAGCAGGAAATGAGGAGAGAGTTAATGAAGCGTTATGAGTAAGATGTGATGCATGGATGACAACGGTAAAAAAAGGTATTATATGATATATAGTCAAGTGAAGGAAAAGACGAGAGGAGCTAGGCCTTGAGACAACAAAAGAGTATAGGCCATAAAATTACATCCTCATTTTGAGAAATACATTCGTAACTCCAATGCAACTACCAGAAGGAAAAGTTAGACCCCAAAATAATAAAAATCAGTATGGGCTGGTGAACAAGATAAACATGAATTAGGGTCTAAGTGATTTGATAATAGTCAGCATCATGAGAATTTCAGATTGCGTTCCGGCGATAATAGAATAGACCATAAAAGAAGATTCATAAGGAATTCAGAGAATGGTCATTCAGGAAGACGTTTCCCTAAAAGTAAGCAATATGAGTAAAGTTAAGCTTAAAGGACTGTAGGTGCCAGTTACACTAGGTGTTTCCCTCGTGAGTAAGGAAATTTGTTATCCTTGGTACAGAAGGATTACCGCAAGGTGAGTGAGGGTTATCGATGATGTGAAAAAATGCCAAAGATGATGAGGAAAAACATCAATAGGCAGGTCGTCATAGCTCCATAGTACTCCCCTAAAGGGAGGAATATGGAATGGTGTGACATTAAGTCAGAATTAAGGGATTCTAGTTTCAATGGAATGGTTAAGGAAGAATGTGATAAAAAATGAAAAAGGGACGAGATTGCACTTATTCAGAGCCTACAGATACGCTACGATACCAGAGCATTATGCAAACACGACGTCTAGGAGAGAAAGTAAGGGTTCTTGCCCGAGATGTTATTGATAAATAAAGAGCCAGTACAAGATGTAAGTTAAGACAAAGGAAATAACCCAAGGAAGATTACGGGAAACATTGATATGAGAATGAGCCAACGAGTAGTTAGTAGTTGATTCAGGAAGAGCCTAGTTATGGCTAAGCAGGAGGTTACAGATGAGTCAACAGATCGTTCAAGATAAACATGGTAAAACCTAATATAGTGAAACAGCCTCACAATGATGTCATTATATTACTTGAGAAATATTCAGTTAGGAGTTGGGGTAGTTAAAGGTATCGTATGAATATCATGGAAATAAAAGAGAGTGCCACTGGGAAGACATCCAAAATATCAGTTCACAAGCAACCCTACAAGCACAAGGATGTGAAGGCAAGAATTACGGATAATTATAGGGGAGTACGAACATCAAGAATTCCATTGGGTATGCTATGTAAAAAGCTCGCAACTTTACAAGAGTCAGAAGGTCTTCCCTAAGTACTACGACGAAAAACTAACTGAGGAAATAAGGAAGAAGGCTTCAACCTAAACGTGGTAACTCGAAGAAAAAAATGGTCATGTAAAAAGAAAAAAAAGTCTCACTATAACATTGTATGCATGCTATAAAACAGTAGCACCTACCGTGGCTCGCGAACGAGAAGTAAAGTCAAAAGTGATATTCGAGATCATATGAGTTTCACAAAAATTTCGTCATGCGTGGGAGCTAAGATAAGCTAAGTATGCACACAACAAGGAGGCAGAAGACCAGGAAAAGTAATAGCTTACATTTAAAGAAAGTTGAGAAGGAACTATTCGATCAATGATCCAGAGTTGGTTACATTATGAATGCACTTGCGATTTTAGAGTATACATATATGTTGACAAACATACAGCCGTAGAAGACTCTGATACAGGTTAAAAGAAAGAATTGAGTCCAGGTCATAGACAAAAAATTGAATTATTAGAAGATTATATCCTGGGTATTCTATAGCGTCCATGAAAGGCTAAAGTAATACCATGAGCCGCAGATCGGAAGATAGCTTAAGAATAAAGGTTGATCAGAAGGAGGAGGAAACTAAAAAGTTACATCAATGAAGTAAATCAGGAATTTGATTATTGGACCCAAAAAAATTATAGACCTCGTGATTGAGAATATTACAGGATTACTCTTAGATATCAGAGGTATAGGAGGGATAGTACAATAGCCATATTCCATAACGGCTCTATGATAAAGCCCGTTAGAAGAGTACCAGCCTCTTAAGAAGTCAGTATGAAGCTCTCACCGGATTAAATATGCACCAGAGGTGCAAGTATTATAATAGAGTTTTAAGTTATGGATGTGAATTATACCTATGTGGAAGAAATGTCATGAAAAAGATACAAGATGTAATGCAAGATTGTAAGGTAAGTAAGGTAAAGGTGAACAACGTACGGGATACTCATATACAAGGTCGTGAATAGTCCATACTTCAGATAGAAGCCTAGAAGCGCAAGAATTCAGTATCAATAGCGGTGTCGACATTAGCATACCTTCCAGCCTATGGTTTGTAAGTACCAAAAGGTCTAACTAGAGAGTAAAAGAAGAGTTAGAGATGATGAAATGTCTCGCTTGATGTTCCAGAAAAGCATAAGGAAATCGGTCGCAAGCTAAAGTATGGTAGAACGACAAGGTTTTAGAAAGATATGAGTAAGGATAAGAAAATGGCATGTGAGAAGGTGATGAAAATTGGTAAGTCCTCGGGATTAAGCCCGTGAAAACAAGGGAGTTGATGGTTCCTCTAAGTTGTAGAAAGCTCAATATAGCCTGAATGAACTCAAAGGAGTCTAAGAGTAGTAGCATTTAGAAGAAATGAAATGTTGCCCTGGTAGTAGAATGAGGGTGTGATTATGATAGATAAAGGATGACATTTAGGCCCTCAGTTGAGTAATGACTTGAAGAGGATTTCATGAACTGTAAGAGACTAAAATACTCATATAAGGTGAGTCACATTGGATGCTATAAAGTACGGTTATGGATGTATAGTATCACCCCTAGGTGGATCAATCTAATTACTGCAGATGTCCCCGATGAGATGCGAGCCCTAGTGGTGGTGTTACATAATAAATCAAGTTATCAGTGGTAGATGATGAATCAACATTAAGGTGAATCAACAATAGATGGATAAAAATTCAACAGTATGAGATAAGATTAGACCATCAGTCTTAAGAATAAGCAATGGGAGTAAACTGGAGTTGGTTGCAGACCTCGGTAACGATAAATCGAAGTAAGAGTTATGGTATAGTATGACCTACATAGATGTAGTAAAGTCATACGAATGGATAACTAGGTCTATAAAATACGATATAACAATATTCACTAGTTCTACAAAGTACCGAGCGAAGAACTTCAGTATACTTATAGATGCCCAAAGAGACATCCTATTAAGCTCTATCTATGTTTACAAACTAAGGCCTAGAGATTGGCTAAAAGCTGGAGGAAAAAGGAGAGAAGAGTTGCATAGACACACTTACAAGGTCAGTATCGTAGAGTCTGCATGATAGAAGGTAGCAAAAGTTATGAGATTGGAAGGATTTCGATCACAAGTCATGGTTTGGGAAAGAGGCCTAAATGGGGGAATGCCTTGGCCTTTGGATTTATTCACAGGACAGTTGCCTAGATGGCAAGGAGAGTACTAAAGTATTCGCAAGAGCCACAAGTTATGAAAATGATAAGTACATCAGTCAACATTCGAGGACAAATGTTCCAAAGGGGGGAATGATGTTACATCCCGCATTTTCATATGTTAAAATTTCGTCGTAAGTTAATCGACGTAAGTTCAGGAATGACATTATTTTGAGATTATAAGTATTACGCTATTTCAAATAAGTGATGAGTAAATTCGTGAAGGTGAGAGAGAAAGCAAGTAAAAAAAATAAATTTTCATCCAAGTTTGACATCTTGGGATAAAATACAGCCGAGCTAAAATACTCGATATTTATGGGCTAGTGCCATACAAGGTACCACGTGAACATGATAGTAAGGTGTATAAGGTATGTGAAAAGTGAGTAGTATTTTAAGTAAGTAGAAATAATTCTTAATTATGTGGGTAATTGATTAATTATTGGGTAATGGAACATTACCTAGTTAATTAATAATTAGTGGTGGATTAATTGAAATCTTTGGACAAAGACTAAAGCAAAAACGTGGCAGCCACATGACAATGCATAAGTGACACATGTATTATTATAGCAAGGTGCCTGTCACACCTCCTTTCTTACACTACACCCCCGTAAATGGGTATATAAAGGAGCTTTTCTAATTAAAGGACAATCGAAATGGGATTTACATTAAGAAATTCAGAGTCGCCACTTGGGAGATTTATGGTGTCCCAAGTTACCTGTTGAATCACGAATCGAGGAAAATATGACTCTGTTTAACAGTTCGCGAACCAGAAATATGAGTAAGGAATTCTGTTAACCCGGGAGAAGGCGTTGGCATTCCCGAGTTCCGTGGTTCTAGCACGTTCGCTTAACTATTATATTCGGCTTAATTATCCGATTTTAATATATGTTTTAACCTATGGTGCAATTTTGACTTTTATAACCGCTTTTATTCAATTTCAAAGAAGATTTGAACATCGTTTAAAACACGTCTTTGGATCGCGCCACATGAAATGCACCCGCAATCCTAAACATATTTTATTCAATGTTTTAAGATTTGATTTGGGTCATATGAAATGCACACCCGAGTAATTAAAATGAGACGAGAATAACCAAATCCCCCTTTTTATGTCCAAATTCATTCTCGTTACCAACCAAAACATACATCCAACTTCAATCTTTCTTGAATCACAAAAGGACAAAAAATCAGCCCTTGGTCTTGTTGACTTGATACTAACAGAAGCAAAATAAGATAACAGAGATTCATACCTATTCCATAATAAAGCATCCATGAAACTTTAACATAAATAAACAGAATTAAGAAATTTTAGACAAACAATGCCATAACAGAACACACACATAACATCCATAGTCATCAAAGATCAATATTGAGAGGAAATTAAAAATTAGAGAGAAGTTAACCTCAAAACAACGCAATGTTGGTTCTGAAATGCATAACACCAGAAAATTGGACATCAACAATTCGACGGACCCACGAGTCTGCCAGGAACCCTCGAACAGACAACCTCGATTTGAAAATGACACTACTACCGCAACAATGGCGACACTGGAGCAACAATCAAAACGACACACACGAAGGCATCGCCAAAGAACTAAGTCCGACCAAACTCGGTACAACACATCATAAAATCCAGAACTTGTTAGATCTACACTAGTCCGACGTAGAAGTAAAACACACGTGAATAATGGTGATGAAACAACCAACTGTTTTCTGTTCATTCATCGTCGACAGTGCGCATTCGACGATACAAAGTCAGTAGAGGGGGAGGAAGGTAAGAAGCAACGGCTAGGTGTAGCAACAGTCATGGTCACTGTCGTCCATCATCTCCGGCAGCGAAGACCATGTAAAGGGCGAGACCTAGCTTCAACGAGCTTTATTTTTTGCAGCTGCCAAGAAATGGCCTAGGCGGATCTGGGTCTATCAATGAAGAAGGAGAGCTTAGGGTGTGTGTGAGGTAAGGCTTCATTTATGGCTGTTGCGTGGTGAAGGAAGGTCTGGCGATGGAGTTTTGGTGGTGAGTGTGCGGCTGGTGGGACGTTCTAGGGCGTTAGGCTACAGGGTGGTTGACTGGTTGCATGAACGGTGGTTCACGTTGAGATGGAGTTTTGGTTTCTGGTTTTGAAGGTGATGAACACTCGAAACTGGATCATGAACGCAGAAACCAATTTTGTCTAGGGTGGAGATGGTCGCTCTAGGGTGCGTCGTTCATGTCTGTTCCGTGCAAAGAAGAAAAAACAACTACAACGGGATTTTTTGACACCGGCGGACTTGGTTGACAGGAGGGATGCAGAGGGTCGCCGTCTGGGTGATCGGCATGAGGTCAGGCGCGGGGTGCGGTGATTTCCGGCGAAAGGTCATTGTTTTGGGTTATTCTCTGAAGAAGATGATTGATTTCAGCTGCTCGTTCAGCCTTTTTTGTTGTTCTTTTTTTTTGATTTTTTAAGCACTTATTTATTGGTAAAGTCTAGGTCTAGGTGTATCTTTGTGCATTTTGCCCATTAGTCCCTAGGTCTTTTGTGTTAAGTCCTTAGGGTCTTCTTTATTTGTTTTTTATTCCAAAGAAGAGTCTAGAAGGGCCCATAGGCTTAATGAACTAATCCGAATTGGGCCAAGAATTGGGTTCTAAAACTCTTAAAATTATGATCCAACACCTTAATTGACTCAATTTAAAGTAAGATAAAAATACTACACAGTCCAAAGCTAATCCTAATTAATTAAACTAAACATGAAACTATTTTTATGTTTTCAAAATTATATAAAGATAAAAATAAGTACTATTTTTGTATATTTTTATTTAAATTTATGAAAGATACGTAAGCTAAAAATATATTTTTTCGCAATTTTCCATTTTTATGATGAAAATAAAGTAAAGAAGTTAAAAATAGTTGAAATAGCTATATTAGGCCTAAATTGAATATTTACGTACTAAAATATAAAAAATCTTGGGGAGGGTCAAAAATCACATGTCTACAACTGCCCCTCTTTGACTGGAAATACGAAATATTTTCAGACAAAGAACGACTAGACAGGTTTTTTGACCCGACCCTTATTTGGAGAGACTAAAACTAAGAGAAAGGGGAGTGTGACCGAGCCCTGGTATCTGAGTTGCCTACATATCCTTGGATATAAAGGAATCAGGCCACGTGTAGTTCTGAAGTGAATGAGGTGATGGAGTACCGAGGTTGAAAGCCGATTGAGGTACCATTGAGGTTCCGGTCCGCGGTCTCGCTATTACATCAAAATCAAAAATGAAAAAGACTAGCTAAGCCTACCAGCTAAGAGTTACAAGATTCCTATTTGTAAGTCTTCTAAAGCTTGATCTTGAGTTTTGAATGGTTCTTCACACAGACTTTGGATTTGAACATTGACGCTTGCTAGTTGCAGGTGCTAGTTCGTTCTTATTCATCTTTTCAGACCAAAACGGGACATGCAGAGCTTGTGACATTAGCCCTGTTTTGAGCAGCTCACATCTTTCATTAACTTCTGTATTTGGATTCACTTCTTGTCTTTCTTTTGTTTTTTTTTCTTTTTATTTTGGATTGTGACTAACTTTTGTTGATCATCTCGGACTACTGACTCACATTCTTGACGCGAGCTTCTTTTGTTGCTGACCTGAATTGCATTCTGAATTGAATTCCCCCTTTTTTTCCAGGTGGGCGCCTGATTGCTGAACTTGAACTGTCTTCTCTTGTTACTTGACACTGTTTTCCCTTGCACCTTGAACCATTTTCCCCTGAAACTTGAACTGTCTTCCTTCGAAACTGCTTTCCCTTGAAACACGAGTTGTCTTCCTTCAACACTGCCTTCCCTAGAAACTTGAGTTGTCTTCCCTTTTTCTCTAGGTGGGGGCCTGATTACAACAAAACAGACAAAATAAAAGAAATTTTTGTGCCCCAGTTTGCACTAAGAAGATTTGTGAGTAGTTAGCAAAATTGTAAACCACTTGTACTATTGATGCAATGATGAGAGTAAACTAAAGAATAGACTAGGAAAACTATAAACTAAGCTTGACTAAAGTAAAAACTCACCCTATTCTCCAGGCGGGGCCCCCTGATTTCAGGAAAATTAAATATTGATAATCTTAAGAAAACTAAAAAAATGACCCCCTTTTTTCAAATTCAGACTTCCCCCTTCTTTTTTTAAATTATTATACTAAGAGAAAATTCGTCAGACTAGGTTTTCTATCTTAGGAGAAAGATTCATCAGACTAAGACATTTATCCTAGGAGAAAATTCATCAGACTAGGTCTTTTTTTTCTTTTCTTTTCTTTTATTTTGCTTTTGGTGTCTTAGGAGAAAGATTAATCCGACTAAGATGATTATCCTAGGAGAAAATTCATCAGATTAGGTTTTCTATCTTAGGAGAAAGATTTATCAGACTAAGATTTTGATCATAGGAGAAAATTCATCAGACTAGGCCTTTTTTCTCTTTTTTTTGGTATCTTAGGAGAAAGATTCATCCGACTAAGACGTTTATCCTAGGAGAAAATTCATCAGACTAGGTTTTTTATCTTAGGAGAAAGATTCATCAGACTAAGATTTTGATCCTAGGAGAAGATTCATCATACTAGGTCTATTTTTGTTATCTTAGGAGAAATATTCATCAAACTAAGATTTCTATCCTAGGAGAAAGTTCATCAGACTAGGTCTTCTATCTTAGGAGAAAAATTCATCAGACTAAGATTTTGATCCTAGGAGAGGATTCATCAGACTAGGTCTATTTTTGTTATCTTAGGAGAAAGATTCATCAGACTAAGATTTCTATCCTAGGAGAAAGTTCATCAGACTAGGTTTTCTATCTTAGGAGAAAGATTCATCATACTAAGATATTGGGAGAAAAATCCATCAGACTAGGACTTTTATCCTAGGAGGAAAAATGTGAAGATCAATGGCAAGATTTTATGCACAATAGCAAGACAAATAAAGGCAAAGATTTGAGGAACTTCCCTTTGTCGGCTCTTCTCGTCTTTTCTTTTTCTTTTCTCTTTTTTTTTGTTGTTTTCTTTTTCTTTCATTTTTTTTTCTCTTTTTGAATCACTTTCCTTGTACCGCTTTGTTCCTGTTTCATACAAAGAAAAAAAAATTGTCAGTTTTGAAAATGGTGGTCGGTTTGTGGCCTTGAGTCTTAGGCAGCTTGGCTTCTGCTCAATCAGCTTGAGTCGGCTTCAAGAGACTTTTGCTCTGCATCAACCCTAATTGTTTCACACCTAGTATCATTTGTACTTGCAGCTCAATCAGTCTTATCTCAACTGGAGATCTTTGCCCAGGTGACCCTTTCCAATATCTTGAATGACTTTCTACTTTTTGGACAATTTGTATGTCAAAGAGAATCATCAGCTATCTTTCTTGCACCAAGTAGGCTGAAAAGAGTCCTTTTGGGGAAGCCTTTGTATGAATCCTCAAGGTATATTGACAAAAACAACTTAGTGCTGGCCAAATTTGCTTTATGCAATCGAAAAGCTGGTAGCAAATTTTGAAATCTTTTCTTACATTGTTTTGACAAGGACTGACTCAGAGTGAAGGACACAAATGATGTAAAGAAACAAATATTAACAAGAAATGCCCTTGTCGGAAGGACAAAAGGAAGAGTTTTTTTTTCTTTTCTTTTTTTCTTCTTTCAATAACTAGTCTTAATGGTCATGACATGCATTTTGGACTTAGTGGCCGATCTATCAAACTAATTCACTCTTCCTTTTACTATTCTTATGACCTTTGAAGTCGGGCTTGTTTATGCCAATTCTTCGCACCAGCTTTATGACTCACTTCCGACTAGTGGTTCCCCGAGGAGTTTTCACCAACAAGTCTCTCTCATCTATTCATCTCTACTTATCGTCGTCTTACAGTGCCCGTGAGGATTTTCACTAGTAAGACTCTCTCATTTTTCTTCTCTATTTTTTTTTTTGCTTTTTTACGCGAGCATCCTGACAGTATTATATGTCGCGTGACAATCGTTGCTCATTGCATGTTTCTGTTGGCATTCTTTAAGGCATATCGGGAGGTCTTTATTTGGAAGGTTTTGGATAGGGTTGGAAAGATGGGTCGGCATGAAGGCTCAAAGTAGACTCGAAATGAGGGGTTGTAGACTTACAACTCTTGGAATCGACTCTTTCAAAAGTGAAATAAAATATTTGCCCCATTTTCAGCTATTGGGGATTTTTTGGCTTTTTCTTTTTTTCTTTCTTTCTTCTTTTTTTTTTTGACTTCTTATTTGGTTGGACCGAACCGTGAGGCTGCCTACGTATCCTTTTTTAAGGAATCAGGTCTAACGTAGTTCAAACATCTGACCTAAACTATTTTTCATTCTTTTTGTTTCTTTTTTCTTTTTTCTTTTTTTTCCTTTTCTGCTTTTTTCTCTTTTTTTGTTTGCCCCATCTTCTATTTTTGAGGGCATGGACCTTTTACAATTCTTTTTTTCTTTTTCTTTTTTCTGAACTTTCTAAGAATTGCCCCAATTTGTACTCTTGGGACATGGATTATTTTTTGACTCTAAACTTGATTCCAAAAGAGGGTAGTCAAAGAAAATAACACAGGCTCAAAAGGGGTAACAAAGGATATAAAGTGTTTGGGTAGCAAAAAAGGGCCTCTCAACCTCGAGAACGCCAATTATAATGTCCTGTCACGATCATATCATTGATGAACATGCCCGTCTTCTTGGTGTTTCGTGGTCACAAGACACTTTCCATCTCTTAATGTAAATCTTTCCAACAAACTTCAATTGATTAAACATCCTCAAGCCCGATCTTCACAATGATTTGAAGGTGAATTTTACTCGACTTTAATTCCAAAGTATTTCAACTCCTTATTCATCCTCAAAAGTGCTTTTTTCAGTTATCCAATTCCAGATTAAATTAGTTTCTAAGATCTGGCTAAATTTCTGCATGCATGTCATGTCACTAAAACTAGCGGGAAGGGAACTAAGCAGGGAAAGACACAAAGGACAAACTGTATTTCATTGAGTAAACAACAAGACAAACAACCTAAAATCTGATTTACAACCCTAAATAACCCAGCTAATGAAAATAGCAACAGAACAGAAAGACAAGACTCACACAAACAGAATGGAGGGATAGAAGGATCTGACTCAATAAAACAAATAAAATCTAGATCACAACCCTGAAATAACCCAGATAATAGAAAAAACATCAAAACAAGCTACCAAGATTCCTTCCTAGTGAGGAGGGAATGACTTTTCAATTGCTAGGCTTGATATTTAGACCACAAATTTGCTCATCAGAATCAGCAGAGCCTTCTACAATTTCAAAATCATTCACTTCAGTTAGCAAATTCCCGAGAGGATTCTCATACTCCCTGTCACCACGCATCATCCCCACAAAGTGTGCATCATCATGTGTAGGTAAAGGATTCTACGCGATATTCTGGGTGTCACTGTCTTGGATCACAATCAGGTTTTCCTGGATCATCCTTTCTATTTCTCTTTTCAAATCCCGACAACTTTCAACATTGTGCCCCTAGGCATTGGAATGATCTTCACACATTTTAGATGGGTCAAAGCTCCTTGCACGTGGGTCCACACGATTTGGAGGAATGGGTGCAATCATGTCATGATGCTTTAACTTCTCAAATAAGCTTGCATAGGACTCTCCTATTGGTGTAAAATTATCTTTCAACCTTTGTTCCCTTCTATACCCCTGACATAGATGTAGGTTATAGGGCACTTGAAAATTTTGTGGAGGCTGGTAGAGATTTTGTGATGTTCGTGCTTGCCTTCTGGGGTGTTTTGGTGGCTCGACAATATACTAAGGTGGAGCGACAAAGTATTGTGGGTTCTGAGGTGGATAATACTGCTCAGGAGAGTCATGGAAAACTTGAGGAGGCTGCTCATACCTTTGAGATGTTCTCCTGGGACCTCTTCTCGACCCTGATGTCATCATGATTTCTTCAACCTTCTCATTTGTGTCGCTAAAATTATCAGATTCAACCCGGACAGCCTGAGTTGCGGCTTTAAAAACTTCTTGACTTATAATTTTGCCTGTCTTAAGACCATTTCTCCCATTTTGATTGTTTCCGAGAAGGATTTGCCAACTACGGACATCATGTTTTGAAAGTAATCTGGCTCTTGCGCTTGAAGGAAGACAATGATTAGCTCGTGGTCATCCATGGGTGGCTTAACTCGAGATGCTTGCTCTCTCCATTTAATGGCATATTCCCTGAAACCTTCACTTGGTTTCTTCTTCAGGTTTGAAAGGGAAATGTGGTCTGGGGCAATGTCGATGTTGTATTGAAACTGATTGACAAAGTCCTGTGCCATGTCATTCCATATGTACCAGCGAGATGTGTCTTGATCCAAGAACCATTCGGATGCTACTCCCGTAAGGCTTTCCCCAAAATAAGCCATCAATAATTCTTCGTTTCTTCCCGCACCTCTCAGTTGATTGCAATACATTTTCAGGTGGGCTATGGGGTCTCCATGTCTATCATACTTTTCAAATTTGGGAGTCTTGAAACCAGGCGACAAGTGGATATCGGGAAACATGCATAGATCCTTGAAGTCAACACTATTTTGACCTGCTAACCCTTGCATATTTTTCAACCGTTGTTCTAAGCTTTTCACTCTTTGGGTCATTTCTTCTTGTACCATCTTTCGAGCAGGCTTCTCAATGTTTGCAGGAAGATCAAACGAGTATGAGTGGTACTCAGGAGAGTGGTACTGCTATTGTTGTGTAGCAAATTGTGACTCATGACGAGGCTGTCCTTGACCACTGGCCCATGCTTGACACATTTCGGTCATTTGCTGTTTCAGTATTCTATTTTTCTCAAACACAGTAGACTCTTGTTGAACCCTCTGACCCTGAGTCTCTTGAGCATTTGTAACAACTTCGATGTCAGTTATCATTTTTCCTTAGATCTTGTATTTCCAGCTTACCACAAACTGACCACCTCAACTTCTTCACAATTCAAAACAAAACATGTTAGAATGGACTCACTCGGTCTTTATTATTATAAATATTTTTTCATTTCTTCATTTTTTTCACTTCTTTTTAATGGTGATCGAACCTGATGTTGGTTGCCTACGTATCATGTGGGAACATGAATCAGATCTTGTGTAGTTCGGAAAGATTGGGAATAAAGTAAATAAACTAACTCTTTTTTTTATTTTGAAATTTGTTTTTTTTTCGAAAGAAATACTTACAAAGAAGAAAGAAAATATTTTTGGATTTCAATTTTTTTTAAGAATGTTTGAAAAGAAAGACTTCTAAAGAAGAAAGATTTTTTTTTGAAAATATTGTCTCAAAAAAAGTCTTTTCTAGAGAGGAAGTAAAGGAAAATATTTTTGGATTTTTTTAAAATTATGGGCCGGAACTGATGAGGTTTTCCTACGTTTCTCACATTCGGTGAGAATCAGACCTGCGTAGTTCGCCAGATTTGACAAAATGAAAACCAACTAATTCTATAGACAAAACTTTCCTTTTCTTTTCTTTTTTTTTTCTTGAACATTTTTGGCAGAGTTTCGATATATTTTGGACACTGATTTCTCAAAATAAGTAACTATCTCTCTGAGCCCTCACAGTGCTATTTTCTTTTCCCAATTTCTTCTATTATCCACAAACCAGTCAACATGCAAATCCGAAGCAAATAAATGCACAAGTAGCAAGTAGAATGCCTCAGTATGGTCTTTCATTTCAGGTACACCTGTCCTAGACAGACCCAACCCCTTTGTTGAGCCTCCTAAGTCAAATGCACGTGATGCAAACAAACGTTCCTACTAGGGATCTAGTATGAGGCTTTGTTATACTAGGTTCAAAATCTAGGTTTATTGTTCTAGACCTGTCTTACTCAAGCGGACAGCTCGAGCCGAGGGGGGCA
This sequence comes from Nicotiana sylvestris, assembly GCF_000393655.2. NCBI lineage: Eukaryota > Viridiplantae > Streptophyta > Magnoliopsida > Solanales > Solanaceae > Nicotiana > Nicotiana sylvestris. Next base: position 209,826,619 of record NC_091064.1, read on the forward strand.
GCGTACCGGGAATATAGAAGCTTCACCGGCTTTGCAACTTGTCCGAACCTCGTTCTAAATATGGGATATGACTCTAACAGAAAAGAAGTCACACGAAGTGCACACTTCTTCATGATTTAGCAGACTCAGAGAGAAGAAGGATTTCGTGACAATTTATATACAATTCAAGCAAAATCAAAGCGATAAAAAGCAGCATTTAGCACTTTAGGTTCAAACATGTAAAAATCAGATAACAAATAAAAGCCAATCATAACAGCTATTCTAAGATCGAATTCTGAACCCTGAACCAGAAGTTCTGGGTTCTTATCCCCAGCAGAGTCGCCAGAGTTGTCACACCTCATTTCTTACACTACACCCCTGTAAAGGGGTATATAAAGGAGTTTTTCCAATTAAAGGACAATCGAAACGGGATTTACATTAAGAAATTCAGAGTCGCCACTTGGGAGATTTATGGTATCCCAAGTCACTGGTTGAATCCCGAATCGAGGAAAATATGACTCTGTTTAATAGTCCGCGAACCAGAAATCCGAGTAAGGAATTCTGTTAAACCGGGAGAAGGTGTTAGACATTTTCGAGTTTCGTGGTTCTAGCACGGTCGCTTAACTGTTATATTTGGCTTAATTATCCGATTTTAATACATGTTTTAACCTATGGTGCAATTTTGACTTTTATAACCGCTTTTATTCTATTTCAAAGAAGATTTGAACATCGCTTAAAACACGTCTTTGGATCGCACCACATAAAATGCACCCGCAATCCTAAACATATTTTATTCAACATTTTAAGATTTGATTTGGGTCACATGAAATGCACACCCGAGTAATTAAAATGAGACGAGAATAACCAAATCCCCCTTTTTATGTCCAAATTCCTTCTCCTTACCAACCAAAACATACATCCAACTTCAATATTTCTTGAATCACAAAAGGACAAAAAATCAGCCCTTAGTCTTGTTGACTTGATACTAACAGAAGCAAAATAAGATAATAGAGATTCATATCTATTCCCTAATAAAGCATTCATGAAACTTTAACGTAAATAAACAAAGTTAAGAAATTTTAGACAAACACTGCCATAACAGAACACACACATAACATCCATAGTCATCAAAGATCAATATTGAGAGGAAATTAAAAATCAGAGAGAAGTTAACCTCAAAACAACGCAATGTTGGTTCTGAAATGCGTAACACCAGAAAATTGGATAGCAACAATTTGACGAACCCACGATTCTGCCCGGAACCCTCGAACAGACAACCTCGATTTGAAAATGACACTACTACCTCAACAATGGCGACACTGGAGCAATAATCAAAATGACACACACGAAGGCATCGCCAAAGATCTATGTCCGGCCAAACTCGGTACAGCACATCACAAAATCCAGAACTTGTTAGATCTATAGTAGTTCGACGTAGAAGTAAAACACATGTGAATAATGGTGATGAAACAACCAACTGTTTTTGTTCGTTCATCGTCGACAGTGTGTATCCGACGATACAAAGTCAGTAGAAGGGGAGGAAGGTAAGAAGCAACAGCTAGGTGCGGCAACAATCATGGTCATCACCGGCCATCACCTCCGGTAGCAGAGACCATGTAAAGGGCGAGACCTAGCTTCAGCGAGCTTTATTTTTAGCAGCTGCCAAGAAATGGCCTGGGCGGATCTGTGTCTGTCAATAAAGAAGAAGAGCTTAGGGTGTGTGTGAGGTAAGGCTTCGTTTATGGCTGTTGCATGGTGAAGGAAGGTCTGGCGATGGAGTTTTGGTGGTGAGTGTGCGGCTGGTGGGACGTGCGAGGGCTTTAGGTTGCAGGGTGGTCGACTGGTGGCATGAACGTTGGTTCACGTTGAGATGGAGTTTAGGTTTCTGGTTTTGAAGGTGATGAACACTCGAAACTGGATCATGAACGCAGAAACCAATTTCGTCTAGGGTGGAGATAGTCGCTCTAGGGTGCGTCGTTCATGTCTGTTCCATGTAAAGAAGAAGAAACAACGACGACGATATTTTTTGACACCAGCGAAATTGGTTGATGGGGAGATGCAGAGGGTCGTCGCCTGGGTGATCAGCGTGAGGTTAGGCACGGGGTGCGGTGATTTCCGGCCAAGGGCCACTGTTTTGGGTTATTCTCTGAAGAAGATGACTGGGGGGGGGGGGGGGATGGGTCTCCTTGTGCAGCTATTTTCAGCTACTCGTTCAGCCTTTTTTGTTGTTCTTTTTTTTGATTTTTTAAGCACTTATTTATAGGTAAAGTCTAGGTCTAGGTGTATCTTTGTGCATTTTGCCCATTAGTCCCTAGGTCTTTTGTGTTAAGTCCTTAGGGTCTTCTTTATTTGTTTTTTATTCCAAAGAAGAGTCTAGAAGGGCCCATAGGCTTAATGAACTAATCCGAATTGGGCCAAGAATTGGGTTCTAAAACTCTTAAAATTATGATCCAACACCTTAATTGACTCAATTTAAAGTAAGATAAAAATACTACACAGTCCAAAGCTAATCCTAATTAATTAAACTAAACATGAAACTATTTTTATGTTTTCAAAATTATATAAAGATAAAAATAAGTACTATTTTTGTATATTTTTATTTAAATTTATGAAAGATACGTAAGCTAAAAATATATTTTTTCCGTAATTTTCCATTTTTATGACGAAAATAAAGTAAAGAAGTTAAAAATAGTTGAAATAACTATATTAGGCCTAAATTAAATATTTACGGGCTAAAATATAAAAAGTCTTGGGGAGGGTCAAAAATCACATGTCGACGGTGCCCATTAAGTGATTTGTGACTCATACAAGAAGTAGCAAAGTGTTACATTATTTGCTCAATAATGTCTTCCCATGAATGTCTTCACAAGAGTAGATCATTTATATGGTAAGCTATATGGAAAGTTAAAGACAAAAATGGAACTCCAAATGAAACGGCAACATTGTGCCTTCCTCCAAAGATTTCAAGAGAACTAGCAAAAGCTATATCTCTATCATCTGCTTCCCCGAGTCCTTCTCTACAAATTGTGAAAAAGAACAAATAAAACATACAAGGTTAACATTTCTTTAAGTCTTATTCACGTTAATTGCATAGAAACATTTACTTTAGCAATACAAGCTAATGTTTGCTTACCCCCCTTAAAAATTAGAAGATACATAATCATGTTGCAGAGAGATTGCATACATGATTTACAATGGTCGGAGCAGTAACGTGAGATTTTGCGATTCTAAGGAAGTACGGTGCAATATTTCTTAAGACTAGCATATGGATTTCCCCTACTTCAATCCTCCATTACGTGTTTTCGCAAAAGGCGTGTGTAGAGGAATTGCCAATAAAAATCAGTTCAGGTATGTTAAGGCTATCCCTTCTTTCCTTTTGGCATGATCCAAATAATACAAATGAAACGAGCAAAATACGCAACTTTCATAAATGACTCTATTCATAGAAATACTAGGGGTGTCTATATTCTTGATTCCCCATGTGAATTATTATTATATCTTCTGTTCATGGGTCTCAGAAAAATACGTATTTGATAAAGTTTATCCGAAAAGCATATTGATTTCTATGGCAATCCAAGAAAATCTTATTAACGTATTTCTTATGCATTTCATGCATTTATACATGTACATTACCCTATGACCAGATGGTGTTATATATACGTATATATGTATTTTATATGTATATGAGATATGGAAAAAGGTTACGGCATTATATACACACCACCACCTGATCAGCTGGTATACGTTGATGATTTTGCCAACAGTGGCCGAAATGATATGATGGGATGCCCTCAGAGGCTTGATGATATTATGAACACATGTACTTATGCATGACATGATATTCATACGCATATGCATGGCACTATAAGTATTTCATGATTTACAGAGTTGTCCATACTTACAGGTTGAGTCATGTACTCTATATTTCTTTCAGTCTTTTACGTACTTATTTATGTGCCTTACATACTCGGTACATTATTCGTACTGACGTCCTTTTTTCCTGGGGACGTTGCGTTTCTTGCCCACAGGTCCTGATAGGCAGGCCAAGTGTCCTCCAATTAGGCTATCAGCTCAGCGGAAGATGTTGTTGCGCTCCATTTGCTCCGAAGTTGCTTGTCTGGTAAGTATGATTTTAACGCATATTGTTTGGTATGGCGGGACCCTATCACGACCTTTATTTTAAGTGTGTACTCTTAGAGGCTTGTAGACAGATGTCATGTATACGAATGCTTGTAAGGCCTTGTCGGCCTATGGTTTGAGTTTACAAATGATCATTGTCACACCTCCTTTTTCTTACCCCGAAAGGGTATATAAGGGAGTTTTACCAATTTAAGTGACAATCAAAAAGGGATTATTTTATTTTAAAAAAATCATAGTCGCCATTTGGGATAATTTTATGGTGTCCCAAGTCACCGGTTCAAATCCTGAATCGAGGAAAAGATTGACCCTGTATTATAGTCCACGAACACAGAAATCTGGGTATGGAATTCTGTTAACCTGGGAGAAGGTATTAGGCATTCTCGAGTTCCGTGGTTTTATGCCTAATTATCTGATTCTAATACATGTTTTAGCCTATGGTACAATTTTAACTTTAGAACCGCTTTTGATTAATTATTTTTAAGAAAGATTCAACGTCATCTAAAACACGTCTTGAACCACGTCACATAAATGTACCCACGGTCCCCGACATATTTTATCTAACATTGTGAGATTTAGATTTGGGTCACATAAATGCACACCCAAATTTAGGAAAGTAATTTAAATTACGTTCCTAAAACAACTACACATTTTTAAATTTGCGAGGGCCATGGAAATTCAACTAAATGGTACGCCTCGATTTCTAAGAATTAAAATTAATTAAGTGAGCGCCATGAATTTTGAGATTTTATTTGGCACGGCGCACCTCAATTTCAATTTTTAAAGGGAATTCAAACTAAGCTTTTGAGGGCCATAACTATATCGTATTTAATATGGCATGCCTCAAATCTACTTTTAAGAGTCTAACTAATTAATTAAGGAAGGCTTAAAACATTCTAATTATTTTTTAACTAAAGGTTTGACCCTACTTATTAACTAATAGGCATCGTAACTATGTCATGGGAACCGTACCCATAGTCACAATGGTTTATTAATCGCGCCTATATTAGAACCCACATTCAACTTCACGCGGCCCATTAACAGTTTTAAATTAACTCACAGATATCAATTGGCAGACATGAATTCTTTTCTAAATTCAACATATTTTAAATTATTTTATTCAAACTCAATAAATCAAACAATTCCTTCCTACGACATGTAACTACAAATTCATGAGAAAAACAAAAATATGCATCTACTCCACAAAAATTTGCAAACAGATTCACAATGTCATGAGCTAATCTCCATTAAACAAATAAAGACAAAACTCTCATCTAGAGCTATAGAGTAGATAGAGAACCTCTCCAAGCATTATTCAAACATAAACAAAGCAAGATCTGAAAGTCAAAATATAAAATAAAATGGATAGAGTTAGAATGGAACCTTTAAATTTTTAATATATTGGTGAACTTCCAACAGGTACATAAAGAAAGAAAGCCGACCAAATCTCGAACGCTAGCAGATCCATTAATCTAAACTTGAAAGCGGACCGGACCCCCGAACGAAGTTTGACAAATTCGACGGACCTCACTGAAACCCGAATTTTGAAGTGACCAAAGGCCATTTTGAAGCTATTTTGGGATTGCATTGGACTGGTTTTGTGGTTGTTTTCATGGCTGATTTTCAGCAGTAACACAACTATTTTGGGGCTAGATTGGGGTGATTTTTGGACTGCCTTCAGGCTGCTTTTTCAACTGCGTTTTGGGGTGGAAAGGGTGCTTTGTTTTGCTAGCTTTTGGTGCGATTTTTCCATATTAATGGGGCTGATTTTGCAGCAGGTTTTCATGGGAGATGGTGGCTAGTTTTAAACTGGATTTTCAGCTCATTTTTGGAGCTGATTTGAGGTCGATTTTGGGGAGAAACTGCTGCGTTTTTTACAGTTTTTGGAGCTAAAAATGAGATGCTTTGCTGAAATTTTTGAACTGATTTTTCAGCAGCTTTTCAACTGATTTTACTGCTCTCTGATGGCTGTATTTTGTAGTTGATTTAGGGATAATTTGGATCAGTTTTTGACTGTTTTCTTCAGCAAATTTGTAACTGTTTTCACTGGTGCTCAAGGGTGGTTGAAGCTTTTTGGAATGGAGACCGTTCTTCTTCTGCTGAAGAAGCAAAAGATCTGAAGGCTGCCTCTTTTGTTTTCTCCTCGCTCTAAGTTTTCTTTGATTTTGGAAGAAGACAAACAGCGGATTCAATCTTTTGGGGGTCCCCGTCTATGTCGGGATTAGGTACTATTATATAGGGGTAGGGATTAGGTTAGGGATATGGGCCTAGGAATTATGGGCTTGGTAATTATGGACTAGGTCCAAAAATTAGGCCTAAAGATGGGTTGCTCGAGCCCAAGTTTTATTCTTTCCTTGCGAACGAGATTAAAATACGATCTCATTTATTAATTAGTCCTACTAAAGTAAAATAACTGTTAAAAAAGACTCACCGTTAAAATAAACTATTTTTTTGTATTTTTTCAAGATTAAAAATGACTACAAAACATTAATGGAACAATTTCTAATAATTTTAATTTTCTTGAAATAAAATAAAGTAAAAGAGTAAAAATGAGTTGAAATAGCTATATTAGGCCTAAATTAAATATTTACTTGTTAAATATGAAAAACCTTGGGGATGGTCAAAAATCACATGTCTACAACTGCCGATCTTGACTGGAAACGCGAAAAGTTTTTAGACAAAGAACGACTAGATAGGTTTTTTGACCCGACTCTTATTTGGAGAGACTAAAACTAAGAGGAAAAGGGAATGTGACCGAGCCCTGGTATCTGAGTTGCGTACATATCCTTGGCTATAAAGGAATCAGGCCACGTGTAGTTCAGAGGTGAATGAGATGATATAGTATGCCGAGGTGGAGAGCCAGTCGAGGTGTCGTTCCGCCGAGGTTCCAGTCTGCCGTCCCATTATTACATCAAAAATCAAAACATCAAAAAGACTAGCTAAGTCTGTCAACTACGAGTTACAAGATTCCTATCTATAAGTCTTCTGAAGCTTCATCTTGAGTCTTGAGTGGTTCTTCATGCAGACTTTAGATTTGAACCTTGACGCTTGCTAGTTGCAGGTGCTAGTTCATCCTTCTTCAGCTTTTTGAATCAAGACCAAGCATGCAGTGCTTGTGACCTCGGTCATGTCTTGAGCAGCCCATATCTTTCATCAACTTTTGCCTTTGAATTAACTTCTTGCCTTTCTTTTTTTCTTTATTGTGACTAACTTTTGTTGATCATCTCGGATTGTTGACTCACATTCTTGCCACGAGTTTCTTTTGTTGCTAACTTGAATTGTATTCTGAAGTGAATTCTCTTATTCTCTAGGTAGGCTCCTAATTGCTGAACTTGAACCGTCTTCCTTTGACCACTGTTTTCCCTTGAAACTTGAGTTGTCTTCTCTTGTTCTTCAGGTGGGCGCTGATTACAACAAAACAAAAGAAATTTTCCTACCCCAGTTTGATATTGGGAACATCTGTGAGTATTAACAAAACTATAAATCACCTGCGCTGCTGATGAAGGATGCAATTATGAGAGTAAAATTAATGACTCGACAAGGATGTGTGTCTCCTAAACGTGATTGAGCTTGCGAAAAACTATAAACTAAGCTTGACTAAAGTAAAAACTGACCCTATTCTCCGGGCGGGGCCCCTGATTTCAAGAAAACTAAACATTGATTACTTAAGAAAACTAGAAATTGACCCATTTTTTCAAATCCAGACTTCCTTTTTTTTAGATTATCCTAGGAGAAAATTCGTCAGACTATGTTTTCTATCTTAGGAGAAAGATTCATCAGACTAAGATGTTTATCCTAGGAGAAAATTCATTAGATTAGGTTTTCTATCTTAGGAGAAAAATTCATCAGACTAAGATTTTGATCCTAGGAGAAAGTTCATTAGACTAGGTCCTCTTTTTGTTATCTTAGGAGAAAGATTCATCAGACTAAGATTTCGATCCTAAGAAAAAATCCATCAGACTAGGTCTCTTTTTTGGTATCTTAGGAGAAATATTCATCAGACTAAGATTTCTATCCTAGGAGAAAATTCATCAGACTAGGTCTTCTATCTTAGGAGAAAAATTCATCAGACTAAGATTTCTATCCTAGGAGAAAATTCATCAAACTAGGTCTCTATCCAAGGAGGAAAAATGTAAAGATCAATGGCAAGATTTTATGCACAATGACAAAACAAACAAAGCTAAAGATTTGAGAAACTTCCTTTTGTAGTCTCTTCTCTTCTTTTCTTTTCCTTATCTTTTTTTTGTTTTTTTATTTTTTTTGAACTACTTTTCTTGCACTGCTTTGTTCCTGTTTCACACAAAAAAAATTGGTCAGTTTTGAAAATGTTGGTCGGTTTGTGGCCTTGAGTTTTGAGCAGCTTGTCTTTGTGCTCAATCAGCTTGAGTCGGTCTCAAGAGACTTTTGCTCTGCATCAACCTCTGATTGTTTCACACCCAGTACCATTTGTATTTGCAGCTCAAACAGCCTCATCCCAACTGGAGATCTTTGCTTAGGTGACCTTTTCTGATATCTTGAATGACTTCCTACTTTTGAGCAATTTGTCTATCAGAGAGAATCACCAGTCATCTTTGATTGCGCCAAGCAGGCTGACAAGAGTCTTTTTTGGGGAAGCCTTTGCATGAATCCTCAAGGTATATTGACAGTAACAATTGAGTACTGACCAAATTTACTTTATGCAACTAAAAAGCTGGTAGCAGATTTTGAAATCTTTTCTTGCTTGTTTTGACAAGGACTGACTCTGAGTGAAGGACACAAATGCAAAGAAACAAGTATTAACAAGAGATGCTCCGGTCGAGAAGAACATGGGAAGAGTTTTTTTTTTCTTTTGTCATTTTTTTTTTCTTTTGCGCTAACTAGCCTTAATGATCATGACATGCATTTTGGACTTAACGGCCTGATCTATCCAACTAATCCAATTTTCCCTTTTACCAATCCTATGACCTTTGAAGTCGGGCTTGTTCGTGCCAATCCTTTGCATCAACTTCATGACTCACTTTCGACTAGTGGTGCCCCGAGGAGTTTTCACCAACAAGTCTCTCTTATTTATTCATCTCTGCTTACCGTCGCCTTACAATGCCCGTGAGGGTTCACTAGTAAAACTCTCTCATTTTCCTTTTTCTTTTTCTTTTTCTTCTTTTGTTTGCGAGCAACTCGACGGTGTTCTACGTTGTGTGACAACTGTTGCTCATTGCATGCTTCTCTTGGCATTCTTGAAGGCTGATCAGGAGGTCTTTATTTGGAAGGATTTGGATAGGGTTGGAAAGAAATGACGTCATGAAGGCTCAAAATAGACTCAAAATAAAGGGGGTTGTAGACTTACAACTCTTGGAATCGACTCTTTCAAAAGTGAAATAAAATTTTTGCCCCATTTCAGTTATTGAGGATTTTTTTTTGGATTTTTTTTCTTTTTTTTTAAATTCTTATTTGGTTGGACCGAACCATCAGGCTGCCTACGTATCCTTTTTTTAGGAATCAGGTCGAATGTAGTTCAAATATCTGACCTAACTATTTTCATCTCTCATTTTTTTCTTTTTCTTTTTTTTGTCTTTTTCTTTCAAAATAGGTTGCCCCAGCTTTTATTTTCTAGGGGCATGGATCTTTGCCAGTTCTTTTCTTTTTCATTTTTTTTTCTTGAAAATTGCCCCAGTTTGTACTCTTGGAACATGGATGTTTTTTTTGTTTTTTTCATTTTTTTGACTCTTGACTCTAAACTTGATTCCAAAAGAGTGTAGTCAAAGAAAATAACACAGGCTCAAAAGGGGTAGCGAAGGATATAAAGTGTTTGGATAGCATAAAGAGGGCCTCCCAGCCTCGAGAGTGCCAAACATAGTATCTTTCGCGATTACAGCATTGACGAACATGTCTGTCCTCTTGGTGTGTCATGGTCACAAGACACTTTCCATCCCTTAATGTCAAAATTTCTAACAAACTTCAATTGATTAAACATCTTCAAGAGTCAAGCCCGATCTTCACAATGATTTGAAGGTGAATTTTACTCGACCTTAATTCCAAAGTATTTCAACTCTTTATTCATCCTCAAAAATGTATTTTCCTCAGTTGTCCAATTCAAACTTAAATCAATTTTCTAAGATCTGGGAAAAAATTTTGCATGCATGTCATGTCATTAAAACTAGCAGGAAAAGAACTAAGCATGGAATGACACAAAAGGACAAACTGTATTTCATTGAGTAAACAACAAGACAAACAACCTAAAATCCGAGTTACAACCCTAAATAACCCGGCTAATGAAAATAGCAACAGAACAGAAAGACAAGACTCACACAAACAGGATGGAGGGATAGAAGTGTTTGACTAAATAAAACAAATAAAATCTGGATCACAACCCTAAAATAACCCACATAATAGAAAAAACATCAAAACAAACTACCAATATTCCTTCCTAGTGAGGAGGGAATGACTTTTCAATTGCTAAGTTTGACATTTAGCCACAAATTTGCTCATCAGAATCAGCAGAGCCTTCTCCAATTTCAAAATCATTAACTTCAGTTAGCAAATTCCCGAGAGGATTCTCACACTCCCTGCCACCACGCATCAACCCCACAAAGTGTGCATCATCATGTTCAGGTAAATGATTCTGCGCGATATTCTGGGTGTCACTGTCTTGGATCACAATCAGGTTTTCCTGGATCATCCTTTCTATTTCTCTTTTCAAATCCCGACAGCTTTCAACATTGTGCCCCTGGGCATTGGAATAGTATTCACACCTTTTAGAAGGGTCAAAGCTTTTTTCATGGGGGCCCACATGATTTGGAGGAATAGGTGATATCATGTCATACTGCTTTAATTTCTCAAACAAGCTTGCATAGGACTCTCCTATTGGTGTAAAATTATCTTTCAGCCTTTGTTACCTTCTATACCCCTGGCCTAGATGTGGGTTATAGGGCATTTAAAAATTTTGTGGAGGCTAGTGGATATTTTGTGGTGCTAGTGCTCGTCTTCTAGGGTGTCTTGGTGGCCGGGCAACATACTGAGGTGCATCAACAGAGTATTGAGGGTTCTGAAATGGATAGTAGTATTCAAGGGAATCATGGGAAACCTGATGAGGTTGCCCATACCTTCGAGATGCTCTCCTAGGACCTCTTCTCGACCCTGATGTCCTCATGATTTCTTCGTGCTTCTCATTCGTGTCACTAAAATTATCGGATTCAATCGGGACACCCTGAGTTGCGGCTTTGAGAATTGCTTACTTATAATTTTTCCTCTCTTAAGACCATTCTCAATCATTTCCCCCATTTTGATTGCTTCCGAGAAGGATTTACCCATTGCGGACATCATGTTTTGAAAATAATCTGGCTCTTGAGCCTGAATGAAGACAATGATTAACCCGTGCTCATCCATGGTGGCTTAACTCTGGCCGCTTGCTCTCTCCATTTAATGGCATATTCCCTGAAACTTTCAGCTGGTTTCTTCTTCAAGTTTGAAAGGGAATTGCGGTCTGGGGCAATGTCAATGTTTTATTGGAACTGTTTGACAAAGGCATGTGTCATGTCATCCCAAACATACCAGTGAGACGTTTCTTGATCCATAACCCATTCGGAGGCAACTCCCGTAGGGCTTTCCCCAAAATAAGCCATCAAAAATTCTTCATTTCTCCCTGCACCTCTCAGTTGATTGCAATACCTTTTCAGGTGGGATGTGATCTCCGTATTCATCATACTTTTAAAATTTGGGAGTCTTGAAACCAGGCGGCAAGTGTACATCGGGGAACATACATAGATCTTTGAAGGCAACACTCTTTTGACCTGCCAACCCTTGCATATTTTTCAACCATTGTTCTAAGTTTTTCACTCTTTGGGTCATTTCTTCCTGTACCATCTTTCGGGCAGGCTTCTCAATGTTTGCAGGAAGATCAAATGAGTACGAGTGGTACTCAGGAGAGTGGTACTGCTCTTGCTGTGTAGCAAATTGTGACTCATGACGAGGCTGTCCTTGACCACTGGCTCATGCTTGACACATTTCGGTCATTTGCTGTTTCAGTATTCTATTTTTCTCAAACACAGTAGACTCTTATTGAACCCTCTGACCCTGAGTCTCTTGAGCACTTGTAACAACTTCGATGTCAGTTATCATTTTTCCTTGGATCTTGTGTTTCCAGCTTACCACAAACTAACCACCTCAACTTTCTTCACAATTCAAAACAAAACATGTTAGAATGAACTCAGTCGGTCCTTATTATTATCAATATTTTTCATTTCTTCATTTCATTTTATTGGTGATCGAACCTGATATGGGTTGCCTACGTATCATGTGGGAACATGAATCAGATCTTGCGTAGTACGGGAAGATCATGAATAAAGTAAATAAATTAACTTTATTTTTTTGAAATTTTTTTTTCTGGAATTTCGAAAGAAACTTCTAAAGAAGAAAGAAAATATTTTTGGAATTTTATTTGAATTTATGAAAGAAAATGCTTCTAAAAAAAGAAAATATTTTTGAATTTTGAATTTTCTTTTCAATTTTGAAAGAAGAATGAAAATATTTTTGAATTTTTGGAAGAAATTAAAAGAAAATATTTTTGTATATATATGTTTTTTAAAAACAATTAGGGTCTAAAAGAAAGGCTTTCTAAAGAAGTAAGTAATGGAAAATATTTTTGGATTTTTTGAAAATTATGGGCCGGAACCGATGAGGTTTGCCTACGTATCTCACATCCGGTGAGAATCAGACCCGCATAGTTCGTCAGTTTTGATGGAACAGGAAAATATGACTTATTTTGAAATGACTTTTTCTCTTCTTTTTTTTTTGAAAAAAAAATTGGCATAGTTTCAGGATAATTCAAATACTTGCCTCTTACTCTCTTTTCTTTTCTTTTTTTCTTTTTTCTCTTTTTTTTCCTTTCCCTATTCTAGAAGCCAGTCAACATGCAAGCCGAAAAAGATAAATACACAAGTAGCACGTAAGATGCATCAGGATCGTCTTTTCATTTCGGGTACACCTGCCCTAGATAGACCCGATCCCTGTGTTGAGTCTCCAAAGTCAAATGCACATGATGCAAACAAACGTTCATACTAGGGATCCGGCATGAGGCTGAGTTATTCTAGGTTTATAACCTGGATATATTATTCTAGACCTGCCTTACCCGATCGGACAACTCGAGCCGGGGGGGGGCAGCGTACCGGTAACCAAAAGATTATCCGGCTTTGCAACTTGTCTGAACCTCGTTCTATTTGGGATATGACACTAACAGAAAGAAGTCACGTCAGCGTGCACTCCTCAAAAGAGAGAAAATAGGGGTTTCGTAGCAGTTTATATACAGTTCAAATAATATCAAAGCGGTAAAAAGCAACATTTAGCACATTAGGCCCAACATGTAATAAAATCAGATAATAAATATAGCCAAATATAACAATTATTCTAAGCTCGAATTCTTGAACCCTGAACTAGAGATTCTGGGTTCTTGTCCCCAGTAGAGTCGCTAGAGTCTCCACTTGGGATAATTTTATGGTGTCCAAGTTACCGTTTCAAATCCCGAATTGAGGAAAAGATTGACCCTGTATTACAGTCCACGAACACAGAAATCCGGGTAAGGAATTCTGTTAACCCGGAAGAAGGTATTAGGCATTCCTGAGTTCTGTGGTTTTAGCACGGTCGCTCAACTGCTATTATTGGTCTAATTATCTTATTCTAATACATGTTTTAGCCTATGGTACAATTTTAACTTTAGAACCGCTTTTGATTAATTATTTTTAAGAAAGATTCAACGTCATCTAAAACACGTCTTGAACCATGTCACATAAATGCACCCGCGGTTCCCGACATATTTTATCTAACATTGTGAGATTTGGATTTGGGTCACATAAATGCACACCCAAATTTAGGAAAGTAATTTAAATTACGCCCCTAAACCAACTACGCATTTTAAATTTGTGAGAGCCATGGAAATTCAACTACATGGCACGCCTCGATTTCTAAGAATTAAAATTAATTAAGTGAGGGCCATGAATTTTGAGATTTTATTTGGCACGGCGCACCTCAATTCCAATTTTTAAAGGGAATTCAAACTAAGCTTTTGAGGGCCATAACTATATCTTACTTAATATGACATGCCTCAAATCTACTTTTAAGAGCCTAACTAATTAATTACGGAAGGCTTAAACATTCTAATTATTTTTTAACTAAAGGTTTGACCCTACTTATTAACTAATAGGCACCGTAACTATGTCATGGGAACCGTACCCATAGTCACAATGGTTTATTAATCGCGCATATATTAGAACCCACATTCAACTTCACGTGGCCCATTAACAGTTTTAAATTAACTCACAAATATCAATTGGCAGACATGAATTCTTTTATAAATTCAACATATTTCAAATTATTTTATTCAAACTCAACAAATCAAACAACTCCTTCCTACGACATGTAACTACAAATTCATAAGAAAAACAAAAATATGCATCTACTCCACAAAAATTGTCAAACAGATTCACAATGTCATGAGCTAATCTCCATTAAACAAATAAAGACAAAACTCTCATCTAGAGCTATAAAGTAGATAGAGAACCTCTCCAAGCATTATTCAAACATAAACAAAGCAAGATCTGAAAGTCAAAATATAAAATAAAATGGATAGAGTTAGAATGGAACTTTTAAATTTTTAATATACTAGTGAACTTCCAACAGGTACATAAAGAAAGGAAGCCGACCAAAACTCGAGCGCTAGCAGATCCATTAATCTAAACTTGAAAGCGGACCGGACCCCCGAACGGAGTTTGACAAATTCGACGGACCTCGCTGAAACCCGAATTTTGAAGTGACCAAAGGCCATTTTGAAGCTATTTTGGGATTGCATTGGACTGGTTTTGTGGTTGTTTTCATGGCTGATTTTCAGAAGTAACACAACTATTTTGGGGCTAGATTGGGGTATTTTGGACCGTCTTCAGGCTGCTTTTTCAGCTGCGTTTTGGGGTGGAAAGGGTGCTTTGTTTTGCTAGCTTTTGGTGCGATTTTTCCATATTACTGGGGCTGATTTTGCTGCAGGTTGTCATGGGAGATGGTGGCTGGTTTTAAACTGGATTTTCAGCTCATTTTTTTGAGTTGATTTGAGGTCGATTTGGGGAGAAAATGCTGCATTTCTGCAGTTTTTGGAGCTAAAAATGAGATGCTTTGCTGAAGTTTTTGGACTGATTTTTCAGCAGCTTTTCTACAGATTTTACTGCTCTCTGATGGCTGTATTTTGTAGCTGATTTGGGGATAATTTGGATAAGTTTTTGACTGTTTTCTTCAGCAAATTTGTAGCTGTTTTTGCTGGTGCTCAAGGGTGGTTGAAGCCTTTTGGAATGGAGACCGTTCTTCTTCTACTGAAGAAGCAAAAATCTAAAGGCTGCCTCTTTTGTTTTCTCCTCGCTCTAGGTTTTCTTTGATTTTGGAAGAAGACAAACAGCAGATTCAATCTTTTGGGGGTCCCGGTCTATGTAGGGATTAGGTACTATTATATAGGGGTAGGGATTAGGTTAGGGGTATGAGCCTATAAATTATGGGCTTGGTAATTATGGACTAGGTCAAAAAATTAGGCCTAAAGATGGGTTGCTCAAGCCCAAGTTTTATTCTTTCCAGCAAACGATATTAAAATACGACCTCATTTATTAATTAGTCCTACTTAAGTAAAATAACTGTTAAAAGAAGACTGACCATTAAAATAAACTATTTTTTTTGTATTTTTCAAGATTAAAAATGACTACAAAACATTAATGGAACAATTTCTTATAATTTTTATTTTATTGTAATAAAATAAAGTACAAGAGTACAAATGAGTTGAAATAGCTATATTAGGCCTAAATTAAATATTTACGTGCTAAAATATGAAAAATCTTGGGGAGGATCAAAAATCACATGTCTACAATAATGTTGGCCTTATATGCCCGTATGTCACTTGTATAATTTATTTTTATATATATCAGGTTGGGTCGTCCTATATTGAGTATTCACCTATGTTTATTTTGGTTAGCCCATGACAGCCCGTTTGGCCCATTTATCATTGAAAGTATAATAATAAAGATATGTTATATTGGTACTCGGTTAAGTAATGAACCGGGTTCTCGTTGCGGCCCATAGGTTGGGTCGTGACAGGCTTTAGCTATTATTTATTCTTGTTCTGGTTAATAATTAATGTGGTAAAATTGTATCTATCGGCTTACCTAGATTTCAAGAGTAGGTGCCATCACGATCTCGACGGTGGAAAATCCGAGTCGTGACAAGTTGGTATCAAAGCACTAAGTTGCCTAGGTCTCACAATTCACGAACAAGCCAGGTAGAGTCTGAGGGATCGGTACGAGACGTCTGTGCTTATCCCCTAGAGGCTACAGAGTTTAGGAACAACTTCACTTCTATTCTTCTCTGTCGTGCGATTTGATTTCTCAATGCTAATTGAACTTCTACTATGTTCTTACGCAGATGGCGAGAACACGTATCGCTTCATCAGCTGATCAGTAGCCCGATCCCCCAGTGGTAGCTCCTACAAGGGGAAGAGGATGAGGCAGAGGCCGTGCTTAAGGCCGATGTAGGGCAGGGCTCAGCCTAGAGCAGCAGCACCAGCGACGGAGCCTCAAGTAGAGTTTGAGGAGGAGGCTCTAGCGCAGACTGTCCCAGTAGGGCCACCTCAGGTTCTAGAGGGGTTCATCGCTAATTCGATACTCCAGGATGCTTTGGTCCGTCTTGTGGTCCTTATGGAGAGTGTCACTCATGCAGGCATACTTCCTGTAGCACCAGCCGTCTCTCAGGATGTGGGAGGAGTACAGACTCCCGCTACTCGCACTCCTGAGCAGATGGCTCCCCAGTTTCAAACTCTAGTAGCTCAGCCAGTTAGGATAGTTCTGCCTGGTGTTATAGTTCAGACCGATGATAGAGTAGCTATGTCTTCTGATGCTTTGTGGAGATTGGACAGGTTCACCAAGATTTTCACTACTACCTATGGCACTGCATCTTCAGAGGATCCACAGGACTATTTAGACAGCTGTCATGAGGTTCTACGGAACATGGGGATAGTGGAGACCAATGGGGTCGACTTTGCTGCTTTTTGTCTGTTAGGATCCGCCAAGAATTAGTGGAGGGATTATTATCTGTTAAGACCAGCTGGGTTACCTACTATGACCTAGGACCAGTTCTCTCAGCTATTTCTGGAGAAGTTCCTTCCTATCACTCAGAGGGAGGACTATCAGAGGAAGTTTGAGCATCTCCAGCAGGGTTCTATGACTGTCATTCAGTACAAGACAAGATTTATTGACTTGACCCGTCATGCTCTTCTTATACTTCCCACCAAGAGAGAGAGGGTGAGGAGGTTTATTGAGGGACTTCCTCAGCCTATCAGATTGATATGGCTAAGGAGACATGGAGTGAGATTTCTTTCTAGGATGCAGCCAATGTGGCCAGGCGAGTCGAGATGGTTTTAGCTCAGGGGAGTAGTTAGGGATCTGACAAGAGTCCTCATCTTTCTGGTAGGTTCAGTGGTGCCTCATCTGGAGGCAGGGATTCTATTGGTAGGGCTATCCTCCCAGGACATTTCATTCAGCACTTCAGACTTCTCATGGTGCTCCAGGTGGTCGTGGTTCTCATATGCAATATTCTGATCAACAACCCTACATTGCACCACCACCTCCTATTAGTGCACCTCCGCTCCAACGTTTCAGGGTGGTTACTCCGGCTGTCAAGGTAAGTTTCAAGGTCAGCAGTCTCAGCAACCGAGGTCTTGTTATACATGTGGTGATCCGAGGCACATTCTAGATTTTTCCCTCAAGCATCGAGTAGTTCTCAGCATCAAGGTTCTCATGTCCGGCATTGGGTGTTCCACTGCCCGCTCGTCCAGCTAGAGGTAGGGGCCAGACCGCTAGAGGTGGAGGTCGAGGTGTTAGAGGTGGAGGTCAGGCCGCTAGAGGTGGAGGCCAGCCAGTAGGAGGCCATCCTAGAGATGTAGTTTAGAGTGGTGGGGCCCAGCCCCGATGTTCTGCTTTCCCAGCCAGGCTTGAGGTTGAGGCATCCAATGCCGTTATCACAGGTACGGTTTCAGTTTGCAGCAGAGATGCTTCAGTTCTATCTGATGCAGGGTCTACATACTCCTATGTGTCATCTTATTTTGCTACGTATTTGGTTGTGTCCCGTGATTCTTTCAGTGCTCTTGTATATGTGTCCACACTAATGAGTGATTATATTGTCATAGATTGTGTCTATAGCTCGTGTGTAGTTATTATTGGGGGTCTTAAAACCCGTGTAGATCTCCTACTTCTCAATATGGCGGATTTCGATATCATTTTGGGGATGGATTGGATGTCGCCTTATCATGCTATATTGGATTGTCACGCCAAGACTGTGACCTTAGCTTTGTCGTGGTTGCCTCTATTGGAGTAGAGGGGGACTCCTAGTCATTCTACCAGCAGGGTTATCTCTTATATGAAGGCTCAACGTATGGTCGAGAAGGGATGTTTGGCTTATTTGGCTTATGTTCGTGATTCTAGTGCTGAGGTTCCTTCTATGGATTCTGTGCCAGTTGTTCAGGAGTTTCCAGAGGTGTTTCCTACATACCTACTGGGGATGCCACCCAACAAGGATATTGACATTTGCATTGATTTGGCTCCGGGCACTCAGCCCATTTCTATACTGCCATATTGTATGTCCCCGCCACAGTTGAAAGAATTGAAGGAGCAATTGCAAGATTTTCTTGATAAGGGCTTCATTAGGCCCAGTGTCTCACCTTGAGGTGCGCCAATGTTGTTTGTTAAGAAGAAAGATGGATCAATGAGGATGTGCATAGATTATCGGCAGTGGAACAAAGTCACCATCAAGAAAAAGTATCCATTGTCAAGGATTGATGATTTATTTGATCAGCTTCAGGGTGTCAAAGTGTTTTCAAAGATTGACTTGAGATCTGGCTACCATCAGTTGAGGATTAGGGCATCCGATGTCCCTAAGACAGCTTTTCGCACTCGGTACGGGCATTATGAGTTTCTGGTGATGTCGTTTGGGTTGACAAATGACCCAGCAGCATTTATGGATTTGATGAACCAAGTGTTCAAGCCCTACCTAGATTCCTTCATGATTGTTTTCATTGATGATATCTTGATCTACTCCTGCATTCGGGAGGAGCATGAGTAGCATCTTTGGACCGTTCTTCAGACTCTGAGAGACATCCAGTTATATGCTAAGCTTTTGAAATGTGAGTTTTGGTTGTGTTCAGTTGCATTCTTGGGTCACGTTGTATCAACAGAGGGTATTAAGGTGGATGCTAAGAAGATTGAGGCAGTCAAGGACTGGCCTAGACCCACATCAGCCACAGAAATCCGGAGTTTCTTGGGTTTAGTGGGTTATTATCATTGGTTTGTGGAGGGGTTTTCATCTATTGCAGCCCCGATGACCAGGTTGACCCAGAAGGGTGCCCAGTTCAGATGGTCGAACGAGTGTGAGGCGAGCTTTCAGAAGCTTAAGACAGCTTTGACTATAGCGCCGGTGTTAGTGTTGCCCATAGGTTCAGGTCCATATATAGTATATTGTGACGCATCTCATATTGGACTTGGTGCGGTGTTGATGCAGAATGGTAATGTTATTGCATATGCTTTGCGACAGTTGAAGATTCACGAGAAGAATTATCCAGTTCATGACTTGGAGCTAGCAGCCATTGTTCACGCGCTGAAGATTTGAAGGCATTATTTATATGGCGTGTCGTGTGGGGTGTTCACGGATCATAAGAGTTTGTAGTATTTGTTCAAGCAGAAGGAGCTAAATTTGAGGCAGAAGAGGTGGCTGGAGCTATTGAAAGACTATGATATCACCATCTTGTATCATCCCAGGAAGGCCAATGTGGTGGCCGATGCTCTGAGTAGGAAGTCAGCTAGTATGGGCAGTCTTGCGTATATTCCGGTCGGTGAGAGATCGCATGCTTTAAATGTTCAGGCTTTGTCCAATCAGTTCATGAGGTTGGATGTTTCTAAGCCCAGCCGTGTTCTAGCTAGTACAGTCGCTCGTTCTTCATTATTTGAGCTATCAGAGATCGGCATTATGATGATCCTCATTTGCTTGTCCTTAGAGACACAGTGCGGCACGGAGGTTCCAAGCAGGTTACAGTGGGAGATGATGGAGTTTTGAGGAAGGATGGTCGTATTTGTGTGCCTAATGTGGATGGTGAGTTGATTCTAGAGGAGGCCCATAGTTCCCTGTACTCTATTCATCTGGGTGCCACTAAGATGTATCAGGACTTGCGACAGCATTATTGGTGGAGTTTCGATGCCCCCTTTTTCTACGGGTCGAAATCGGGTATATGACATTGGGAGGACAACTCTATTCCCTTTCGAGAATTGGGTTTTGGAAAAAACCAGAGTTCGGGTAAGGGCTAGTAATTATCTCGAGGGGAAGGTGTTAGGCACCCCTCAAGATCCACTAGTGTGGTCCCGGCCATGTTACAATTGTGCCTTTACAAGTAAACAATCAAGGCTCAAATAAGGACTTGCATACAACATTGCAATTAGGTTGAAAACTTTTGAAGGTAAGTAGAGAGGACAAAAATATATGAAAAAAAGATTTGAAAGGTTTCACGAGAAGAGATGAAAGCAAATAAGGGAAGGGGGGTCCTAGGTTTACGATTAATATGGATCACTTCAATGCAATACCCAGCAATCACTCCTCAAAAAAGAGGGGTCGCACGTGATATTAGCGCATCGGTCATCATCTCCATATCTACCCTTCCCACCCCATTAAGGTATTAAAGTGCGGAATAGTATCGTTACTTATTGCATGCAATTACCCGTCTCAATCCTATCAGTCCCGGAGACATATGGGACTACTAATCCTAAAGGGGAGGGAGCTGGGACTTTTGCAGTTTTTTTAAAAGGATAAAATTCTAAGGCGACATTCAAAACATATACAACAAGTATTGGGAAAGTAAGTAAGCAGATATGGGTCAAATAAACCTCCATAAATCAGAGAAAATCATATAGTTTAGCATGTCTTACACGTACTGATTAGGTCTGAATTAAACTTAAACATTAAGGCAGGCTGATTTATCACATATTTTCAGATAAGAAGTCCAAATTAGGCCTGCCTGCTGGTTGTAATTATCAAAGACTGATGCAATTATAGTTTTTACCCTAAAGTTTGCCTAGGTGTTAAACGGAACCTATAGGCATGATATCTATTAGTTTCAGAAATAAAGAAGTAAACTGATTGCAGAAAAAAGAATTGTCAATTACAGGAACATAAGATCTGCAGGCATTAAACATTATTGCTACTGATTTTAGGCTTATAAGCGAGTTGACAATTCAGGTTTGGTTGACAGCTCCTATAGGCATGCTTTCTAGGCGTTACTGATTTTAAGCGTTGTTATTGTCATGTAGAAATCCTATAGGCAGGTCATCTATATGCAGTTAGTTATTTAAATCTTATAAACAGGTTTGCCTAGTGACAGATGCATATGCAAAATGCAGGAAGTCCTATAGGCATATTACCTATATGATATGCAGAATTTCAAAAACGACTTATAGACATGGTATCTATATGAAGTGCAGAAAAACCTATGAACATGGTATCTACATGAGATGCAGAATTTCAGAAGTATAGTAATTCCCTATGAAATGGTATCTACATGAGATGCAAAATTTTAGAAGTATAGTAATTCCCTATGAACATGGTATCTACCCCTTTGCATGTAGGACTGACCCTCCCTTTTTCACTAACACCCCAGCAGTTTATTACAAGATTATTACAGACCAGAATGAATAAGAAAAGATAAGAAATATATCAAAAATTAAAGATTCCAACCAAGGAGAGCCTAATTCAGACCCCAGGTCTGAAATATGAAATAAACCAACTTCCAAATATCATATTTCCAAAGCCTTTATCTTATTTGGGAAGTGTCAAAGTTCCAAGGAGCTTCAAGAACTCCAGGCAATGCTTACACCTCCAAATATCATTGCAGAATTAGATTATAGTGCAGTGTGGAAGGGCAAGCCCTCAAATATCCAAGCTCAGAGGGAACTCAAAGTCCCAAGGCAAGGCTCATAGGAGGGGGGGCAGAACTTAGAGGCTAGGAGTAAGTTCAAGTGCAATAGAGGGGAATTAGGGGAAGTCCAGCGTAAACTGGTGGTCATACCCAACAATAAGGAGTGCTGGCACACCCTAACCAGTCTACTAGGCCACATTTTGGGAGTTAAAATCCATTGAGGATCAGGTTCAGACCTGAGCAGCAACTTGGATACTGTCAGGCCATAAACCTTAACTCAAACACATAGAAGGGAGTAGGGGTATGGGGAATTCACAACAAACAACAGATGCAAAGAGAGAGTAGCATATTCAATACAGAACATGAACAGGAAAGTAGCCAAGAGTGTAGCAACTGTAAAGTAAACACATATGGATGATGCTAGAATCAAAATTAGGATATACCAGTTTCAGGGAAACAAATAAGTGAAAGCAGAAGTCTTGTAAGCCAAATTGCAAGCAAGCAGTACAAAAGATCTCAGAAAAGAGTAGAGAATTGAATGAGTATTGTAATTGAGAGTGTGTGTGTAAGAGTATGCAATTCAAAATGTGTTCAAGTGCAAAAGGGTAGTCCCCTTTTATAGTACAAAAAACAAGTAAGAAAAGGTAAGGAAATAGTTTGCAATCAATCACATAAAGTCTCCCTTTGGTTAAGGGATTCTGATTTCGAACGGGCATAAGAAAATTAAGGAAAGAATTTGATTAAAACCTTTTTCAAAGTAACATAATAAGGGTAAATACACAGGGTTTATTTATGGCAAAAGTCCAATGATACATGATTTGTGAAAAATAAGGAAAGGGAATCAATCAAACAGCCAGTAAAATCAAAGTTGCAAGCTTTGTTCGAATGAACCAAGTCAGAAAAAGGGTAAAGAAAGGTTCAATTAGGGAAAATCAGTAACAATCAAGTAAACACCATTAAAGGAATTCGGAATCAATTAGTAGTTGGCAAAACCTTTTGAAAGAAGAGTTCTCATATATAAAGCACACTAATTTGTGAATCAAGAAGAGGCTGTCAAATTATTTAGAAGAGAGTTATCGAGAAGAAGTTCAGAATCATAAGCAAAAAGATACATGTTGAATTTGCAGACTCATAGCGAGTCTGAGAGTTCAGGGTCCCAAAGTGGAGCCTTAACTCGAACACAAAAATCAAAATCGTCAAAGGAAACCCCTCAAATCCTAGGGTTTCAAAATTGAATCAGACATGGAAGTGAGAAAGCAAGTCATTTGTTTTAGAGTCTCAACAAAATAGATATGATAGCATGTTTGAATGACAAAGGAAGAAAAATCATGAAGAACATATTTGAGAAAACTCAGAAGCTAAACAAGTTCAGAAGAAAGAGATAATACAAACGTGAACACAAGTAGATGAAACATGTAAGAACATGAACAAAGTCCAGTAAACAAGATCAAATAACTTAACAGTAAACACACATAGTAAAAGAGTAAAGAAAACTAAGCAGGGATTAACATGCATAGCAAAAAAGAAAAGGTAGAAGATAGTACATGCGTAATAAAGAGTAATCACACCAGCAGGGTATGGACAAACACACATAAAGTAAAGAAGAAGAAAAATCAGAAAGATTTTTCCCAAAAAATCCTTTCAGAAACCCTAAAATCGAAGAGAAACAATTTTGAAAGAAACTTTTGGGGAAAATACTTTAGATGGCAAGAAAAGCATAGATACAGTATAGATCTAAGCAAATAACGGTGAAAGTACCTTGAATAGCTTAGGGTTTCGGAGAAACCCTAGAAATGAGAAAGGCTTGAAAACAGGTCCAATCTTGAGTCGGAGAGGTCAAGAATCAGGCTAATGAGTCTTGAATATGCCGGAGCATGGCCGGAGGAGCCATGAAATCAAAGGTCTAAGAAGATCGGAGAGGGAATCGTCGAGGTCACGCCTCGAAGCTTCGAACAACCCTGGCTTACTGGTGAAGATAGCTGAGTACCAACTATCCATGGCCTGAGAAGCCATGGATTCCGGTGACCGGTGGTTGAAAATGGGGTAGGAGGAGGCTAGGGTTTCAGAGAGTTTTTGAGAGGATTTGAGAGGGTTTGGGATTCAAAGGCGGCGGGCCAGGTGAGAATGAGAGATTAGGGTAGTCACCTGTGTTTAATTATGGTAGGGTGAATAGTGGCAGTTGATCCGAATGATCAACGGCCTAGATTTAAGAAGGTAGATGGGGAACCAGATTGGGTCGTTTGAATTGTGTTAGGGGTTGGGTCAAAAGGAATTGGGCTGGTCCGAATTTGAGTTTGAAATTGGGTCAATTTTAGGCTAAAATCGAAATGTAATGGGGCTACAATTGAAACGAACTGAGGCCAAAATTTAAATAGCCAGTTTTCCCTTTTTATTTTATAAAAATAGTAAAAAATGATTTTGAAAGCAAATTAAAAGCACTGGATCCGTTAATAGTATATAAATATTAATTTAAAAATATTGGAATCAGTTTCATAATTATAAAATGCTATTAAATCTTAAAGCAGGCTAAAATTGCAATTATATGCAATTTAACTTTTAAAATACCAAATTAATTTGTAAAAATATATCAAAAGTAACCTACATATATTTTGGTATAAATATGAGAATAAAATAAGTTATTCACCAAAGCGATAATTTGGGAATAATTATTGAGCAATAAATCAATTTAAAAATCTTTTAAAAAATTGGAAAAATAATAAAACACTTGGGCATACTTATATATGTATGTATATGATATTTGAAAGTATTTGCATGTAAAAGAAATACATAGGGAAAAATTGGGTACAACAGCTGCCCCTCTTTACCCGGGAAGGATGAAAGAGTTGTCGGGTAAAGATATGATGGTCAATTTTGACCGAAAGAGATGATTTGCAAAGAATTCTGACCGAGCTGTGGCTCTTGAGCTGCCTACCTATCCCTGGTCTTACAGGAATCAGGCCATATGTAGTTCAGGATCCATCGGCGAAATATGTCGATAGAGTTATTGAAAAGAACAGACGTGATGCCTAAGTTGAGAAGGATAGTTGAAGTCTGATAGGCTGCGAGAAACGGAGCGGGATCGCTACTACTGAGATGGTCGTTTGCTAGCCGGTTTACCTGCAAGTGGGCAATACAGCATAGATTGTACATAAATTTAAATGTGATGCAAGTTCCCATTGGACCATGAATGCTGTCTTTGGACGGTTAGGATGATGTCCTTGGACCATGACGTCCCGGGCTATGAAGAGCGTAAATAAAAATTTGCAGGCCATGAAATGATGTTCTCGGGCCATGTAGATGGTGCCTCCGAACTATGATGCCTTTGAATAGGTTGGCGATCTTTCAGCCCATGAAATGCAAAATGTGGCGATCTTTCAGCCGGTACAGAATTGAAATGAAGGTGGCGATGTTGCAGCCGTGCGAGAAACGTAAAGAGGCGATATTTCAGTCATGCAGGATGGAGACAATGCTTAGTCTCGAAAGGCAGATAGAGTAGCCTTATGCAGATGGAGACAGGGCTTAGTCTCGAAAGGCAGATAAGTAGCCTTATGCAGATAATGATGGAGGTAGAGCTTAACCTTGGAAGGCAGAAAAATAGCCTTATACAAAATGCAGATGGAGACAGGGCTTAGTCTCGAAAGGCAGAAGAGTAGCCTTATGCAGAAGATGATGAAGGTAGAGCTTAACCTCGGAAGGCAGAAAAGTAGCCTTATGCAAAATGAAGATGGAGACAGGGCTTAGTCTTGAAAGGCAGATAAGTAGCCTTATGCAGATGATGAGGGAGGTAGAGCTTAACCTCGGAAGGCAGAAAAGTAGCCTTATGCAAATGCAGATGGAGACAGGGCTTAGTCTCGAAAGGCAGATAAGTAGCCTTATGCAGATGATGATGGAGGTAGAGCTTAACCTCGGAAGGCAGAAAAGTAGCCTTATGCAAAATGCGGATGGAGACAGGGCTTAGTCTCGAAAGGCAGATAAGTAGCCTTATGCAGATGATGATGGAGGTAGAGCTTAACCTCAGAAGGCAGAAAAGTAGCCTTATGCAAATGATGAGGGAGGTAGAGCTTAACCTCGGAAGGCAAAAAAGTAGCCTTATACAAAATGCAGATGGAGACAGAGCTTAGTCTCGAAAGGCAGATAAGTAGCCTTATGCAGTGCAAGAATGCAAAAGGACGATTAGTAGTAAGATCTCTTAGCTGATAGCTGATTACGACAATATGACTGCTGGGGAGATTGTGTACGGATAGCAATTGCGGGCAAGTGATGATTCTGAGAAGTTGCATTCTTGGGAAAGTATGCGTACATAAATATACTTAATGATACTGCAAGTCGAGTGCCTGCATCCAAAGAAAAATCGTGAGTTCTGTAAGGGGAAAAGGTTAGTTCGTCTTCCCCGGGCTCTTGACGTTGTGTGTCATTGGGTTATCGTTGCTAAACAACAGCAATTCGGATAATAGTTATGCATGATTTAGTAAATATAACGTAAGTATATAATCGAAAATAGTTTTCTTTAGATGAACCAATGACTACGACGTGGTTCAATACATTGCAACCTCTTTCACTCCGGAATTTTGAGGGTCCTCCTCAAAATTCTGCCCCAGTTTGCTGAGCGGACAATTCTGACAGCTGTGCTGAATGACTAAAAAATCATCTTCGGAATTTTGAGGGTCCTCCTCAAAATTCTGCCCCAGTTTACTGGGCTGGCGCTTCTGGCGATGCATGGACTAAAATCAACTTCAGAATTTTGAGGGTCCTCCTCAAAATTGTGCCCCAGTTCCAATAGCGGGGAAAAATGAAATTTTTATTAAATTGTGACCGAACCCATAGGGCCACTTACGTATCCCCTCTTAAAAGGGAATCAGGTCAGGTGTAGTTCAAATTACATCATAGAGGGAATCATAAGTGGTTACACATAATATCGTTTTACTGCATCTGAATTGATCAGCTTTGGCCAGACTTCTCCGTCCATTTCTACAAGTTTATCACAATATGTCCTCAAATGGACTCTGGGATCTCCCGTGCCATTGAACATTTCAAATATGGGAGGTTTGTACCCCTCCGGAAGTTCAACATCTGGCCGAATGCAGAGGTCCTCATAATTCAGCCCCTCTATACCTTTGTTTCCTTCCATGCCCTGGACTCGGCTGATCAACTTCTTGAGTTCTGCTACCAAGTTTATGATAAGAGAGTCCTTGTCATCATACTCAGGTGCACTTCAGATTGGTTGAGTGTAGTGGGGTACGGTATCTACATAGATGGGAGTGTTGTGGAGGTGGTCGTTTGTGGTGTTCAGTAGTTCAGGAATGAGTAGTGGAGTGTTGTTTGGAGTATGACATGTGTTGCAGTGTTGAGCATGAGTGGGTTCCATCTGTAGTTGTGGGGTGTTCTGTGGAGGTGCGGGATTTTGAGCATTTGGAAAGTTGACATCAGGAGCGGTGAGAGAGAATGATAAATTTGCCAAGTTCCGAACTTGGTCCAGTTCTTCTCGAAACTTCAATAATTTCTGCTCAAGTTGGGCAGCAGTTTCCTTAGAAATCGGGGTACCCTGAGGAATCTCAATTCTTTCAATTTCCTTTCTGGCACTTGAATCTCCCATTCTACCTTTGTTCTTGTTCCGAATAGGACTCGGAGGAGGAGGAGGTGGAGGGCCCTTGGATCTTGTACTGTATGATGATGGTGCCAGAATGCACGAACTAACCTTTGGGGAGGGGAATAATAAAAGAAAAAAAAGGTAACAAGTTAGTGCGGATTATGAAGAAAAATGTCACAGTATTTAAACACATTGTGCAAGGATGTAAATCGTGTCCTAATTTGGGTGTCTCGTTATGACTGAGGTAGGCCTAGCGATAAATTAATTTGGAGAACTTATAATGCTAAATGCCTTATTTTATTGACAAAAATAAGACGAATCCCAAAACGACACTAAAATAGCGGAAAGTAAAAATGTCACTAATGGCCATTGGCCTTATTACATTAAAAGCGAAAAGAAAGACTCCTAACTACTTGGTCCCAGAAGGACCTTCTTCAGGTTGAATGCTCTCATTGATCAAGTCCTCCAGCTCGCACAGATTTTCCAATAAAAATACTATCGCCAAACGTTCTCCTTTGCCTTCCTCAGCATTTTGACAGTCGATAACTCTTTTCCTCACTTTCCCTTCCAATTCCAGTAAGCTGTACTCCAGGTATTCTAGATTCTCACTAGCCTTGGTGACACTCTTTTTCCATTCGTTGATTTTGTTG
Organism: Nicotiana sylvestris; assembly: GCF_000393655.2. Taxonomy (NCBI): domain Eukaryota; kingdom Viridiplantae; phylum Streptophyta; class Magnoliopsida; order Solanales; family Solanaceae; genus Nicotiana; species Nicotiana sylvestris. Next base: position 209,854,916 of record NC_091064.1, read on the forward strand.
CTCGGTGGGAGGTTTCTCCACTAAGTCTACAAGAGTAAAGGTATGTTTACCATACCGAAGTCAGGAACTTTGTCATTCATTTTCTGCAAAACAAAAGGGTTAAGACCTCACCCCCACTGGACTCGACTATTTAATACCAATAATCAGCATAAAAAGCATTTAGTTCTCCAAATAAATGTACAAAATATGGTGGTGTCCATTTGGGTTTCAAGGAAACCCAGTGGACTTCGGACAAGGTTATCTTAATGAGTCATTATGTGGAAAACATAACTGACTCGGCTAGGTTTGACCATGATGCATGCACAGTTAAACAGAGTAAGGTATATTGGGGTATTAGACAGGTACCCTTGAGCGGACAACTCAAGAGGGAAAGGCACGGAACCGTCGACTGCACCGCTGATCGACTGGTTTTACCGCAAATACGCCTTTGCCAACTTTAAAGCGTGATAATATTGGAAGAGCGCAATCGCTCATTATAAGCACTACAATGGTATTTGTTTGGCATGAGTGGAATATGATGCAGTTTACAAGAATGAAACAAATTGACATGTATTTCCACGTTCATAAGATAAATGATTACAATAATTGCAGTAATCACAATAGTATTGAAATAAAGCAGTAAAGGAAAGCAGTTAAAGGAAAGAAAAGACATGAAGAGCCAAGTCAGTTTCATAGTGAAAGAATAAAAGACAGTAAATAAAGCAACTAATGAGATAGTAAAGTCACAAGCAACATGCAATGGTAAAAGCCTAAAGAAGTTACCCAGCAGAGTCGCCATGTTGTCGATGCCCCCTTTTTCTACGGGTCGAAATCGGGTATACGACATTGGGAGGACAACTCTATTCCCTTTCGAGAATTGGGTTTTGAAATTTTGAAGAGTCTCCACCTAATGATTATAGTGCATTAGGACACTTTAAGAAAGGTTTGAGTTGGAAAAAATTAGAGTTCGGGTAAGGGCTAGAAATTATCTCGAGGGGAAGGTATTAGGCACCCCTCAAGATCCACTAGTGTGGTCCCGGCCATGTTACAATTGTGACTTTACAAGTAAACAATCAAGGCTCAAATAAGGACTTGCATACAACATTGCAATTAGGTTGAAAACTTTTGAAGGTAAGTAGAGAGGACAAAAATTTATGAAAAAAAAATATTTGAATGGTTTCACGAGAAGAGATAAAATCAAATAAGGGGAAGGGGGTCCTAGGTTTACGATTAATATGGATCACTTCAATGCAATACCCAGCAATCACTCCTCAAAAAAAAGGGGCCGCACGTGATATTAGCGCATCGGTCATCATCTCCATATCTACCTTTCCCACTTCGTTAAGGTATTAAAGCGCGGAATAGTATCGTTACTTATTGCATGCTATTACCCGTCCCAATCCTATCAGTCCCGGAGGCATATGGGACTACTAATCCTAAAAGGGAGGGAACTGGGGCTTTTGCAGTTTTTTAAAAAGGATAAAATTCTAAGGCGACATTCAAAACATATACAACAAGTATTGGGAAAGCAAGTAAGTAGATATGGGTCAAATAAACCTCCTTAAATCAGAGAAAATCATATAGTTTAGCATGTCTTACACGTACTGATTAGGTCTGAATTAAACTTAAACATTAAGGCAGGCTGATTTATCACATATTTTCAGATAAGAAGTCCGAATTAGGCCTGCCTGCGGGTTGTAATTATCAAAGACTGATGCAATTATAGTTTTTACCCTAAAGCTTGCCTAGGTGCTAAACGGAACCTATAGGCATGATATCTATTAGTTTCAGAAATAAAGAAGTAAACTGATTGTAGAAAAAAGAATTGTCAATTACAGGGACATAAGATCCGCAATCGTTAAACATTATTGCTACTGATTTTAGGCTTATAAGCGAGTTGACGATTCAGGTTTAGTTGACAGCTCCTATAGGCATGCTTTCTAGGCGTTACTGATTTTAAGCGCTGTTATTGTCATGCAGAAATCCTATAGGTAGGTCATCTATATATAGTTAGTTATTTAAATCTTATAAACAGGTTTGCCTAGTGACAGATGCATATGCAAAATGCAGGAAGTCCTATAGGCATATTACCTATATGATATGCAGAATTTCAAAAACGACTTATAGACATAGTATCTATATGAAGTGCAGAAAAACCTATGAACATGGTATCTACATGAGATGCAGAATTTCAGAAGTATAGTAATTCCCTATGAACATGGTATCTACATGAGATGCAGAATTTCAGAAGTATAGTAATTCCCTATGAACATGGTATCTACCCCTTTACATGCAGGACTGACCCTCTCTTTTTCACTAATACCCCAGTAGTTTATTACAAGATTAATACAGACCAGAATAAATATGAAAAAGATAAGAAATAAATCAGAAATTAAAGATTCCAACCAAGGAGAGCCTAATTCAGACCTCAGGTCTGAAATATGAAATAAACCAACTTCCAAATATCAGATTTCCAAAGCCTTTCTCTTATTTGGGATGTGTCAAAGTTCCAAGGAGCTTCAAGAACTCCAGGCAATGCTTACACCCCTAAATATCATTGCAGAATTAGATTATAGTGCAGTATGGAAGGGCCAGCCCTCAAATATCCAAGCTCAAAGAGAACTCAAAGTCTCAAGGCAAGGCTCATAGGAGAGGGGGGCAGAACTTAGAGGCTAGGAGTAAGTGCAAGTGCAATAGAGGGGAATTAGGGGAATTCCAGCGTAAACTGGTGGTCATACCCAACAATAAGGAGTGTTGACACACCCTAACCAGTCTACTAGGCCACATTTTGGGAGTTAAGATCCATTGAGGATCAGGTTTAGACCTGAGCAACAATTTGGATACTGCCAGGCCATAAACCTTAACTCAAACACATAGAAGGGAGTAGGGGTATGGGGAATTCACAACAAACAGCAGATGCAAAGAGAGAGTAGCATATTCAATACAGAACATGAACAGGAAAGTAGCCAAGAGTGTAGCAACTATAAAGTAAACACATAGGGATGATGGTGGAATCAAAATTAGGACATACCAGTTTCAGGGAAACAAATAAGTGAAAGGAGAAGTCTTGTCAGCCAAATTGCAAGCAAGCAGTACAAAAGATCTCAGAAGAGAGTAGAGAATTGAAAGAGTATTGTAATTGAGAGTGTGTGTATGTAAGAGTATGCAATTCAAAGTGTGTTCAAGTGCATAAGGGTAGTCCCCTTTTATAGTGCAGAAAACAAGTAATAAAAGGTAAAGAAATAGTTTGCAATCAATCACATAAAGTCTCCCTTTGGTTAAGGGATTCTGATTTCGAACGGGCATAAGACAATTAAGGAAAGAATTTTATTAAAACCTTTTCCAAAGTAACATAATAAGGGTAAATACACAGGGTTTATTTAAGGCAAAAGTCCAATGATACATGGTTTGTGAAAAATAAGGAAAGAGAATCAATCAAACAACCAGTAAAATCAAAGTTGCAAGCTTTGTTCGAATGAACCAAGTAAGAAAAAGGGTAAAGAAAGGTTCAATTAGGGAAAATTAGTAACAATCAAGTAAACACCATTAAAGGAATTCGGAATCAATTAGTAGTTGGCAAAACCTTTTGAAAGAAGAGTTCTCATATATAAAGCACACAAATATGTGAATCAAGAAGAGGCTGTCAAATTATTTAGAAGAGAGTTTAATCGAAGAGAAGTTCAGAATCATAAGCAAAAAGATACAGGTTCAATTTGCAGACTCATAGTGAGTCTGAGAGTTCAGGGTCCCAAAGTGGAGCCTTAACTCGAACACAAAAATCAAAATCGTCAAAGGAAACCCCCAAATCCTAGGGTTTCAAAACTGAATCAGACATGGAAGTGAGAAAGCAAGTCTTTTGTTTTAGAGTCTCAACAAAACAGATATGATAGCATGTTTGAATGACAAAGGAAGAAAAATCATGAAGAACATATTTGAGAAAACTCGGAAGCTAAACAAGTTCAGAAGAAGGAGATAATACAAACGTGAACACAAGTAGATGAAGCATGTAAGAACATGAACAGAGTCCAGTAAACAAGATCAAATAACTTAACAATAAACACACATAGTAAAAGAGTAAAGAAAACTAAGCAGGGATTAACATATATAGCAGAAAAGAAAAGGTAGAAGACAGTACATGCGTAATAAAGAGTACTCACACCAACAGGGTATGGAAAAACACACATAAAGTAAAGAAGAAGAAAAATCAGAAAGATTTTTCCCAAAAAATCCTTTCAGAAACCCTAAAATCGAAGAGAAACGATTTTGAAAAGAAACTTTTGGGGAAAACACTTTAGATGGCAAGAAAAGCATAGATACAGTATAGATCTAAGCAAATAACGGTGAAAGGACCTAGAATAGCTTAGGGTTTCGGAAAAACCCTAGAAATAAGAAAGGCTTAGAAACAGGTCCGATCTTGAGTCGGAGAGGTCAAGAATCAGGCTCCTGAGTCTTGAATATGCCGGAGCATGGCCGGAGGAGCCATGAAATCAAAGGTCTGAAAAGATCAGAGAGGGAATCTTTGAGGTCAGGCCTCAAAGCTTTGAACAACCCTGGCTTACTGGTGAAGATAGGTGAGTACCAACTATCCATGGCCTGAGAAGCCATGGATTCCAGTGACCGGTGGTTGAAAGGGGGGTAGGAGGAGGCTAGGGTTTCAGAGAGTTTTTGAGAGGATTTGAGAGGGTTTGGGATTCAAAGGCAGCGGGCCAGGTGAGAATGAGGGATTAGGGTAGTCACCTGTGTTTAATTATGGTAGGGCGAATAGTGGTCGTTGATCCGAATGATCAACGACCTAGATTTAAGAAGGTAGATGGGGAACCGGGTTGGGTCGTTTGAGTTGGGTTAGGGGTTGGGTCAAAAGGAATTGGGCTGGTCCGAATTTGAGTTTGCAATTGGGTCAATATGAGGCTAAAATCGAAATATAATGGGGCTACAATTGAAACGAACTGAGGCCAAAATTTAAATAGCCAGTTTTCCCTTTTTTATTTTATAAAAATAGTAAAAAATGATTTTGAAAGCAAATTAAAAGCCCTGGATCCGTTAATAATATATAAATATTAATTTAAAAATATTGGAACCAGTTTAATAATTATAAAATGCTATTAAATCTTAAAGCAGGCTAAAATTGCAATTATATGCAATTTAACTTTTAAAATACCAAATTAATTTGTAAAAATATATCAAAAGTAACCTACATATATTTTGGTATAAATATGAGAATAAAATAAGTTATTCACCAAAGCGATAATTTGGGAATAATTATTGAGCAATAAATCAATTTAAAAATCTTTTAAAAAATTGGAAAAATACTAAAACACTTGGGCATACTTATATATGTATGTATATGATATTTGAAAGTATTTGCATGTAAAAGAAATACATACGGAAAAATTGGGTATCAACATGGAGGAGGATGAAGAAGGATATTGTTGCATATGTACCTCGGTGTTTGAATTGTCAACAGGTAAAGTACGAGCATCATCTTCCTTCCTTGCTTCCCTGTTCTTCTTCTTGCCCTTCCTGAGCAGTGGGTCTATTGGAAACAGCCTCTCTACCTTCATTAGGTAGGGGTAAGGTCTACGTACAGACTACCCTCCCCAGACCCCACATGATGGGATCAAACTGGGTTTGTTGCTGTTGTTATAAAGTACGAGCATTAGAGACCTGGTGGTTTGCTTCAGAAGATTGAGATTCCTGAGTGGAGTGGGAGCGTATCACTATGGATTTCGTTGTTGGACTCCCACAGATGCAGAGGAAGTTCGATGTGGTATGGGTTATTATTGATAGGCTAACTAAGTCAGCGCATTTCATTCTTGTGGCAGTTTCCTATTCTTCAGAGTGGTTAGCTGAGATCTATATCCGGTAGATTGTTCGTCTCTATGGTGTGCCCATGTCTATCATTTCTAATCGGAGCAGGCTATTTATCTCACATTTCTGGAGGGCAGTTCAGCGTGAGTTGGGTATGCGGGTCAAGTTGAACATAGCATTTCATCCTCAGACGGACGGATAGTCCGAGTGTACTATTCAGATCTTGGAGGACATGCTTCGAGCCTGTGTTATTGACTTTGGAGGTTCTTGGGATCAGTTTCTGCAATTAGCGGAGTTTTCCTACAACAACAGTTATCAGTTGATCATCTAGATGGCTCCCTATGAGTCATTATATGGTAGATGGTGTCGATCGTCAGTTGGATGGTTTGAGCCGGGGGAGGCTCGGTTGTTGGGTACAAATATGGTACAGGATGCCTTGGACAAGGTTAAGATCATTCAGGATAGGCTTCGTACAGCTCAGTCCAGGCAAAAGAGTTATGCCGACCATAAGGTTCGTGATGTGACATTCATGGTTGGAGAGCGGGTGTTGTTTCGGGTGTCGCCCATGAAGGGAGTGATGAGATTTGGGAAGAAGGGCAATTTAAGCCCTAGGTTCATTGGGCCTTTTGAGATTCTTCGGAGAGTGGGAGAGGTGGATTACGAGCCTGCGTTGCCACCAGGTTTATCAGCAGTACATCCAGTATTTCATGTGTCCATGCTTCGGAAGTATCACGGTGATCCATCCCACGTGTTAGACTTCAGCGTTGTCCAGTTGGACAAGGATTTGACCTACGAGGAGGAGCCGATGGCCATTTTAGACCAGCAGGTTCGTCAGTTGAGATCGAAGAGTTATCCTTCGGTTCGTGTTCAGTGGAGAGGTCAGCCTGTTGAGGTAACTACCTGGGAGTCTATGTCCAATATGCAGAGCCAATATCCCTATCTTTTCACCGACTCAGGTATTTTTCTATGTCCGTTCGAGGACGAACGGTTATTTTAAAGGTGGAGAATGTGATGACCCAAAGGGTCATCTTGTGTTTTAGAATCCGAATCCGGGTTCTGAGGCCTTGAAAACCTTATTTTCTTTCTCCTCGATTTGCGTGCACAGTCCGGACGCATTTTCGGAAAGCTTTTATGTGAAATTTAAGAAAAATATTGAAATTTGCCTTTAAAATTGATTAAAGTTGACTTTGATTAACGTTTTTGGTAAACGGACCAAGACTCGTGATTTGACGGTCTCGTAGGGGCTGTAGTAAAATATGGGACTTGGGCATATGTCCGGAATCGAATTCCAAGTTCCCTAGCCCGAGAAATGAATTTTTGAAGAATTTTTTTTGCTGGAAAATATAAGGATTTTTAAAAATGGAATAGTGTGTAATCTCATTGGTATCGGGCCCGTATTTTGGTTTCGTAGCCCGGTACAGGTTTGATATAGTATTTAAGTCGTATATGTAAAATTTGATATAAAAAAAAGGGAAGAGAATTGATATAAATCGGACCCTTGGTGGAGAAAATAGAAATTTTGAACTATCTTGAGAATTTCATGAGTTTTGGTGTTAAATTCGTTGTTTAAGATGTTATTTTGGTGATTTAATCGCACGAGTAAGTCCGTATGATGTTTCTATACTTGTGTGCATGTTTGATTTTGAGCCCCGAGGGCTCGGGTGTTTTGGACTTGGAAAAAAATGTTGCAGGTGTTCAGTTCTGTTGCAGGCATCTGATCTCGCAATTGCGAGATCAGCCTTTGCAAATGCGAGCACATCAGGCTTGGCAATTGCGAGCACATCAGGCTTGGCAATTGCGAGGGCCTCATCGTAATTGCGAAGAAGGCCTAGGCCAGCAGAGTTCGCAAATGCGAACAAACCTTCGCAATTGCGAAGGAAGTCTGGGAAGGGGTGTGATCGCAAATGCAATCCTTTTGTCGCATTTGCGGAGGTCCCTGATCGCAATTGCGATCATTACCTTCGCAATTGCGATAGCAGCAGAAGTGTGGGTAACCTCGCATTTGCTATGGTTTTTCGCAATTGCGAAGTTCCAGTCATAATTGTGTCATCTGCAACTGTTAAGTTGGGACTTAGACGGGATTTTCACTTTCAAATATCTCGAACCGTAAACCTCCATAGGCGCTTTTCTAAAGACCCAAACTTCTCCAAATCATAGGTAAACGAGTTCTAACTCATTTCTTTAAATCTATCTCATCATTTTACAAGATTTCATCACAAAATCTAGGGATTTTTATGGGGAATTATGTGTTTTTGGGTAGAATTTAGGAATTTCAAAATTTGGGGAATTAGACCTCAAATTGAGGTCAGATTCCAAAACCAATTGTATATCCGGGCTCGGGGGGGAATGGGTAATCGGGTTTTGGTCCGAATTTCGAGTTTGGACCAAGCAGGCCCGGGGTTGGGTTTTGACGTTTTGGGAAAAACTTTGGGAAATATATACTCATGCATTAGAATTGGTTTATTCAGGGTTAATTTATGTTAATTACTTAATTGTTAATAGATTCGGGCGGTTTGGAAGTGGAAATCAAAGGAAAAGCGGTAATTGAGGCTTGACATTTAGTCGTGGAATCGAGGTAAGTGTTAGGTCTAATGATGATAAGCTCTAGTTTAATATTTTAGTCGCTTATTACACTCAATTTACTGCACTTTAATTGAGTTTGATCTTTAATCGCTAGTGTCTTGCACTAATTGTGTGTGTTATGCCTTGTAGGTGTGATTTCGAGCTATGTGGATGTTATGGAATGAATTCAAGTGATTTGGAGCTTTGAAGTCTGAGTAAAAGCCCAAGGAATTAAGCCGGGATCGTATTCGGGGATCAACGAATGATAGAGCAACAAAATGAAGAATCGAGTAGGCATATTGCGCACTGTCTAGTAAAATGCACATAAATGTTTGTTTAGAACTCCATTTGGGCTCCACAATATATGGTTGGAAATCTAATTCAAAGGGCTATAATGTTCATGTTTTATGTTTTTTTCAAATTCCAAGCAGAACAAGGTGAACAACGCGGTCGAAACCGTGACCGCGGACCTGAGGCAGGCTGAGGCAGTAGCCTTGCAATGTACCGCGTCCATACCGCTGCTGCGGCAGTCCAGACGTGAAATATAGTCCTTTTTCGCGTAGGAGAAGGTATAATTGTTTGGTCTCGACCTTACTTGATATATATACATGTAAAAATGGTATTTTTAAGGGGTTGGACATAATTTAGACCTAGGGAGGCTGAGGAGACCAATTTTTGACACAGATTCGACCTAAGGAGGCAGAGACACAATAGGAGCAAGGCGGGGAATTCTTCTACCAGTTTTTCCTTCCTCTTCCTATTTTTTATTGTTGGTTATGACTTTTAGTATTGTAGTTTTACATACTATTATGAATAGCTAATTTGTTATCTAGGGTTTTGATGGAACCTTTTGTAGGATAAATTCTTGTTATGCTTTTATATAATTGAGCTATAGTATTTTCTCTATTTGTTCAACAATATTATTCTTGTGGTTGATTGAAGGGCCCTCAACTAGCTATGCCTATTTAGTATGTATTACTCGGAAGAGAGTGCATATTTAGTTAGTTGTTGAACAACATCACTCCCGACGTATGTGAGGAATCAATAACCAAGGGTTTAAAGGTTGAATTAGGGATACCGAAACCTTGGGTGCGATCTAAGTGAGCTGTAATTAAAGCCAGCTAGCGTAACTCGGGAGAGTACATCTAGTAAATTGTCGTAATTATTCGGGAGAGAATTACAACACGCAGAACGCTCATGATCGGTAGAGAATACTTAGGCGAAATTATAGAAGACACAACGGGAAGGATTCCGACAATTGGGGAAATCATAACTCTAGACCTCCTTAATCTTCTCTCCAACCTGTAGTATCTTTAGTGTTAATTTATTATTTTAATTTGATAGTTTGTTAGTTAAACACAAGAATCTTAATATCTATAAGTTAGGAATTGTTAGTGCTTGTATTCTTGGTGATAGTGAACATTGTAGCTAAGCCTTAGTTCTCTGTGGGATTTGAATCCAGACTTATAAACCGGATTATATTTGCAACGACCGCTTTGTCCTTTTTATAAGGCATAGTTGGGTGTGATCAAATTTTGGTGCCGCTGCCGGGGAACTAACGGTGTAGTTGTCAGTGTACATATTTTTAGGTTGCAAGTTTGAACTGTTATTTTTGCTTTCTTGTATTTGCTTTTTATTTTTATTTTTCTTACTTGTTAATTTTAAAAAAAAACATGGCATCAGGGAATTATGAGAATTTTGATGTTGGTAATTCTACTTTTAATCCTCCTTATGCATATTGTGGATGAAACCACGCTGGGCAAAATTATCAAAATATTTCCGAGAGCAAGTTGTTTGCACCAACTCAACTTTATATGTGTGATATGTGTGGTGGTCAAGATGGTCACTTTCATGGTTGTGCTTATATTTCTTATCTTCCCCCAAACCCTTACTTTGATGGTTCTTCTTTTTCTTGTGAAGTTAATAGGAACAAAGAACCCAGGTATGAGGACCTGAAAGAGATTGAGTATATGCTAAAGTACCTTATGAACAATATGATGAGATACAACTGCGGGTACAAAGGCAAGGGGAAACTATTCACAACTTGGAGGCTCAAGCGAATAAATTAATTGAACCTTGTAAAGCGCAACAAGTTGATATTGTGGATAGTAGCCAATATGAGCATGAATTGGCTGCAGAAATTGCCATTATACTGGAGGATTTAAAAAAATATGAGGATGAGCTAGAGGAGAAGGCCAGAGTAGAACACCAACAATCAATCAAACTAGATTTTGAAGATGTCGATGTTGTAGAATAGATACGAGAGTCAACCAAGGATATTGAGGATACATATTTAGTTGACTCTATTGTCATTAGTGTTGAGAATGTAGACAGTCCCAATGTTCATATAGTTGAGCGTATTGGTCCACACTCCAAGCATTTTTCCACATTGTGTTTGGATGATGATATAGAAATAGAGTCTTCCGAGTCACTTGAGGAGTCAAGAAATGAGGAACAAGGTGCTTACATCCTGGAGTTCTTCTTGCTAGAAAGTCGAAATTACACACCTCATCTAAAGGCCAAGAAGTGCAGAATACTAAATTATTTTATTGGGCCAGTCAGATTCGTTTCACCATCCTAGGAGCATGATCATAGAGCAGAATCAAAACTTGGGGTCCAATTTATAAGTTCAAAGTGGAGGCAAAAAATGATTCGCGTCATGCCGCAACGTTAAATCAAGCGCTTGTTGGGAGGAAACCTAGCTTTACTGCTTTGTTTTATTTTTTTGATAATTTTTTTATTGTATTATTTTTGTAGTGCCGATTTTTAATTTTCTAGAAGCATGGAAAGCAAAGCTATTGGAAGGATGTAACAGCGAAGCAGATGGTTGGAACTAAGTGCGAGGTACCCGCACGAAAGACCAAGCCTGGGAGAAGTCTGAGTACCCCATGAACTGCTAGTGCTTCGGCCTTTGGCCTACAAGGGAGTTTCTCTTACCCTCTTCTGGTTATGTTGTGCATTGGGGACAATGTACAATTTTAAGTATGGGGTGAGGAGATTGTCTGGGTGACTTTTTATACTACTTTAGCTGTGTTAGTTTAATTAATAATATTTTTTTTAAAGATTGGACTTTTCCCGACGATGGATCTATTAGAAATTTTTTTGAGGGATTTAAGTCTAAAGAAAAAAAACAAAAATATTTTCTTTTGTTAGGTAGTGTAGCAATTACCCCTTGATTTTTCTTTAAACCACGGTTCTTTTCCAAGGGTTTTGTTTGAACCAGGTGTAATTAGTTTTTTTTTGGAGTAGGAGCCATTGTGTTGTGTTTTGAATTAAAGCAATATCTCTTGACTTTGTTATGCTTTGAGAATAGTGAGTACTTTGGTTGTGAGGCTTAGGCTCAGTTTTTGACTCTTGTATAAGACCTTAAATTTTATGATCTTAAATTTGCTTAACGGCTTTGACTAGAGTATCTTGATGAAATCAATCCTAAGTGAGTTATGTGACATGTGTGTGTAAGGATTTCTTATATTTTGTGCATTGCATTTGATGCCTAGAACTTACCTTGTGTGTTTGCAAAGCGAAATAGTAGTTTTGTTCAATCTTGGAAGCGATATAAGCGTTTCTTTGTTGAGCCAGATATGTATATTTTACCCACCTAATTGTTATGTATCGTAGTTAACCCCCATTGAGCCTGTAATCTTGTTTCTTTGGCAACCACATTACGGGCCTTACCTATTTGTTTGAATTAATCATCTATTTGAACCTTTAACCCCTCATGAGTACTTTAATTATTATGAACTCTGTAAAAGTTAAAGTGTGGGGTGGTTGATTTGGCTTTTGAGTGGAACTAATGAAATCAGGAGAAAGGTGCACTGTTTTGAACAAGTAAGAGCCACTTAAATTGGAAAAAAATGAAGTATTGCTATGAAAAAAAAAGTATTCCTTAATAAATGGTGACTCTTGATGTAATTGTGCTTAAAGAAGTATGAGCTAATATACATTGATGTGAAGGTGGAGTTTGGTTTGACATAAGTATGGGGTTTGAATGTTAAAGTATATGTATTAAAGTGCTTAGGGAGGTGTAGTCACTCTTATATCTAAATGTATCATACCCGTCTTGTAGCCTACATTACAACCAAATAAAGTCCTAATTGATCCTAGATTGAATGAGCTCGATTAGTGGAGTAGTATACCTCGGGCAAGCTTATGGTGCATTTTTTGTGGCATATGAATGTTATTTCTGAGAGTGAGTGAATTCTTTCTATCTTGAGTTCCTAAGTATTCTTAAATTTTATTGTGTGAAACTACTCTTTTTTGTTGTGTGAGGGCACTTGATTCATGAAGGAAAGGTAATGTCAGTGACCTCTATGTTAGAGTAAGTGAGTTAGTTATGAATAATGCGTGGTACTTGTGAGTCAAATCTTGAGGTGAAGATGTTACGCTTTTGTGCTTAGTCTATTTTAAATACTCTTGGTGTGAAGAGTTAGGAGAATTGTTTAAAAAGGTCGTGTCTATAAAAAAATGTAGTTTGATGCTCGAGGACGAGCAATGGTTTAAGTGTGGGGTGTTGATGATAGGATATAGTTACGTATTTTAGTCGCTTATTACACTCAAATTTACTGCACTTTAATTGAGTTTGATATTTAATTGCTAGTGTCTTGCACTAATTGTGTGTGTTATGCCTTCTAGGAGTGATTCCGAGCTATGTAGATATTATGGAATGAATTCAAGTGATTTGGAGCTTTGAAGTCTGAGTAAAAGCCCAAGGAATTAAGCCTGGATCGTATTCGGGGATCAACGGATGATAGAGCAACAAAACGAAGAATCGAGTAGGCATATTGCGCACTGTCTAGTTAAATGTACATAACATTTTTCTTAGAACTCCATTTGGTCTCCACAATATATTGTTGGAAAGCTAATTAAAAGGGCTACAACTTTCATGTTTTATGTTTTCCAAATTCCAAACAGAACAAGGTGAAAACCGCGATTGAAACCGCAACCGCGGACCTGAGGCGGGCTGAGGCAGTAGCCTTGCAATGTACCGCGCCCGTACCGAGGTTAACCGCGCCTGCGGCAGTCCAGACATGAAATATTGTCCTTTTTTCCCGTAGGAGAAGGTATAATTGTTTGGGTCCGACCCTACTTGGTATATATACATGGAAAACTGTATTTTTAAGGGGTTGGACATAATTTAGACCTAGGGAGGCTGAGGAGACCAATTTTTGACACAGATTCGACCTAAGGAGGCAGAGACACAATAGGAGCAAGGCGGGGAATTCTTCTACCAGTTTTTCCTTCCTCTTCCTATTTTTCATTGTTGGTTATGACTTTTAGTATTGTAGTTTTACATACTATTATGAATAACTAATTTATTATAGGGTTTTGATGGAACCTTTTGTAAGATAAATTCTTGTTATGCTTTTATATAATTGAGCCGTAGTATTCTCTCTATTTGTTCAACTATATTATTCTTGTGGTTGATTGAAGGGCCCTCAATTACCTGTGCCTATTTTGTATGTATTACTCGGAAGAGAGTGCATATTTAGGTAGTTGTTGAACAACATCACTCCCGACGTATGTGAGGAATCAATAACCAAGGGTTTAAAGGTGGGATTAGGGATAACGAAACCTTGTGTGCGATCTAAGTGAGCTGTAATTAAATCTAGCTAGCGTAACTCGGGAGAGTATGTCTAGTAAATTGTCGTAATTACTCGGGAGAGAATTACAACATGCAGAGCGCTCATGATCGGTAGAGAATACTTAAGTGAAATTATTGAAGACATAGCGGGAAGGATTCCGACAATTGGGGAAATCATAACTCTAGACCTCCTTAATCTTTTCTCCAACCTGTAGTATCTTTAGTGTTAATTTATTATTTTAATTTGATAGTTAGTTAGTTAAACACAAGAATCTTGATATCTATAAGTTATGAATTGTTCAAGCTTGTATTCTTGGTGATAGTGAACAACTGTAGCTAAGCCTTAGTTCTCTGTGGGATTCGACTCCGGATTTGTAAGTCGGATTATATTTGCAACGATCGTTTTGTCCTTTTTATAAGGCATAGTTGGGCATGATCATCTAACCTTAGCTTGAGGGAATAGGTGTTGTGTCTTAATTACTATGTGTTAGTGTTGAGTACGACATATAGGTGTGCTGACGAGTATCTATACGTTGGTGTCGAGCATGCAAATGAGTCTTATACTGTGATTGTTGTGACTCTTATTATGTATTGTTAATATTTAAATTGATGATTATCCATGTTAAACAAGTTCTATGATATTTTCTTGGTATTTGATCATTGTTGAGTATAGACTCAAGTTGAGACTTATTTTGTGAAGTTAACTATTGAAATGAGATTGGTTATCGATGATTCCCTTGCTGGGATGTTGTGTTTCTATTGTTTGGGTGAGGAAGAGTGTAAAGCACGTAGGGTGATGTCGTGCACGATATTGTGAGAGAGTGTTAATGTACGAAGGATGATTCCGTACCATATTTCTGTGAGTGTTAACGCACGAAGGGTAATACCGTGCCATGATTATGAGAGAGTTAATGCACGAAGGGTGATGTCGTACCATGATTATGAGAGATTTAATGCATGAAGGATGATGTCGTGTCGTTTCTATTGATTTTTATGGTGAGAATGAGAGTAAAAGCACTAAGAGTGATGTCGTGCATGTATTGTTGTGTTATCATTTCTGTTGGTTCAAAGTTTAATATTTACCTTGCTTCTTTACTGTATTACTGTCAGAACTTGATATTTCCCCCAGCATGTTTTCTCTTCCCGTTATGTTTTGTTAAATTTCTGTTGTTATTACTGTCTCATATCTGATTTAACTGCACATGTTTATATTGGTGTCGTGTCCTAGCCTCGTCACTATTTTGCCGAGGTTAGGCTCGACACTTACCAGTACATGGGGTTGGTTGTACTGATACTGCACTCTGCACTTTCTATGCAGATTTCGGTGCCGGACCTCGTGTGTAGAGTGTGGGTTGCTGCCTTCAGTCCATGGGAGACCCAAGGTAGATCTGCTGGCGTTCGAAGACCTTGGAGTCCCTTTCTTCCCCATTTTGGATTTCCTATCTCTTTCTATTTTGAGAACAGATGTATTTCTTTTAAACCTATATTTGTTGAATTTCTTAGACGTTCGTGGATTATGACACCAGATCATTGGGGTAGTCACATATTAGAGTTGTTAGACTGTTATAAAATTTTCGCACTTTATCTCTGTTTGGCTTTAGCTATTATTTATTCATGTTCTGATTAACAATTAATGTGGTAAAATTTATATGTCGGCTTGCCTAGCTTTCAAGAGTAGGCGCCATCACGATCTCGACGGTGGAAAATCTGGGTCGTGACATAAGTAGAATTCCTTTACTATATAAAGGGGTTCTAATCATTTTGTAATCATTATATTTACGCATAACAAAGCAATATATTACATTTTCTCTTATGCTCTGCTGTTTAGTTCATATTTTATTTAACATACTCTCTTGGTTCGAGGGCGATCTAGCTCGAAGGCCATAACCGCTCATTATATTGGTTTGCTTTATTTTACAGTTAATTTCTAACATTAATTCTAATATTTCTCAGTTTGTGCCAGGTGAAATCACATATCCTTAAAACCACTTATAAGTTTAATTGTTATCTAGTTTTAAGTGTAAGTAATAATTTTCTCACAAGGAGAAGAATTAGGGAAAGCAGTGTTACTATATATTTGTGTCTGGCCAATAGCGGAGTCACGATTTTCACTAAGGTATCTCAAAATATAAAGAATAAATTCACGAAAAAAACTAAAGGGTGTCAATATATAGTATATACATTAAAAAATGTTACCTAATTATATAGTATAATTTTTCGTCGAAGAAGTGTCGGCTGACACCCCTTGAATACATTTGGCTCCGCCACCATGAGCGGCCAGAGGCGGAGTTAGAATTTCAAGTTTATGGGTTCGGAATTCTAGTCGTATTAAACTAGTGGGTTCTAAATTAATAATTTATATATATTCAATAAATTTTTTAAGATAAATACAGGGTTCGAACCAAAGTTACCGGGTTCGGCCGAACCCGCTCGGAATACTCTAGCTCCGCCCCTGTGAGCGGCCCATTATTTATTGGTGCCATTACTACTTTACCCTAGTGAATATCTTTATATATCATTCTCCAAAAGGACAAAAAGTAAAAAAAAATGTAAATATCTTCAAGTTTCTAGAACAACATCTATGCTTCAATATCTAGTTAGTTGGTCTATCTTACATAGAATATTTGCAACTTTTTATTACAAATAAAAAATGTATGGGGTTAGGCAATCGTTGTGGTCTTATAAAGATATCATTTGTTAACAAAGTGATTTAGTAGTTAAAACATTTGTAATTAGAAAGACTTTCATTGTTTCCAAATATAAGTAAACTTGCAGGGAGGAATAATGTCTTTCTAAGACATCATTAGATAAACTATTCGAGAACAAATTTCCAGTGGATGGTACGACAACAATAACAAGTACAGTATAATTCCACAAGTAATGTCAGAGAAGGAGAGAATAGTGTGAACACAGACTTTACTATTACCTTAAAAAGATAAAATGCTATTTCCAATTTGAAAAAAAATAAAAATCACTATATAATACAGTTCTATTTAGCTAGTCTTCGTTCACACTAGTGGCCTTTCTTTTCATTAAATCCTTTAGTACAATTTAATTTTCTTCCCCACATGGTCCTTTTTCCACAAGAATATAATGGTTCTAAGTTCTAACCAAAATAAGGGGCACAATTAAGTCTTGCAGTGTGACCAAAAAAGACTCCTTCCAACATATGCACAAGATTTCTTGATTGATTTTGCAAGTGGGGGAAACTAAAGTCATGAATATGAAATTGTGAATAGCTCAAGGACAAAGCACAATATATAGACATTAACACCAAACACAAAAGCTCATCAAATTCACTTTCCAAATACAACATCAGTTGCATCCATGGGATTCTTGAAAATCCTTCTATTCTGCATCTTTTGCACTTTCCTATGGCCTAGTACTCAGAGTGATTTAGAGACTTATATAGTCCAAGTTGAATCCCCAGAAAGCCAAATTTCTACTCAATCATCATCATCAATGGATTTAGAGAGCTATTACCATTCTTTTTTGCCTAAAACTACAACAATTAGCTCAAGTGAAAATGAAGAGCCAAGAATGATCTATTCCTATCACAATGTGATGAAAGGCTTTGCAGCAAGATTAACTGCTGCACAAGTGAAGGAAATGGAGAAGAAACAAGGCTTTGTTTCTGCTCAGCCACAGAGGATATTGCCCTTGCACACTACTCATACTCCAAGTTTTCTTGGTTTGCAACAGAACATGGGCTTGTGGAAGGATTCCAACTATGGGAAAGGCGTGATCATCGGAGTTTTGGACACTGGAATTTTCCCTGACCATCCTTCATTTAGCGACGTTGGGATGCCTCCCCCGCCTGCTAAGTGGAAAGGAGTTTGTGAGTCTAATTTCACGACCAAGTGTAACAACAAGCTCATAGGACTCAGGTCTTATCAACTTGCCAATGGTTCCCCAATAGATGACGATGGACATGGTACACACACAGCGGGCACAGCCGCAGGAGCCTTTGTGAAAGGTGCCAATGTCTATGGGAATGCCAATGGCACAGCAGTTGGTGTTGCCCCTCTTGCACACATAGCCATATATAAGGTATGCACTTCTGATGGTTGTGCTGATGTTGATATTTTAGCTGCCATGGATGCAGCTATTGATGACGGTGTAGATATCCTTTCAATATCCATTGGTGGAAGTCGTTCGCGTCCTTTCCATACTGACCCTATTGCTCTTGGGGCGTATAGTGCAACAGAAAGAGGTATTCTTGTTAGTTGTTCTGCAGGCAATAATGGTCCATTCAGTGGATTTGTAACAAATGACGCGCCATGGATTCTCACAGTAGGCGCCAGCACTCATGATAGAAAACTAAAGGCCACTGTTAAGCTTGGAAATAAAGAGGAATTTGAAGGAGAATCTGCTTATCGTCCAAAGACTTCCAACTCAACATTCTTCCTTCTATTTGATGCTGGAAAGAATGCAAGTGATGAATTTGAGGCCCCTTATTGCAAACCAGGGTCACTCACTGACCCTGCTATAAGAGGAAAGATAGTCTTGTGCCTGGTTGGTGGTGGCGTTCGCAGGGTTGATAAAGGACAAGCTGTAAAGGATGCTGGAGGTGTTGGCATGATTATCATCAATGAACCAGATGATGGTGTCACTAAATCAGCTGATGCGTTTGTGCTTCCATCGTTAGATGTTTCAGATGTATCTGGAACGAAAATTCAGGCCTATATGAACTCAACATCAAATCCTGTTGCTACAATCACGTTCCAAGGGACGATAATTGGCGACAAAAATGCTCCCATAGTTGCTTCATTTTCTGCTCGCGGACCAAGCGTAGCTAGTCCTGGCATCTTGAAACCTGACATAATTGGTCCAGGGGTTAACATCCTTGCTGCTTGGCCTACCTCCTTGGATGACAACAAGAACACAAAATCAACATTCAATATTATATCTGGAACCTCAATGTCTTGTCCTCACCTTAGTGGTATAGCAGCTTTGCTGAAGAGCGCACATCCTAATTGGTCTCCTGCTGCTATTAAGTCCGCAATCATGACAACCGCTGATACATTAAACCTAGCCAAGAATCCAATATTAGATGAAAGGTTGATTCCGGCTGATATCTTTGCAATTGGTGCAGGACATGTTAATCCATCGAGAGCAAATGATCCAGGACTAATTTATGATACACCATTTGAGGACTATGTACCTTATTTATGCGGTTTGAACTACACAAATCGAGAGGTAGGTAGCTTGTTGCAACGGAAGTTGGATTGCTTGAAGGTGAAAAGTATTCCTGAAGCACAACTAAATTATCCTTCATTTTCCATCAAACTTGGATCAACTCCTCAGACATATACCAGAACTGTGACTAACGTTGGTGACGCTACATCAACTTACAAGTTGGAAATAGTTTCTCCAAAAGGCGTTGCCATTAATGTTAATCCCTCCCAGCTAATTTTCTCCAAGTTGAACCAGAAGTTAACATACCAAGTGACCTTTTCCAAGACAACCAATAACTCAAACACTGATGATGTTGTACAGGGATTCTTGAAATGGACTTCTAATAGGCACTTTGTGAGAAGTCCAATTGCAGCTGTGTTTGTCTAGTGAAACTACAAGATTGGCATTCTAGTTTTCTTTTTCTTTTTTCCCTTCTCTCTTAAGGTTGACCCCATAGAGCTTAAATCCTGGATCCGCCTCTGCTTATACTAATGCTCTCTTTATTTTCATCCAAGTTCGCAACTGAATGATAGCATATCCTCTTTGATAGAAGTGAGCTTTTAAATGAGTTGAAGTGCAATTGACAACCTAAAAACAAATTAAATGATTAAAAATTGTGTCTATGTCAGGGATAAAGAAGCTCCTGAATCCTTCCTCGAGTAGTCAAAGCACAAAATTTCTAATTTGGATCAGCTGTTATATGTTAAAAAAGGCTCCAATTCAAGGATGCTTTAACAAATAGAAGATAGATTTTCCAATGCAAAAGAGTCTAGCTTTTGCCAGCATGATCTAACCTAGGGGGGGGGGGCATTTGGATAATAATGAAACTACACATCACACATTTAGAATGGAAATAAGCATATAGGAGTATAAAGAAAATACTCAAAATGCTATACAGAAAAAAGATTACTCTAGCACAATATCAATGTCACCATTCACTTTGACAAAGAGATACATGAATCTCGACATATCTAACAATGGCTGATTTTAGGTGTACAGTAATATTTTAGATGACGAGCAAGGACTGTAAGTAGTTTGGATTGGCGGAAAAATATTGTTCGCTAAAGGCTTTTTTTGTTGAGTTGAATTTAATAAAACTTCCATATCTCAAAGTCCTTTTCATTTGCTACTTATAAGAACTAGCTATATAAAGTAGGCTCAACATAATGCTGGAGTTAACAAGTTACTGAAGAACTTCAAAATATACTCGAAAGTCAACCTTTTTAATTCTGAATTTGCTGTCCTTCCATTAGGAGTCAACTTGGCTTTTGCATCATGGCCAATTAAAGAACCAAATGCGTATTTCGCATTGAACATTTCCAATGTCATTATTTGTCCGGAAAAGTTAGTTACATACTCTGATAAATCAAATTGACATTAAAAGAAAAGATAAAAAGAAAAACCAGGAGATGACCAAAGGAAAAAGAAAGAGAAGAAGATACATTTACATTGTAAGGTACATGACTAAATAAACGGAATCTTAAACCAAGGTTAACATCACACCATTAAGCAAAAATGATGTGAAAATGTTTTATTACAAATGAAAAATCAGCATGTCGCTGAGATTAGCTCCATCATTTCCTTTTTCTAGAAAAAGAGGAATCTCACAGCAATTGGGCTCCGAACAATGTGTTTGTCAGAAATCCATTTTAGAGATCCCTGATTATAGCTGGTACTTGGAATAGTACCCGAAGGTGTAAATGTCACTTGATAGATCAACTTTTGGTTCACCTCTGAAAAAGCAAGTGTAGTTGGCTCAACTTTCACATCAACGCCCGGTGGTGAATCAATTTCAACACTGTATATCGAGTTGGCTTGTCCTACGTTCGTTACAGTTCTTGAATATGTTTGAGCAGTTGAGCTGACTGTGACTTTAATCGAAAATGATGGATAATTTAGTTGACCTTCTAAGATGCTAGTTATCTCTGAACAACTAACTTTGCGATTCAAAATGATCCCAACTTGTGCATCTGTGTAATTTAAACCACATAGATAAGGTACGTAGTCAGCTGGTTCTATGTCATATATCAGGCCAGGATCATTTGCTTTTGATGGATTAACATGGCCTGAACCTGTTGCCAAGACACTAGCTGGATTGTACGTTTGATCCTCGATGAAGTCCAATCCGAGGTTTAAGATATCGGCTGTTGTCATAATTGCTGACTTAATTGCAGCTGGAGACCAATCAGGGTGAACACTTTTTAGCAGCGCTGCAACGCCACTGAGATGAGGACAAGACATTGAGGTACCTGAAATCATGTTGAAATAAGAATTCGTGTTTATGTTATTCTCTAAGGAAATATGCCAAGCTGCTAGGATGTTAACACCAGGACCAATAATGTCCGGTTTTAGAATTCCAGGACTTGCAAAATTTGGACCCCTGGAAGAAAATCCAGCAACCACTGGAGCACGATCATCTCCGATTATAGTTCCCTTGAATACTATTGTTGCAGTAGGAATTAATGTTGAGTTTATATACTCTTTGATTTTCAGGCCATCTGCATAGCTAACGTGTGTCACGGGAAGGACATGTGCCTCAGCTGATGTCGTGTTGGCTTGGAGTTCTGTATTCATAAGAATCATGGCAACACCTCCAGCAGCCTTCACTGCTTTTCCTTTATTGACTCGTGTTGTATTACCAACCTCACACAACACTATCTTTCCCATGACGTTCATGTTGTTCAGCGAATCAGGGGTACAAAATTTTGCATAAGAGTCACTAGCATCGTTTCCAGGATAGGCAAGAGGCAACAGTGTTGGAGGAAAGTCACTAGGTTGAAAAGCTGATTCTCCATCGTATTCTTCGTTGTTTCCAAGCACAGCAGTAGCCTTAATTTTCCTGTCTATCGTACTTGCACCAACTGTTAAAATCCATGGCGCTTCATTAGAAATTGTAAACCTGTATGGTCCTGAATTTCCAGCAGAACAACTAACAAAGATTCCCCTTTCCATTGCACTAAATGCACCAACTGCAATGTTGTCAGAGTAGAAATTACTAGTAAGTCTACCAAGGGAAAGCGAAAGTACATCGACACCATCTTCAATAGCCATATCCATTGCAGCCAAAGTGTCGCTTTCAGAACAAGTGATAGGGGAGCATACTTTGTAAATAGCAACATGAGCTAGAGGTGCAACGCCCGCTGCAGTTCCATTAGCATTGCCAAATATATTAGCACCTGGCACGAAATTTCCAGCAGCCGTGCTAGCAGTGTGCGTACCATGTCCATCTTCATCCAGTGGTGTCCCATCCCCTGAGGACTGAAAGTACCTCGCGCCAATGAGCTTGTTGTTACACTTTGGGACATCAAATTCACACTTACCCTTCCATTTAGCAGGGGGTGGGGGCATCCCATCGTCGCTAAATGAAGGGTGGTCGGGGAAAACTCCTGTGTCAATGACACCAATGATCACACCTTTTCCATAATTTGAGTCATTCCAGAACCCCATGTTCTGGTGCAATCCCAAGAAATTGAGACTATGTGTGGTGTGCAAATCAAGTTGCCTTTCGGGGCGTGCAGAAATAAATCCTTCCTTTTTCTCCATTTCCTTGAGATCATCTGGAGATAACTTAGCTGCAAAACCTGTTAGAACGTTACGATAGGAATAGATCAATCGTGGCGCCTCACGAGAGCTATCTGAGGTTGTTGCAGGCAAGAAAGAAAGATACCAGCTATCTAAATCTTGATATCTGCTAGCGCCTTCGCGATCAGGGAACTCACAATGAACAATATAGACTTGTGAATTGCTTTGTTTTTCTTTAGGTCTTTCATCAACAGGGCGTTCATTTGCATTAGTGGTGAATGAAGAGAAGAGAAAAATAAGGCCAACTATAGTGAGAGTTGACCTGTATTGAGCCATGACAATGTCAGTGCTAGTGAAATATAGCTGACTATATGTGAGTTTGGATTTTGTTTAAGTGTTTTGGAATGTTTGATGGGTATATATATAGTTGTTGGAAGTTTTTTCTATTTGCTAGTCAGAAGTAGGGGTGTTTGGATCGGTTTTTTCCTAAAAAGAAACCAAACCAAATAAGTCGGTTTTTCAAATATTAGAACCAAACCAAACCAATTAAGTCGGTTTTTCTCTATTCGGTTTATATCGGTTTTTCGGTTTTTTCGGTTATTTGTCGGTTTTTTCTTAAATATAAGACATACACTACCAAACAAATATTCCGGCGACCACATTTTCAGTGTAACACTATCAAATCAATTGCCCTTTGAAAAATCTATTATTTATCAAAATATATTGATGATAATTGAATCAAATAGTGATGAATAATTTAAGGACTCAATTAAAAATATGTTATTTTTAACACGGAATGGATTCTTACACTAAACAAAAGAAAACTACCAATCAAACTAGAATGTAAAGGTAAAGAACTATATTAAAAGTGCAAACTATTAGCATTTACCATAAATTTTTTGAAACTTTGTATAACAATATACATATGTATAGGTGTAATAATAAATTAGAAATAGCTACTCCTATAGTCGGTTTGGTTCGGGTTTTTTTCTGATTAAAACCAAAACCAAACCAAATTTGATCGGTTTTTAAAATTCAAAACCAAAACCAAACCAAACCAAAAAGTATCGGTTTTTTTGGTCGGTTTGGTTCGATTTTTCGGGTTTTTATGAACACCCCTAGTCAGAAGTTATTATAGATGTGTGAAATAGTCATGCCTGGATATTCTTGAATTAGATAGAAAAAGGAAAGTCAACTGGTAATCTACACGCTAAAGCAACTTCATTTTATTTAACTTATCTTAGGTAATGAACTTGACATAGCAACAGCATATAGATGAAGAAGTCAATCGAAAATATACATTTTCTATAGAAGTAATGTTCAAGTCAACTTGTTCAAACTCACAAGTACAGTACCAAGGTAATCCTGCTCACAAAAGTTGGAGCAAAGAACCTACACTCAGTATTGTAGCAAAGAACCTACACTTAGTATTGTAGCTGGAATTTGAATGTTAAGACTTTCAGATTGTTACTCTCATGGTTCAGTCATTAGGCCATCTCCTTGGGACCAAAAGAAGCCAATAAATATACCTAAGCTTCATACTACAACAACAACAATAACATACCCAGTATTATCCCATACCGTGGGGTTTGGGGAGGGTAGTGCCTACACAGACCTTACCCCTACTTTGTGAGGATAGAGATGTTGTTTCTAATAGACCCTTGTCTCAGGAACGCATAAGCACCACATTAATAAAAATATAGACAAAAAGGGACGGTACCAAAAAGCCATATAAAAGCAGGATATAGCTGAAATAAAAAAAAAATTCTTTTCTTTTCTTGGCATCATTACATGCTCTAGACTTATCCTTTTAATGACTTAGCTCTCCTACTCAATCTTATTACTTTGCTCTTCCCTTTAAATTGAAGGATTCATATCTCATCAATAATATTTTCTTTTTATATATCTACGAACCCGGGCTAGTTCCGTCACCTTGCAAGTAGTAACGGAGGTAGAATTTTTGCTAACGGTTCAAAAAAGAAAACTTTAAAAGTTAAAAGAGACTGTAGCAAGCGGTAATTGAACTAGCGACCTCTTAAAAGTTTGAACCCCTTTGACCGTTGAACTATGTTTTTGGGTTGCATCAATGTAATTCAAAACGTAATATATACAGGTAAAAAACCTGCCTCTTTTTGTAAGCTTTCTGCCTTCGACAATTAAGATGGAAGGTTCAAATCACATCAGTAGCGAACATCCTTTTCTCCAATTTTCCCTGAAAAAAAAAAGTCCCCCTCCAAATAAAAAAGAGGATAAAGATTTAAAGAATCCAATAAAGGTAATGTTGGTTAGTTGCTTCTATAATGAAGATATGTCAACTCTTAAGTTATTAAACTTTGAGCTTTGGCAATATTGACCCTCATTATACATAGATTATAAATTAGTTATATATAGTAATCATATGTTTTACATGAATTATGCATATATTACATATACATGAACTATTTAGGTTAATTCTTCTTTAGTTAAACACATATTTGTATTTATATTCACATGTTTCAAAGAAAATATAATTTGTTTAAAGATGAAATCAATTAGTTTTACTGATTCAATTTGGTGACAACACTATACTTCTTGTAAAATAACATTTAAACCACTTGCAAGATTTAGTAATTTATAACACATAATCACATTTAACATTTCAAAATTCTTCAAATAACTTTACAAATAAGTTATCTATATATTTGTATTTGAATGAAGTTAGTCATTGAAGTTCTATAAATTATTATAATTTACTAATGACAGATAGATTATTTAAAGAGATAACTACGTCATAATATTACACTGAAAAATTAAAAATAAGGAAATGCCAATTTTGAAATGATAATCCAATTCACCGCCAAAGAAGAAGTCTTTCAACATACATTTCTGTGTTTTTCTCTCGTTGAAATTTTTCTTTTCATCTTTTACTCTCTTTCTGATCTTAATTTTCTGCCAACAAAAATTTAAAGCCAACTCCTCCAAATGCTTTACACTGGTCAGACTATCTGTATTAGTATTATCCTATAGTCTATCTAAATTTGCAGGAAATTAACCACCAAAGGATGTGGTGGCGGATGGGGCTGCTCTTCTCTTAATCAGAGGTCTCGAGTTCGAGCCCTGGGTATGGAAAAATCCTCGATAGGGAGCGCTACCGGACACCGGATGGGAAACCCAAAAAAACAAGAATTTGCAGGAATTTATGCCAATAAAATTAATTCCAACAAAATTGTATAACTTAAACGGTTACATCAAAAACATCCTTTTTTTATTGTAACAGCTCATCTCACTAGTGATGGTGTCCGCTTTGGGCCTAGGCCTGTACGGCTTTAAAACGCGCATCTATTTTGTCGATATGAGATTCGCCTAGGGTGTCACATAACACTTCAACCTACTAGGCCCAACGCACGACTTTAAAATGTATTATTAAGGTCTAAGTCTTGTATCCTTATTACTCAACATCTCTCCCTGTTTTGTCGGTGAGATTCGCCTAGGGTGGTACGTTTATTTATTTATTTATTATGTCTACAACATAGTTTAACATAAGATGAATATTACTATTTCAAAAAATATTTAAAAAGAAAGAAAAGAAGAATATTTAGAATAAATCAGCAAAGAGCGTCTTTTCATTTTCATCCATTAGACAGGTTATTATATCCCCGTGTTGATTTCCCATCTTGAAAAGGTCAGGTGCAACGTCTCTTTCTCATACATTCTAGATTTATAGTTTACTTTTAACAATTCTCTCGTACTTGCTATATTTATAGTTTACTTTTAACAATTCTCGTCTTTCTATATTCATAGTTTACTTTTAACAAATCAATTAAATAACGCTTGTTGCACTTTTGAATATGAGGTTATGACTTTTCGAGAATATACTTAACACTAGATAGATATGATATATGCTGTTAATTGGAATATACAGTTTTCCGGGAATAGAGTCGCATTTGGTAGAGGGCGTTTTACCCCAACTGGATAGAGGTAGAGCTTATGGGTTCAGGATTCTAGTTCATTTGAGTTACTTGGTTCTAAATAGATATCTGGTACACATTCAATGGATTATAAGATAAATACAGAATTTGGACAAAAATTATTGGGTTCGGCCGAACCCGTAATCGAAGGGCTAGCTCCGCCCTGAAGGTGGGACTCTCCGTCGCGAATCCAGCTTAGTCGGACCCTAAAACGTGTATGAGACGAGTGGGAAACCAACAAAAAACACTGTTATTGTTAAGCTTACAGCCTCCGAAACAGAAGTTTAAGCAGACAAGAAAGATGTTTTTTTGTTCCTTGCTTGCGAAGGATTTAGCAATTTGGAGTTAAGAAGGCAGACAATTATTTTATCTCATTCAAAACAAAAAACCAAAGTGGTAATGCTTGAATTTGTCAGGATTGACAAAGCTCAAAGTTTAAAAACTTAAGTGTTGGCATATCTTTATTATAGAAGTAAGTAATCAACATCAAATCTATTGGGATCCTATAAATCATTATCCATTTTTTATTTGGAGAAAGTATGCGCTCATAAATAAAAAAGGAAAACCATTGCTGAAAATTTGAACAGTTCACTTTAGAGTAGAGGGCGAAGTTGTAAGTAATATCTCATCACATATACCAGGAGGTCACGGGTTCAAGCCGTAGAAACAGCCTCTTGCAGAATGGTCCTTCCCAGGACCCCGCGCATAACGGGAGCTTAGTGCACCGGGCTGCCCTTTTATATACAAAGTTAAAATTTCCATTTATGTTTGTAGAGTTTGCTCCAAACTATATAGTTTTAAGAGTACTACGCAGCTATAAAATCAGCTCGAGCACTTCAAAAGTAGTTTTAAGTATCGATGCAAGCGGGCATGTGATTCAGCTAAGCCAAAAGGGCTCTTGTTTATATCTGAGGAATCCTATAGATTGAAGATCAAATGGTTAAGGGACTAAATCAGATAGTAATTAATTAAGGAACCAGCTTAAGTGTCGATGCAAGTAATTGTTTCTTAACATATACAACATTAACTAGGGAAGTAAGATGATTAAAAAGAAGATGTATAGGTTTTGGCAATGTGATTCTCTCAGAGAAAGAAAACAGGTCTTGATTCAATAACTGTAAAAGAAAACAAATTCATTTTGAGCTCTGAAGTTATTTGCTTCACTTCTTTAATCCCCAGGAGATGGTCTAATGATTGAGCTGTGAGTAATAATCTCGAGATTTCAAGTTCAAATTCAGCCATAACACTTACTCGTGGGCTCGTGGGCTCCAACTTTTGTAAGCATACTTACCTTGACAACCTGCACCTATGGGTCGGACAGGTTGTCAAGTGAATTAGTTGAGGTGAGCACAAGTTGATTCGAACATTACTTACATAAAAGGGCATATTGTAGATTGACTTCTTCGTCTATATGCTGTTGCTATCTCAAGTTCATTATCAAAGAAGAGTTAAATAAAATCAAGTCGATTTAGCATGTAGATGACCAATCCACTTTCATTTTTCTATTTAATCCAAGAATCTCCAGGCATGACTATTTCACATATCTAAAAATAGCTTCTGACTAGCAAATTAAAAAAAAAAAAAAAAAAGCTTCCAGTTACCATATATATATACTTCCAAAATTCCAAAACTCTCACCAAAATCTAAACTCAAATAACAGCTATTTCACTAGCACAAAAGTTGTGATGGCTCAATACAGGTCAATTCTGACTATAATTGGCATTACTTTTCTCTTTTCTTCATTCACCACTATCGCAAGTGAACGCCCTGTTGATGAAAAGCCTAAAGAAAAACAAAGCAATTCACAAGTCTATATAGTTCACTGTGAGTTCCCTGATGGCAATAGGACTGCCAGATATCAAGATTTAGATAGCTGGTATCTTTCTTTCTTGCCTGCAACAACCTCAGATAGCTCTCGTGAGGCGCCACGATTGATCTATTCCTATCGTAATGTTCTAACAGGTTTTGCAGCTAAATTATCACCAGATGATCTCAAGGAAATGGAGAAAAAGGACGGATTTATTTCTGCCCGCCCTGAAAAGCAACTTGATTTGTATACCACTCATAGCCTCAACTTCTTGGGATTGCACCAGAACATGGGGTTCTGGAATGACTCAAATTATGGAAAAGGTGTGATCATTGGAGTCATTGACACAGGAATTTTCCCGGACCACCCTTCGTTTAGCGACAGTGGGATGCCCCCACCCCCTGCTAAATGGAAGGGTAAGTGTGAATTTAATGTTACAAAGTGTAACAACAAGCTCATTGGAGCGAGGTACTTCCAGTCATCGGGGAACGGGTCACCATGGGACGAAAATGGACATGGTACGCACACTGCCAGCACGGCTGCTGGAAATTTCGTGCCAGGTGCTAATATATTTGGCAATGCTAATGGCACTGCAGCGGGCGTTGCACCTCTAGCTCATGTTGCTATTTATAAAGTGTGCTCTTATATCTTTTGTTCTGAAAGTGACATTTTGGCTGCAATGGATATGGCTATTGAAGATGGTGTCGATGTGCTTTCGCTTTCCCTTGGAGGTGTTGCTTATAATTTCTATGAAGACGTCATTGCAGTTGGTGCATTTAGTGCAATGGAAAAGGGGATCTTCGTCAGCTGTGCTGCTGGAAATTCAGGACCATACAGGTTTTCGACATCTAATGAAGCACCCTGGATTTTAACAGTTGGTGCAAGTACCATCGACAGGAAAATTAAGGCTACTGCTGTGCTTGGAAACAACGAAGAATACGATGGAGAATCAGCTTTTCAACCTAGTGACTTTCCTCCAACACTGTTGCCTCTTGCCTATCCGGGGAGCAATGACAGTGACATTTTGGCTAAATATTGTTACCCTACTTCGCTGAACAACACAAATGTCACGGGAAAGATTGTGTTGTGTGAGATTGGTATAACATCACGAGTTTCTAAAGGAGAAGCTGTGAAGGCGGCTGGTGGTGCTGCCATGATTCTTATGAATACAGAACTCCTGGCTAATACAACACCAGCAGAGGCACATGTCATTCCGGTGGCACACGTTAGCTATGCAGATGGTCTAAAAATCAAAGAGTATATAAACTCAACATTAGTCCCTACTGCAACAATAGTATTCAACGGAACTATAATCGGCGATGATCGTGCTCCAGTAGTTGCTGGATTTTCTTCCAGGGGTCCAAGTTATGCAAGTCCTGGAATTCTAAAACCAGACATTATTGGTCCTGGTGTTAACATCCTAGCAGCTTGGCCTGTTTCCTTAGAAAACAACACGAACTCTATGTTTAACATGATTTCAGGAACCTCAATGTCTTGTCCCCATCTCAGTGGCGTTGCAGCGCTGCTAAAAAGTGTTCACCCTGATTGGTCTCCAGCTGCAATTAAGTCAGCAATTATGACAACAGCTGATGTCTTAAATCTCGGATTGAACTTCATCGAGGATGAAACTTACCTTCCAGCTGATGTCTTTGCCACAGGTGCAGGCCACGTTAATCCATCGAAAGCAAATGATCCCGGCCTGATATATGACATAGAACCAGCCGATTACGTATCTTACCTATGTGGTTTGAATTACACAAATAGACAAGTTGGGATCTTTTTGCAGCGTAAAGTTAACTGTTCAGAGATAACTAGCATCTTAGAAGGTCAACTAAATTATCCATCATTTTCGATTAAACTCAGTACCGACTCAGCAGCTAAGACATATTCAAGAAACGTGACGAACGTAGGACAAGCCAACTCAACATATAGTGTTGAAATTGTTTCACCACCGGGCGTTGATGTAAAAGTTGAGCCAACTACACTAGTTTTTTCAGAGGTGAACCAGAAATTGAGCTATCAAGTGACGTTTACACCTTTGCCTAGTAATCCAAGTACCGGTTATTATCAGGGATCTCTCAAATGGATTTCTGGTAAACACATTGTTAGGAGCCCAATTGCTGTGAGATTCAGCTTTTTCTGAAAAGGAAATGAAGGAGCTGATATCAGTGACATGCTGATCAAGTTTTTTCATTTGTAATAAGACCATTTTCACCTTACGACGTGAAAATGTATCTTCTTCTCTTTCTTTTTTTCTTTGGTAATTTCCTGTTTTAT
This sequence comes from Nicotiana sylvestris, assembly GCF_000393655.2. Taxonomy (NCBI): domain Eukaryota; kingdom Viridiplantae; phylum Streptophyta; class Magnoliopsida; order Solanales; family Solanaceae; genus Nicotiana; species Nicotiana sylvestris. Next base: position 209,885,577 of record NC_091064.1, read on the forward strand.
CTTGTTAACAAGAGTGTGACACTGTTAATACCAAATATGTGTTTTTCTTTTTATCTCTTTTTAGTGTCAAGCTGAATGTATCAGAGTTGAGATTTATGTCGTCTGTTTTTTGCTCTTGTCAATACAATCATATTCTTATTCTACTACTCAACGATACAAAAATGAAATATATTACACCAGATAGTTTTCAGTAAATATTAAGCAACTCATACTTTTAACATTCTCGATCAGGAGAATAACGCTTAGCCAAAATTTGACAAATAAACTTGATTGTTGATACCGTCCTGCTTGTTTTTTCCTTCTCAGGAAATGCCAATGGCGGAGCCACATTCAACTAAGGGATGTCAATCGATACCCTTTCGCCGAAAAATTATATTGTATTGCTAGATAATTTTATTGTTATATGTATATTTAGTATGCGTTGACTCCCCTATACTTTTTGATGTATCTATTTTTTTAAAATTTTGACACCCCTTGATGTAAATTCTAGCTCCGCCACCGGAAAATGTGTATCATTGATAGCCAGATGATATGTATTTCCTATGAAAGTATAGTTTTCTATATAAAATGATAAAAGTAGATGGAATATCATTAATAGCTAGATGCTAGATACTTATCTGATGAGCTGAAAATGAAAAGAAAACAAACATGAAATTACTTCAAGTAGTTAAACTTGCAACCTATCTGAAACAGAAGGTCAAGTAGACAAGAAATATATTGTGTTGTTCCGTGTTTGCCAAGGATTTAGCAATCTGGAGTAAAGAAGGCAGCAGGCCTGTTTTGTCTCAATAGTTAAGGTGTGTCCAAGTTGACTCGAACATTACTGAGATAGAAAATATTATCATGAAAATTAACGACTTTGTCTATATGTTGTTGCTATCTCAAGTTCATTTTTCAAAGATTAGTTAGATTAAACTAAAATTGTTTTTAGCGTGTAGATGACCAATTCAGTTTTTGGCCTATTTTTTATTTCATGATTCTCCCCGCATGACTAGTTCATATGTCTATAGTAGCTTCTGAGTTCTGACTAGCAAATAAAAAAATATTTCCAAGAACTATATATAACCTCAACTAAAATTCAAAAACTCCAACAAAAATCCTTAGGCAAATAACTCTTTTTTCCAACTTCATCCCTCCATTGTAGATATAATCCAAACTCATTAGCAAAGAAAACTGATATTTCACTAGCAGTAAAGTTGTCATGGCTCAATTCAGGTCAATTCTCATAATAATTGGCCTCATTTTTCTGTTCACTTTATTTACCACTAATGCAAATGAACACCCTGTTGATGAAAGGCCTGAAGAAGAACAAAGCAATTCACAAGTCTATATTATTCATTGTGAGTTCCCTGATCGTGAAGGCGATAGCAGATATCAAGATTTAGATAGCTGGTATCTTTCTTTCTTGCCTGCAACAACCTCAGATGGCTCTCGTGAGGCGCCACGATTGATCTATTCCTATCGAAATGTTCTAACAGGTTTTGCAGCTAAGTTATATCCGGATGATCTCAAGGAAATGCAGAAAAGGAAAGGATTTATTTCTGCCCGCCCCGAAAGGCAACTTGATTTGTACACTACACATAGTCTCAACTTCTTGGGGTTGCACCAGAACATGGGGTTCTGGAATGACTCAAATTATGGGAAAGGTGTGATTATTGGTGTCATTGACACGGGAATTTTCCCGGACCACCCTTCGTTTAGTGACGATGGGATGCCCCCACCCCCTGCTAAATGGAAGGGTAAGTGTGAATTTAATGTTACAAAGTGTAACAACAAGCTCATTGGAGCGAGGTACTTCCAGTCCTCAGGGAACGGGTCACCATGGGACGAGAATGGACATGGTACGCACACTGCTAGCACGGCTGCTGGAAATTTCGTTCCAGGTGCTAATATATTTGGCAATGCTAATGGAACTGCAGCGGGCGTTGCACCTCTAGCTCATGTTGCCATTTACAAAGTGTGCTCAGGTATCACTTGTTCTGAAAGTGACACTTTGGCTGCAATGGATATGGCTATTGAAGATGGTGTCGATGTGCTTTCGCTTTCCCTTGGTAGGCTTACTAATAATTTCTATTCTGACAACATTGCACTTGGTGCATTTAGTGCAATGGAAAAGGGGATCTTTGTCAGTTGTGCTGCTGGAAATTCAGGACCATCCAGTTTTTCAACGGCTAATGAAGCACCCTGGATTTTAACAGTTGGTGCAAGTACCATCGACAGGAAAATTAAGACTACTGCTGTGCTTGGAAACAATGAAGAATTCGATGGAGAATCAGCCTTTCAACCTAGTGAATTTCCTCCAACACTGTTGCATCTTGCCTATCCTGGAAGCAATGCTAGTGACTCTGATGCTAAGTATTGTACCCCTGCTTCGCTGAACAACACGAATGTCATGGGAAAGATAGTGTTGTGTGAGGTTGGTAGAACAACGCGAGTTGACAAAGGAAAAGCAGTGAAGGTAGCTGGTGGTGCAGCCATGATTCTTATGAATACAGAAAACCTGGCTAACACAACATTAGCCGAGGCACATGTCCTTCCGGTGACACACGTTAGCTATGCAGATGGTCTAAAAATCAAAGAGTATATAAACTCCACATTAATCCCTACTGCAACAATAGTATTCAAGGGAACTATTATCGGAGATGATCGTGCTCCAGTGGTTGCTGGATTTTCTTCCAGGGGTCCAAATTTTGCAAGTCCTGGAATTCTAAAACCGGACATTACTGGTCCTGGTGTTAACATCCTTGCAGCTTGGCATGTTTCCTTGGAGAATAACACAAACACGAACTCTAATTTCAACATGATTTCAGGTACGTCAATGTCTTGTCCTCATCTCAGTGGCGTTGCAGCGCTGCTAAAAAGTAGTCACCCTGATTGGTCTCCAGCTGCAATTAAGTCAGCAATTATGACAACAGCTGATGTCTTAAACCTCGGATTGAGCTCCATCGAGGATGAAACGTACCTTCCAGCTAGTGTCTTCGCCACAGGTGCAGGGCACGTTAATCCATCAAAAGCAAATGATCCCGGCCTGATATATGACATTGAACCAGCCGATTACGTAGCTTATCTATGTGGTCTAAATTACACAGATAGACAAGTTGGGATCTTTTTGCAGCGCAAAGTTAAATGTTCAGAAATAACTAGCATCTTAGAAGGTCAACTAAATTATCCATCATTTTCGATCCAAGTCCGAAGCAACTCAACAGCACAAACATATTCAAGAAATGCGACGAATATAGGACAAGCTAACTCAACATACAATATTGAAATTGATTCACCACCGGGCGTTGATGTGAAAGTTGAGCCAACTACACTTGTATTTTCAGAGATGAACCAAAAATTGAGCTATCAAGTGACGTTTACACCTTTGGCTACTAGACCAAGTACCAGTTTTAATCAGGGATCTCTCAGATGGATTTCTAAAAAGCATATTGTTAGGAGCCCAATTGTTGTTCGGTTTTTCTTTTTATAAATAAACAAATGAAGGAGCTGTTCTCAGTGACGTGCAGATCAAGATTTTTCATTTATGAAATAAAACCATATATCAAGATGTTAACTTTGGTTTATTATTCCGTGTATTTACTCATGTATCTTACATTGTAAATATACCAAATATTTATCAATAGATATTAATTAAGTAGCTGGAAGCTCATATTTTCAAACTCTCTTGAGAATCTTACTAAGTCAGAAATTGACCAATACATTAAGTATGGAGGATATCTGCTTACGCTAAAAATCGGAAAAACAAATAAAGGAGAAACATGGATGCGAAGACTTGTACCGAGCAATACGCATGTACACATTGTTAGAATCCAAATAATAAGGTGTCACGCGGAAGCTAATAGAGCAAATCTTGAATGATGATAAAACAGAATTGATACAAACATTTGGTTCAGTCAATTGACCTCGTCCATAGTGTTAGGACCCGGTGGCACTAAACACTACTGCACAGCGGAATAAAATAAATGATCAACGAAACCAAAAATAAATGACACAATATTTAACGTGGTTCACCTAAAACGTTTAGGCTACGTCCACAAATCCGACACCAACTTCCACTAAAACATTTAGCAGGCATACAAAGAGAGACTTCCCCAATAATTTGGAGGTACAACAATTCCTGAGCTCTACCCAAAATAGTGGCGCACACAAAAGTGTTTCCCGAAAAATACCCGACTAGTATTCTACTCACTATTTTGTCACTCCCCTGTTAGGAAACATTCCTAAAGGAACTATATCTCTCTCCCTCTCAAACTCTTTCTTCTTGAGTTTTGATATATTTTTTTTGGTGTGTTATACAATGAAATGGAAGGGGGTATTTATAGTTTTGAGATAGGGACCAAAAGTGCAAATCTCACCTACCAAGAAGGATCAATTTGCAATATTCCCATCTCACCTACCACTCATTGCATCATTGCTTATCTCACTAAGGAGAGTTGCATCATTGCTTACCTCTCCCATACATCACCATAATTGTTGGAAAAACTAACAATTCTCCCCCTTCCAACTATATGGTGGATCCACTATCCCTGCAGCTTCTCTACAGAACTCAAACTTCCCTTTCGGTAAAGTCTTGGTCAACATGTCCGATCCATTTTCGTCTGTATGGATCTTTTCAAGCCGCAACATCCTCTTCTCCAACACATCCCTGATCCAATTATATCTCACATCAATATGTTTGGATCTGGAATGGAATGAGGCATTCTTCGCAAGGTGGATAGCACTTTGACTATCACAAAATAACTGATAACCGTCTTGCGAAAATCCAAGTTCAGTTAAGAACTTCTTCATCCATATCAATTCTTTGCAAGCCTCCGTTGCTGCGATGAATTCAGCTTCAGTAGTTGATAATGCAACACATTTTTGCAACTTTGATTGCCATGACACAGCTCCCCCTGAAAAGTTAATCAAGTATCCTGAAGTTGATTTTCTAGAATCAACATCTCCGGCCATATCTGCATCAGTATAGCCAACCAACACAGGGTTGTCTTCTCCAAAACATAAGCATAGTTTGGAGGTTCCTCGAAGATACCTGAGAATCCACTTAACAGCATCCCAATGTTCCTTTCCTGGATTAGAAAGAAATCTACTTACCACTCCTACAGCGTGAGCGATATCTGGCCGTGTACAAACCATGGCATACATCAAACTTCCTACTACTGAAGCATATGGAATCCGCTCCATCTTTCTTCTCTCATCATCTGTTGACGGGCTTTGCTTGGTGCTCAATCTAAAGTGGTTAGCAAGAGGACAGCTAACTGCTTTAGTTTTCTCCATGTTGAACCGTTGAAGTACCTTCTCGATGTACTTCTCCTGAGACAACCATAACTTCTTGGCTTCTCGGTCTCGCATAATCCTCATCCCAAGGATCTGTTTTGCTGGCCCCAAGTCTTTCATGGCGAAGAACTTGCTTAGCTGTTCTTTTAAGCTATTAATTCTGGAAACATTCCGGCCAACAATCAACATATCATCCACATAGAGCAATAGGATGATGAAATCATCGTCAGAAAACTTCTGAGCGAACACACAATGGTCTGAAGTTGTCTTCTTGTAGCCGTGTTGCCCCATCACCGACTCGAACTTCTTGTACCACTGCCTTGGTGCCTGTTTTAAGCCATAGAGGCTTTTCCTCAATCTACAAACGCAGTCCTCTTTCCCCTTTTGCTGGAAACCGTCTGGTTGCTCCATGTATATCTCCTCTTCCAAATCACCATGTAGGAAGGCGGTTTTTACATCCATCTGCTCAACCTCCAGGTTGAGGCTTGCTGCTAATCCCAGCACCGTGCGTATTGAGGTCATTTTCACAACTGGTGAGAATATTTCATCAAAGTCAATGCCTTTCCTTTGATTGAAACCTTTGACGACCAATCTTGCTTTGAATCTCGGAAGGGAATTGTGTTCATCATGCTTCATCTTGAACACCCACTTATTCTTCAAAGCTCTCTTGCCTTTCGGCAACTTCACCAGCTCAAACGTCTTGTTCTCATGCAAGGATTTCATCTCGTCTTGCATGGCTTCTATCCACTTCTCCTTATGTTCATCATCAATAGCTTCTTCAAAGCTGTCGGGTTCTCCCCCGTCAGTGAGTAACACATACTCATGTGGAGAATATCTGGTAGACTGTTGCACAACTCTTCCAGATCTTGTGTGATAAGGAGGGTTATTGAGGATTGGTGGTTGAGGTTGATCCTCCTCGTCTGCATCATCATCACCATTGTCCTCGTTACCTTCAGTATCTGCTGGTTCATCTTCATTAGGAAGATCAGGGGCTTCAGGTTGATTATCCTGAACATCATCTCCAACTTGTCTCGGCACCACTGTTGGAGGCAACTCAAACTCAGCAGAATCATCAGTGGACTTCTCTACTTTGTCAATGTCTTCAATTGTTTGGTCCTCAACGAACACGACATCTCGACTCCTGACGAGCTTCTTCTGCACCGGATCATAGAACTTATAGCCAAGCATGTCTTGACCATAGCCGATGAATACACACTCCCTTGTCTTGACATCAAGTTTGCTCCTTTCATCTTTCGGAACATGGACATAGGCTTTGCAGCCAAATACCCGTAATTGATCATAAGAGATATCTCTTCCTGACCAAATCTTTTCTGGAGCCTCGTACTGAAGAGGGACACAGGGTGAATGGTTCAGCACATAGGCTGCTGTAACTAGAGCTTCACCCCAGAAAGCCTTTGGTAACTTTGAATGAGAGAGTAAACATCTGGTTCTCTCGATCAAAGTTCTGTTCATCCTCTCAGCCAAGCCATTCAACTGGGGAGTTTTAGGAGGTGTGAACTGATGTCGAATACCATGCTCTTTACAGTAAGCATCAAATTGACCCTGGTATTCACCGCCATTGTCTGTCCGGATGCACTTCAACTTCTTACCAGTCTCTCTTTCCACCAAGGTCAGAAACTGTTTGAAAACTTGAAACACTTGATCCTTGGTCTTCAGCGTGTATACCCATGTCTTTCGTGAATGATCATCAATAAAGGTCACGAAATATCGGGCACCACCGAGGGACTTCTTGAAAGGTCCACATACATCTGAGTGTACCAGATCCAACACATTTTGCCTTCTGGAAGGAGGGAATCTTTTGAACGAAACTCTGTTTTGTTTCCCAGCTAAACAGTCAGCACACTTCTTCAACTGGATCTGGTTTAGACCTGGTAAGGCGTTCTTCTTTACCAAACGCGCCATTGACTTCTCACTCATGTGGCCAAGACGTCTATGCCACAACTTGATATTGCTATCATTCTCCGCAACATTTATAACTTGTTGGGAGATGCTCGCCTGGGTCACGTACAACTTTGACTGCTTCGTGCCCCGCGCCACCACCAATGAGCCCTTCGTGAGCTTCCATTGGCCATTATGGAAGGTATTGCAGTAACCTTCCTCATCGAGCTTGTCTACGGAGATCAGATTCAGGCGCATATCTGGAACATGCCTGACATCTCTTAAAAGTAGCTTCATCCCATTCATGGTCTCTAGGCAAACATCACCTTTGCCTACAACTGTTGAGAAATTGGCATTTCCCATCTTTACACGACCAAAGTCTCCAGGTGTGTAAGATGAGAAGAGTTCTCTCCGTGGCGTCGCATGAATGGTAGCCCCACTATCAATCACCCAGGTCATCTCTTGGGTTGTCAGATTGATAATGTCGTCATCGTAGACAACGTTGAACTCACCAAAGGAGTTCGTTTCATCATCACTGCTTTCTTCGGGCTTCACCTTTTTGCCTTTGTTCTTCTTCTGGTCATTCTGGAACTGTCGGCAAAATCTTTTGATATGCCCCTTCTTTTTGCAGTAATGGCACTCAACATTTGCAAATTTGTTGGATTTACCTCTGCTCTTATCTCTGTTACTCTGGCTCTTATTTTGACTTCTCCCCCTGGTCGTAACAGCCAACACCTCTGACTGTGAAGAAGATGTTCCTTGTGATCGGCGTCTCATTTCTTCATTCAGAATGCCACTCTTGACTGTCTCCATGTTTACCACACCGTTGGGTGCAGAATTGGTGATTGAAACCTTCAAGGTTTCCCATGACTCTGGGAGTGTTGCCAGCACCATAAGAGCAAGTACCTCGTCATCGAACTTTATGCCCATTCCCGACAACTGGTCGACAATCCCTTGTATTTCATTAAGGTGATCTGCCACAGTTGTCCCTTCTACATATTTTACTTGCATTAATTTTGTCAAGTAAAATAATTTGTTGTTACCTGTTTTAGAGGCATACAACTCTTCGAGCTTGTCCCATAACGACCTTGCATGTGTCACACCAGAAATGTGGTTGTACACATTGTCTTCAACAAATTGCCGTATGTAGCCGCACACTTGGTTGTGCTCAAATTCCCAGTCCTCGTCTGACTTATCTTCAGGTTTCTGAGAACTGAACACCGGCAGGTGCATCTTTGTCACGAACAGGAGATCCTTCATCTTGTTTCTCCATAAGTGATAATTTGTGCCATTCAGGTTGACCATCTTGCTTGTCCTCGCCTCCATTTAGATCAGAATTTGACAGACTTCTGCAATCTAAAAAAAATTCCGACGGTGAATAGTAATCGTGGATATGAATAGTGCCCGTATGGATGAATAGTACTCGTACGTATGAATAGTACCGTACGTATGAATAGTACTCTAACCAAAGCTCTGATACCACTTGTTAGGACCCGGTGGCACTAAACACTACTGCACAGCGGAATAAAATAAATGATCAACGAAACCAAAAATAAATGACACAATATTTAACGTGGTTCACCTAAAACGTTTAGGCTACGTCCACAAATCCGACACCAACTTCCACTAAAACATTTAGCAGGCATACAAAGAGAGACTTCCCCAATAATTTGGAGGTACAACAATTCCTGAGCTCTACCCAAAATAGTGGCGCACACAAAAGTGTTTCCCGAAAAATACCCGACTAGTATTCTACTCACTATTTTGTCACTCCCCTGTTAGGAAACATTCCTAAAGGAACTATATCTCTCTCCCTCTCAAACTCTTTCTTCTTGAGTTTTGATATATTTTTTTGGTGTGTTATACAATGAAATGGAAGGGGGTATTTATAGTTTTGAGATAGGGACCAAAAGTGCAAATCTCACCTACCAAGAAGGATCAATTTGCAATATTCCCATCTCACCTACCACTCATTGCATCATTGCTTATCTCACTAAGGAGAGTTGCATCATTGCTTACCTCTCCCATACATCACCATAATTGTTGGAAAAACTAACACATAGACAGGCGGAGATGAGGAATCTGTAATATAAAAGAGAGTATAAAATATCGAGAGAACAAACTCACAAAGAGTCAAACCCAAGTAGTAAGCTAACACTTGTCCCGAAATTATTTCCATAAACAAGATTCTCAAAGGTCTTAAGACTACATTGTGGATGTAGCTGAATGAATGAAAGATTTTTAAGAGAAAGGACTAGCCAAAAAAATTTCCTCCATAAAAAAGACTAGCCAAATATAAAGAAAAAAAATATGTTCGTTTTCTTAAAAAGAAAAATCAATTATGATAAATATATTGTCCTTTCTTCAAGAAATTAGATAACCAAATATGGTAAAAAAATTAGTACATCTTATCACATAATTTGAAAGAATGTAGAAGACTAGAAGTTGACATTGGAAATGTGCAACACAAGATACGCGTTTGTTTCATTAATTAATTAATATTTTAGTTGGTCATGATGCAAAAGCCAAGTTGACTTCTGCATTTGTGGGTTGCAAGAAAGTTTCAATTGGAACTGTATCTTAGTATTAATTGATGTAGCGATGTAAGTTCAGAATTTAAATAATTGTGAAAAAAAAAATATTGACTTCCGCCATAAGTGAGGGAAATCATTTTTCACCCGACCATGAAAACTATTTTCAATAGAAAATATTTCTGACAATCAAACACTAGAAAATAACTTTTAAAAATCGATCATTTCAAAAACACATGATTAATGTCCTTACCATAGGCACGGGCATTGTCGGCCTGTCAAAAGCAATTGATCCCCGACTAATAAAATAATTATGGGCGTTATCGTGTGGTTCAAATTATGCATATTGGAAAATTTAGAAGATTGTGAAACCTTAGAGTTATTAGCTATAGAAAATACAAGCAATCAAGAAGCACAACTCGGTTACAATTTGTTGGTGAAATTACAAGTAATTACAGTTGAAAAATAAGATGAAGAAAAATAAATAAATAATCTTCAGGCTGAGGCGCGAATATCTCGCCCTCTTTAAAGAGGTTCAAGCCCACTGCGGTAGCATCTTCACTGGTCCAACAGTAATATTCTTGACTTGTCCTCTGCAGGATACAACAGCCCGACAACGTCGTATGACTCGAACAAACTCTAGACAAGTTGTTGAGTCCAAAGCTCCACAAAATTGTAAATCTCCAGGTGCCTGAAGCTGACCTTCACTCAGAGGCCACTCTCAAAGATTTCAAGGTTCGATGCGCTATCTTCATGAGACTCGAGGGCCCCGATGATCCGAGTCTATCGGACCGCTTTTGGCTTGGTCCGAGGAACAACATTGGGCTCGGAAAGGAGCCATTTCTATCAACCAAAGACCGAAAAGAATACTCGCGTCTGAGTTAGATATTGACAATCGTCAATAGAGGCATACATTCAGAAAGAAGAAAGGAATGAATGGATGGAGGAGGGCACTTAGATAGAAAAATAACGTCAGAATACCCCCATTTATAGGAGATAATGGCACGGTCATCCATGCCTTTGGAAGACTGACCGGCAGGTACAATTAATGCGTTCTTGAAGAACCAAATCGACGACGGTACTGTCACTTCGAAGAACGGGAATCGACAGCGTATTGAATAGCGTCGAAAAGACAAGTCCATAGGATGTCCCAACTATCGTGAAAACTCACGCCATAGGTTGTGTCATCGGTATGAAATCGTCACAAGAAAACCGAGGAGTCAGGCATCAGAATCGTTTCCCATCGCTTCGTTCTACGAAACGTGAAGACTATCTGTACGCGGCGAAATCGGAGGGTTCGATTTCTTGATATTAGTTCGTTTCAGAAGAACACCTCGAGGCCTCAAGGACGCGAAGCTGAGACCGAGTTCCCTTCCTCAAAGCTCGTTGAGGCCCGGCCTAAAGGGAATATCGACTGAGACTAGATTAAAAATGGGGAGTTCCTAGGGCACGCAACTAAGTCTGACAAAGCCGGCCTACCCAGAGCATGTATCAGGGTGTCGCGTCTAGCCGTCTCATCCCCGTATCTTTGTAATTAATGCTTTTCGTACTATGTTAGAATTCCCCTCCTATATAAAGAGGATCCTTACTATTTAGTAGTGGTCGGCTATTGCTCCAACTATTCTACACAAAATAAATAATAACTCTCTATCTCCTTTCTTTTTAACATATTCTCTCGGTATTATTGCTCGTAGTTATTGCCTACATACTTGTTCTTCATTTATTGCTTGTCATTGGACATAAAGAGCCTCCCTTAATTATATCCTAACTATTAGCCCTTTCTCGGTTATCCCCGATAGCTCGAGCCCGAGCCCAGGCATCGACCTCGAGGCCCCTCATCGGTCAGTCTGAGGCCCGAATCGCCAACCCATCGGTTTGATTATAACTCTGCTTTAGCTCGCATTTTATCTTTTATCTCCATATAACTAGCATCAGCTGCTTAACAACTAGCATAAAAATAGATCACGTATTTTTAGAGTCCCATCAATAAATTTAATTGTTATTACCATTTTCGCGGTAAACAGCAGAATGTATTAAACATACAGACTGAGCAAAGAAGTAGGCAGGAAATTGAACTCATAACTGATGAACTAGTGCAGGAATGAAAACACATAGGGTTTGAATCTCAAACTTAATTAAAGACATACTAGTTGAAGAAAGGATGCAGAATATAAAGCAAATAAAGTTCCAATATCTAGCCTTGACTTTCAGCCGGCTAGATCAATGAGTAACACAAGTAGCAGCAGAGAAAGAGAGCTTTAAAGTGTAAGAAAGAGTGATTTTTGAACTAATGTTCATTTTCCATAACTTAAAAGAAGAGGAGGTTTATATAGTAGTCAAAAGCTTGACACATAAGGTAAGAGATCAATTAAGTAGTAAGTCGAGGAAGTCAGCAAGATCTTCTCTTAATCAAGGGACAATTAGATCAACAGTAAAATCATGCTAAGTATTTAAGGAAAAGAATCAAATAAGGCTTAATATAGAGTAGGTAATTAGGGATAAATGAATAACAGTTTAATTAAGAAAACAAATCAGTAATAATCAGTGGAATACAAATAAGGCAGGGAAAAATAATTAAGGCAAGCAAATTCAATCAAATTTAGTAAAAGGTAAGAATCAAACGTTTAAAGGAAAGTGTTCAAATTAAACCAGGAAATAAGGGACTCAGAGAAATCAAGGGTTCAGAAAGTCATGAAAGATCCAGCATGTTTAGCATATAAATAAGGAAAAACATGAATTCTCAAGAATCGACATATAACTTTAACAAAACAAAAGTTAAACAATGTTGATTCAATGAGAAAGATACAGGTCTTGATATGAACAGTCAAGACGAACACAAGCATATAGGATCATAGAAAGGTTAAACTAAGAAGTTCAGTAGAAGCATATTAGGGCAAGAAGGTCACGAGAAATCACAAGAACACAAAGCAAGAACACAGTCAGATGCACCGGTACTCAGAAACCAAACGAAGAACCCTAGAATATTAGGGCTTTCAGTACAAATGGGCTAAGGTTGTAGCAGACGTATTATAAAATCGGTCAAAATATACGAGAAGCAGAAGATTAAACACAAAAAATCATCAAACAATTCTTAAAAGAAAATCTGGAAACCCTAGCTTTAGGAAAAGATGGAAATCACTTGAAAACCATACGATTTTTTGTAAAGAATCTTAAGGTTATTATAAAACTCATATGAAACAAACCCAAATTATCTTAGATCTGTACAAATCTAAGAGGTTTAGAAAAGAAATTAGGGTTTCGAAGAGAACCATACAGAGGTGAGGAAACATACTGAGAAACCCATAGATCGTAACTAATATAGGACGATCTTACTCGGAATCTCACTGAAGTGGCCTGAAATAGGCAAGAGAGGACCAATAGATGCAAGCCACTAGCCTTGCTCCCTTGAGGGACTTGGAGATGGCAAGAACAATATGAGAGAGGCCATTGGAGGCCTGAGAGGTGGTGAGAGGTCATCGGAGATGGTCATAGATGAGTGACGCCGTTTGGAGATTAGGGTTAGGTTGAGAGCATTTGAGAGCAGAGAAGATTTTAGGGCGGCGGTGTAAGGTGGTGAAAATGATTAGGGTTTTGGGGTATAGGTTGGTTTAATTAATGAACGGGGAAACTTGGACCGTTGATCAAAATGATCAACGGCCAGGATTTGGCCGGGTATTGGGTTGGGCAGATGGGTATTGGGACTAGGTAGGTTTAGGTTTAAAAATTAGGCTGGTAATTGGTAAAATTGAAATAAAATTAGGCCATATTTTAAATAGCCATTTTAATACTATATAATTTATAAATAATAATAAATAATTTCTGAAAAATAATTTCGTGTACTAAAATGGTTTAAATAGTTATTTAATATTTTAAAAATATAAAAGATCATTTTATGCATCAAAAATGTAATTATGCATTAATAGGGCTAGTATTGCAAATATATGCAAATTAGCTTTAAAATGTAAATGCAATTATAAAAATGCACCCAAAATATCTAAACAATATTTTGGCATAAATAAAAAATTTAGATGTCTAAATCACCACAAAAATAATTTGAAGGATAATTATTAGAAATTTTATAAATAAAAAGTGAAGAAATAAATCAATTTGGAGCTTTTAAAAAATTATAAAATTGCATAAAAAATATAAAAATTCTCATGCATGCTTATAACTGCATATATTCTATTTTGAAGGTATATATATGTATTAAAAAATATAAGAAAAAATTGGGTATCAACAACTGCCCCTCTTTACCCGGGAAGGATGAAAGAGCTTTCAGGTAAAGAAATGATGACCAATTTTGACCGGATGGGATGTTTTGAAAGACAGAGGCCGGACTCCGGTCTTTGAGTTTCCTACATATCTTGGGTCTTACGGGAATCAAGTCATGTGTAGTTCTGGATTCATCGGCTAAATATACTGATGAAGTCATCGCAAGAACAAACACGAGATGCAAAAGCGGCTATGGTGACTGATTAAGGTTCGAGATAGTTGAAGGAATTGGAGCAAGGTCTCTCCTGCTAGGACAACGGTTTCTTACTGGTCACCTGTAGATGAAAAGATGTTGTCGACATGTATTTGTGCGAAAATTTAAACATGATACAAATTCCCTTTGGACCATAAAGGTTGTCTTTGGAAGGTTAGAGATGACGTCCTTGGACCATGATGTCCTGGGCTATGAATTGTTTAGTGAGGGATTCGCAGGCCATGAAATAATGTTCTCGGGCCATGAAAAATGGTGCCTCCGAACTATGACGCCTTTGAATAATGATATGCAAATTTGAGGGATCCTCAGGCCATGGCATGGTGTCTTCCGGCTATGAGGATGATGCCTTTTAGACTATGGTGCCTTCGGATAGATTGGCGATGGTTCAGCCCATGATATGCAATAATATGATGTTAACAAGACAAGGCTTAGTCTTGTGAAATGGAGGGTAGAGTTTAGCCCGGCTGAAAAGCAAATAGATAGTACTAGAAATAGCGCAATATTTGTACAGAGAGGGACAGTTCTTAGTCACATAGAGATGAGGAGGCAAGGATTAGCCTCATGCAAGTATGGAGGCAAGGATTAACCTCATGCAAGTATGGAGGCAAGGATTAGCCTCATGCAAATATGGAGGCAAGGATTAGCCTCATGCAGGTATGGAGGCAAGGATTAGCCTCATACAGGTATGGAGGCAGGGATTAGCCTCATGCAAGTATGGAGGCAGGGATTAGCCTCATGCAAGTATGGAGGCACAAATTAGCCTCATTCAAGTATGGAGGCAAGGATTAGCCTCATGCAGATACGGAGGCAAGGATTAGCCTCATGTTTCTAGCCAGGTGGACAGGCTTCATAGTTGGTGAGAATCCTTAGATTTGTGATATGGCTCTAAGGCTCATTAAGCAGGCTCGGGGGGTCTTACGCATTCGGTCGATGTGACCTTTAGTGTAAGCTGGCGTTAGAGATCTTATGCTTTTGCTCAACTGTTTTGGGTTTAGTTTCCGAGTCGGGCTTTGACTTGAGCTCATTCGACCCTCAAGCTTTTGTGTTTGCATGGGCGGGCGACAATGGCTCTTATGCCTTGCCCTTGGGCATTTGAATTTTAACTATTTTGGGTTCAATCTCTGAGTCGAGTTTCGACTCGAGCACAATTGACCCTCAAGTTTTGTATTTACATGGGCTGGCGACCACAGCTCTTATGCCTTGGGTTGAAGCGGCCTTTTATATGCACGACCCTAAGGCTCATTAAGCTGGCGACAATGGCTCTTACGCTTTGCCCTTAGGCATGTATAGTTAACTATTTTGGGTCCGGTCTCCAAATCGGGTTACGACTCAAGCTCATTTTGACCCTCAAGCTTTCAAATCTTAAGCTGGCGACAGTGGCTCTTACGCTTTTGGTCGTTATGACCTTTTAGTGTGTGTGGCCTTGGGGCTCATTAGGCTGGCAACAATGGCTCTTACACACTTGATCGATGTGACCTTTTATGTAGGCTTTATTTTCCCCTCGTTAAGGACTTTTGAAATGATTTTGCCTAACCCGTCGTCGGTTCGGGAAGAACCTCAATTTCAAGTCGTTTGCGATGATGTTCGAGCACCTTGGAAGGTTTAGCTCGTAGGCTGAGTAGCTCGAAGCCTTGTGATTTGAAGCTGACATGGTCGAAGCTGTTTTGCCTGTCGAGGGTAGCCTGTTTAACCGGTTCTTTTCGAAGTAGATTCAAAGTAATG
Organism: Nicotiana sylvestris; assembly: GCF_000393655.2. Classification (NCBI taxonomy): domain Eukaryota; kingdom Viridiplantae; phylum Streptophyta; class Magnoliopsida; order Solanales; family Solanaceae; genus Nicotiana; species Nicotiana sylvestris. The sequence continues at coordinate 209,901,492 of NC_091064.1, forward strand.
TCCTATGATTTTGTAGCGACAGTCGGGCATCCCCGAGTCGTGTTAATTCGGCTGGTATAGCCGTATGACTGTAGTCATTTGTGTTTGGCCGGAGCCATTTTTGGTCCCCGAGTGTAGTAGTTTAGGTGTCTATATCGAGGGTATGCCCTTTTGGGAGTCTTACAAATGCGATATATAGCCTAAACTTCGAGATTGAGTTTATGCCTATAGTAAGGTCTTACAAAATTTTCATGCCTTTTGAGGTCTTACAGTTTTGTTGATACTTGGTACAAGTATGATTCATGCCTTGCTTGAGGTCTTACAGTTTGTGCCATTGATACTCGGTACGAGTATGATTCATGCCTTTTTTGAGGTCTTACAGTTTTGTTGATGCTTGGTACAAGTATGATTCATACCTTGCTTGAGGTCTTACAGCTTGTGTTGTTGCCTTGTGTAAGTTTCACAAGACTGAGTCTACCCGCTCTGGTTCTTACGGCCTCGGGTTTTTTAATGAATGGTGATTGGAGATAGTCTCCGAGTCATCGAGTTTGTTTAGGCTCGGAAACCATTACTCGTGGGCTCAGAATTGCCTCATTAAGGGCTTATGATTTTGGAGATTCCGACCCTGAGGTCATGCGCTTTTTGAGTTTGTGATGCCAGTCTCCGAGTGTTTAGGACATTTTTTCCTTTTTGGAGATGTTTCATGATCTTCGTGCTGCCTCATTGAGGGCTTATGAGTTTGGAGTTCCGACCCTGAGGCCATGCGGGTGCTGAGTTATTGACGCGTCTCCGAGTATTTCGAGGCATTCTCGGTGGAGGGATCTTTGCTGTGAAAATGCTGAGTTTCCTTTGGAGTACGAGATGTTTTGGCGAAAGATATTCTTTAATTGCTTGGCATAAGTACATGTCGTTTTGTTGCCGTGAGTCCGGCTTGTGCGAACATGGTTCATTTGACCGTTTGGCTCGGTACATTATTTTCTATTGGAACCTTGCTCGTCGTTCCTTGGTTTTCCCGAGTGGATGGCCTCTCGAGGGAATGCCCTCCAATGTTCGGGGTCGATTGCAAAAGAAGCCCCGTACTCTTGTTGGATCCTTCTTAGGTTGCACGTGGATGTTGCCTCGTTAAAAATCTTGCCGGTGAAACCCTCGTCGGGATAAAAGCTCAACCAAAGGAAAAGATTGCAACTAATGCCTTTAAGGCCTTGAGATCTTCGGGTTGGGTTATCACTTTCGACTGCCCTAATCGGGCGCCTGCATATGGATTAGTGTAAATTAATGAAAAAGGGAGGTGGTCTCACCTTATTGTGGGATTCACCGACAGTATTTCGAGGTCTGATGTGTCCCTATTGTTTGGAGCGAGGACTCGGTATGGTCCTCCGCTGTGTTTAATCGGGCATAGCCGAAGACATAGTTTGATTATACTTTGGCTCTTTTGAGAGTGGAGATATTGGTACTGGTTCTATGTTACGTACCGCGAACACTGATCGAAGCCTACCCTGCACTACTATTGAGTAGCGAGAGAGGCTCGAAGCAGCTTTTACTCGATTTAGGGTCGGGATCGATTTCCATAGAGAACTAGATATTGGAGTCAGGTATCTATCTAATTTAGAGTTAGGTATGTGTTCCAAATTACACTTCTAAACATTTTTGGGTTTTTGTTTTACTTCTACTTTTATCAAACTACAATGGTAAATTAAACTAGAATAAGCTAAGAGTAAAATGTTGCGGGTTGTTCAAATGGTTTAAAAGGCACTAGGGTGGTGATTTTCGCCTAGGTGGTCAATTGACGGATACTTGAGTCTAAGGCATGATTGACACATTTGGGGAGTATGATATAACCGTTGCACGATTTTACCCACTCTACACCTCTTGGTGGTTCAAGTGATTTTGCCCGAATTGACTTTCTCAAGACAAATTGAGTATTGCACAAGTAATCAAGGTTCAAGTCGGGTATTACTCTCTCGAGGTTTAACCCTTTAATTGGGTCTATCAATCTCTTGAGTACGCCCAAATTCCTTGTTGGACCAATTTCAACGACTCAAGCTCTCTTTCTCAAGAAGATCTCAAGTCAACTAAACACAAACTAGTGTTTGCAACCACTAATTCAACAATTAAACATGAAATTAGCCTAAATATCAAATATCCATAGTCAATCTAGACCTAAAACACAAGACCCATAAATTACACACACTAGGGTTGAGCCACAACCCTAGCTTATGGGTTTAGCTACTCATAATTAAAGAAGAAAAGCAAGAAATAGATGAAGAAAAACTCATATTAATTAATTACTAAATGAAACAAGAAGATTCAATGTTGAAATGTAGCTAAAATTACTCAAAACAGCTAAAACTATGAAGTCATGAGTGCAACTTTGAAGAGAAAACTATCTGAAGACCTAAAATGGGAAAAGAAGCTATTTATACTAAGCTGAAAAATATGGACAAAAATACCTCTACAGGGCTAGTGCGGACCTCATAAAATCAAGTGCGGCCGCACTAAGGCTCTTGACATAAAAACCCATCTCCCTAAACTCAGGCAATGCGGACCACACAGAATGGAGTGCGACCACGGAGGCTTCTAGTGTGGTTCGCATGAAATGGAGCGCGGACTGCATTGGCTTGAAACTCAGTACTGGCAACTCTCTGATCCTTCTTACTGCGGACCGCACTAAATCTAGTGCGGCCACATTGCCCTTTTTGCCTGAATATCATACTCTCTGAACCTCACTTGTGCGGACCGCATAGAATGGTGTGTAGCTGCACTGGCCTTGCTTTGTCTGAGCTTTGTCTTGTCTTGATACTTGTGCAAGTTTCACTCCTTTTGAGCTGATCTTTGACATCTTGTCACCTTGTTGATCAAACCTGCAATCAAGCACAACTTGTGAGCTTTTGGGACTATTTTGTACACATTTCTAATCAAAAATTAAGCAAGAATGAGTATAAATTGTAGCAAAATCCCTAGTTATAAACTCCTCCAAACTTAAGCTTTTGCTTATCCTCAAGCAAACGAAATAAGACTCACCCCTCAAGTGAAAATCCCAGAAAATTCAGCTGTCCTAAGTAACCTCATCTAGCATCAATTGGGACTAACAATTGCCCTCAATACAAATGAATCATAACAACGTTTACTCTTTGAAACACCATGGATTAAGTGCGACACAAGAGCATCAAGAGTTGACTCAACACATCAAAGAACTCTTTCTATTACTTTGGTCATTGTGGAACCCAAACTCATACATCCTCAACTCTCTCTAAGCAAATATCACCTTTAGAATAGTGTCACTCAGAATGAGGTTAATAAAAATCACTCATCTTTCGCAAGGAAAAGTCACGAATCCGGCTCTAAGTACCATATGCTTGCCCCTTATGTGAGTCACCACTAATGTAAGTTTCATTCAACTCAAGATCATATAGGGCTTTTGTGGAGACATAGTGAAGGCTTTTGGTTTAGGGTAGGTAATGTTTGGTCTAAGTAGGTTCAATCTTCCCTTAAGCACTTCTTTTGTTTCATTTTTTCTCAAATTCATTTGACTTTTGAGTCTTTTCACTTCTTTCTAAGGGGTTAGAGAGACACACTATCACTCTTTCTTATACATTTCAAATCTTTTCTCCTTTCTCAACTTTCCACACCTTTCATTCTTTGCTTTTCTTGAATCCCCTTTTATTCAATTCTACTTTGAGCGTTCTTTTTGTCTTTTTGCTTTTCTTTCTTTTTTCATTGCCTTTCCTTTTCTTCATTTTGTACCTTTTTACCACTTTGTTGCCATCCTCGTCTCTCCCCTAAAACTTATGCTTTTTCCATGTGCTAAAGGAAATATCAGGTGTCAAGAGAGGGTATCTTTTAGAAAGGGCAAAGGCTTGTATCATGGTTCTTTGAAGGAAAAGGGTCCAAGGCTTAAAAGGGTTGACTAAGGATCTTATCATTGGTAGGTTATGGAAGTGTTCAAGCTATCATTTAGACCAAGGAGAGCCTATAATCATGTCTCAAGTCAAAATTCACTTAGGATTTCGCCTCAACAAACATTCAAGGCAAGTTCTAGACTAATGTCTCGGGACTTGGACTTGCACTACAATTTCTTACCACACAAGCTATGGGATTGCTAAATACACAGAGTTGGGGGCTCAAAATGACCTTATATAAGATTTGAGCACACAATGGTCCCGAAAAACCACTTGATGATTATCAGTCAACACAAGAGTCTCAAAGTCACGACTTTCACCATCCTAAACACAACAATTTGTTTTTGACCCTAAGATCAAAGGCAAATGTGCTAGGCCCAAGTGAAGCTTTGCTTGAGGCACCCTTATCACTAACTACAAAAAACAAAAAAAAAACGGACTCAAACCCTTAAGAAGGTTGTCACGCCATCCATCATTGGGAAGAGCCACCCGGTTCACACAAACTCCACCTTTGGAAAGAACCGTGGCATTAAGAAAACCAAAGGCTTATTGCAAACTTTCAAAACACGAAGCTACGAACATAAATAAGAAGCTAAGAACGAAAAATTGCGAAAAGTAAAATGAATATATACAAGAGGGGATTCGTCGAATATACAATAGATGAGATGAAAATGTACAATGTAACATAACTTTATATACATACCCAAAGTAAAATAAAAGTACAATAAATGTAACAAAATGTTAAAATTATATACAACCAAAAGACGAAAAATAAAGAAAACATAAAAACTGTCGAAAATATACAGTAATCCATATCCATAAAAGTAGTGCCTACCCCCTCAAATGAAAGCTGGCATTGTCCCCAATGCCGACCAAACTAAATAAGCACCAAAAAGAAAAGGGAAAAGGATATAGAGACTTCCTATGGCCCGTCTGCCTGCATGGGCTCCTGAGTGGTCCTTGGATCCTCACTGTGCTCGGGAATCTCAGACTAGTTCCCTATGGCCTGCTGCTCTGCTGCTGGGACTTGGGCCTGGACCTGGACAGGCTCCTAAGGTGCATCATGTGGCTGACTGGAGGAGGCCTCTGGTGGGTCTGCCAACCGGATGACTACATCGTCCGCTCTGGGAATCATCCTCTTCCTCTTGGGAGGCCTCTAGGACTACTCGGGCTGGGGGTGAGCTGATGGTACTAGGTTTTGTAGCAATAAGTCCAAAGGCAGATGATCTGCCTTCATTCTGTAAACATCAACCCTCAGCACCTTTACGGACTCCTTGGAAGCCCGCGTCTTCCTCAACTTCTTGTGCTCCTTAGCAAGCTCCTTGATAGCCTTGTTGTGTGAATCAACTGCATCTGTGAGCACCTTCTGAGTGTCGAGGATTTTCATTTGGTTGGCCAAAATCTCCTTGAGGGCATCCTCTATGGACTGTGGGACCTGTGGAGGCGGAGGAGCCGACTGAGCCTCTATTGTGGTAGTGAGGATAGACAACATGGATGACACTGTCTGCATCCAGTTGTTGATACTGAGAAGAGCCTGGCTCAGTCGGTGGGTAGTCATTGGGTAAGCTCGGGAAGAGGGTATCTCCGGATCTGCTGAGGTGGATGGACTACGAGGAATGTCTGTGGAGGTGGAGGCAGGCTGAGCAGGAGCCACTACCACAACTGGCTCTTCAAACTGGCCAGTTAGAGCAGTAGTTGTTCCCTTAAAGTTCTTACTCTATGGGTTGTCATCCCCCTGCATGTTGTACCAAAAGAATGGGGCCCTCGCTTTGACATTGATATCAAATGGCCTCTTTTCAACTTTGAGGTCCCTAAAGTACATAGTCAAGAAGCTGGGGAAAGGGTAGTTTCTGTCATGCTCATTGCCTACAAGTGTGATTACCCGAGACATTACCTTCCCGGCATTAATCGGGTACCCCTCCATGATCAATGCCACCAAAACTGCTCGATGAAGAGGGAGGGAGTTGTCATGAGTAGTGGGGTCCAATCTGCTGCACACAAATGTTTCCCACCCCTTGGCTTCGAAATTCAGACTTCTTCTCAAAATTTTCACTCCTGCATTTAGCCAATCGGGGGTGGTACCTGAGATTGCTAGATACTGTGCCAACTAGGGACGGACTTCCTCGCCCAATTCCATATTTGCCATATACAGTTCCTCATCCTCCTCATCAAAGCCGAGGTAATCATTTATTGTTTTTCCATCAAAAAGCACCTTCAGATTTCGCACCTTGGTCACTTTTGTGCCCCTTTTGATGTGGGCAACATTGGTATAGAATTCCTTGACCAGGTGCTCGTTTGCATCCTCACAGTTGTTCAAGAAATACTCCCAGCCAACTCTCTCCCTAAACTACCTCCTCACATTGGGGTTGTGAGGCAGTAAGTCCCTATCCACAAAGCTCCTCTCCGGGATTAATTTCCTCACCGGCCACCATTCTCTAAACTTGTGATAAGCTACCTCACTGACAAATCGGTCTTGCCACACCTCCGGTTTCCTAGTTCTCGCAACCCCGTCAACCTGAGGTTCACCCCCTTCTCCTTCTTCTCCTACTTCTTCATCATCTCTTACTGCACCCTCTCCGAATAATGAAGTTGTGGGAGAGGTGGAGTATTCATCCTCACCGCCTTCAACTGAGCCCTCAGACGACCCAAAAATACATTTACTGATGTTTGGGCAGCAGGAGAAGTGGGAGGAGTGTCTCTTAGTCTGTTTCTCTCCGGCCAATCAGGGATGTACTCTGGGATTGAGTCTGAAGATATCTCCCGAGAGGGCTCGTAATCACTCCCAGACATGTCAATGGCCCTATCAGCAGCTTTAATCATCTTCCTCATGTTTTTAATATTTTGTCGGGTTTGAATAGTCAATCTTACTATTTTCTGTTTCCTTCCCCGGGAGGATTCTCCTCTGCCTGGTTGTTTAGAGCCTTTACCTTGTTGTTTCACCATTGTCTGCAAACACAATCCAATAAGCTTGTTAGTATTAGTAGAAGCAATTAAAAGTAGAGTTGCAGAAAGAATTGCAGACAGTTGTAGAAGATATGCAGTGCGGACCGCACAGAATGGTGTGCGGCCACATAGAGGCCAATGTGGACCGCACAAAATGTCCATGGGGTCCGCACAAAGGTGGGGTTCAGACTACCCACTTTCTCTATCCAGGCAGTGCGGGCCGCACAAAAGGTAGTGCGGTCGCACAAGGACCAATGCGAACCGCACAAAATGTAGTGTGGCCACAGTCACCAAAGTTCAGCTTTCAAGTCTTTTAGCAATGCAGTCCACACAAAATGTTACTGTGGACCGCACAAGGGCACCGTAGACCGCACAGAATCGACTGCGGTCCGCACTGAGTGCCCATAGGCAACACTAACTTAGGGTTTCATGAATTTTGATTTTAAGTCCTATTTTTCACCTAAGTAAGGTCCCTACGTGTTTGCCCAGTGTTGTTAACTATCTAATTCTACATTAATCAAGAATTTAACTACCCTAACCTAACCAATTGAAGAAACTACGGGAGGAACAAAATTAAAGACAAAAAAACAAAAAGTAAAGGAAAATAACAAAATTAAAGCAATTAAAAAGAAGTTAAGTTACCAAATGTGAGATAAAATGAAGATTAATGATTCCAAGCGGTTAATTTTGAGTAAATGAGCAGATGAACAGTGATTTACTATTTCTGAGAGTCAAGAGTTCGAGAAGTGTAACAGGAGTGCCTCAGGCCCTATTTATAGAAAATGACCTGGGGCCTAGTCTTACCAACCAATGCGGACCGCACATAATCGACTGTGGTCCGCACTACACAGCTTGATTTAAGTTTGAGAAGGCAAATCACTACGGTCCACACAAAATGTCATGCGGCCAGAGTGGTCCACCGTGGACCGCACAAAATGTAGTGCGGCTGCCGTGGGAAACTTCAGAGAGGTCGACATTTCACCCTCTACCAGTGCGGTCCGCACTAAATGTAGTGTGTCCGCATTGACAACTTCAGAGACCTGAACACTTTTTTCACTATGTCCTGCACTGCATCAACACAATCATGTAGCATCTCACAACCAGTTAATCCAAAAATCAATCCTATACTACAATGAAAATCAAATAAAAACAAGAAGAAAAACACATGGGTTGCCTCCCAAGAAGTGCCTGATTTAACGTCGCAGCATGACGCAGGTTACCATCACATCATTTGAGATGAAGAAGTGTTATTACGTGGCTGTCATCAATTTTTCCCAAGTAGTGCTTGACCTTATGCCCATTCACTCTGAAAACTTCACCATTTTTGTTCTTTAAATCAAGAGCATCAAACGGGGTCACACACACCACTTCAAAAGGTCCACTCCATTTTGACTTGAGCTTTCCCGGAAACAGACGTAACCGGGAGTTGAACAAGAGAACCAAATCGCCCACTATGAACTCCTTTCTACGAGCATATTTATCATTGTCACACCTCTTTTTCGCTACACCCTTAAAGGGTACAAGGGAGTTTTTTTCCCAATTTAAGTGACAATCGAAATGGGATTATATTTATTAAAATTCAGAGTCGCTACTTGGGATAATTTATGGTGTCCCAAGTCACCAGTTCAAATCTCGAATCGAAGAAAAGGTTGACTCTGTATTACAGTCTGCAAACCAAAAATCCAGTAAGGAATTCTGTTAACCCGGGAGAAGATGTTAGGCATTCCCGGGTTCCGTGGTTCTAGCGTCGCTCAACTGTCATAATTGGCCTAATTATCTGATTTTAAACACTTTTAAACCTATGTGCATTTTTAGCTTTAATCGCTTTCAATTAATTTTAAGGAAAATTCCAACGTCACATAAAACACGTTTTGAACCGCGTCGCATAAATGCACCCGTAGTCCGCAATACATTTTATATAACATTATTAGGATTTAGATTTGAGTCACATAAATGCGCACCCGAATTTAGGAAGGTAAATTATTAAACTAACGCACCTAAAGCAATTTTGCATTTGCAACTTTGCGAGGGCCATGAAAATTTTACTAAGCGGCATGCCTCGAATTCTAAGGATTAAACCAAACTTAATTAAGCGAGGGTCGTGTAATTTGTCATTTTGTTTAGCATGGCGCACCTCAAATTATTTTAGCTTAAGGGTTTCTAAACTAATTCATGAGGGCCATACATTATTTTAAGTTATCTAATTATGGCTCACCTCAATTTATTTGTGAAATTCTAAATTTATTAAAGGAAAGAGCCTAGAGGAATTCAAGAAATGTTAAAGTTCTAACTTCTAAAACAATATATGTACGCAAATGCCTATTTCCATTTTAAGCTTGAGCCCAATAACCCATAGTAGACCCAATAAACGCAAATGACTTCAGAGTGATACGTTGGACCTCCATAGCAGGCCCAAATCGTGGATATGTTGTAGCTGAGAGACGCGGCCCTCAGGATCGAATCCCTGAGGCGCCCAAATTGCACTTGAATAATCATAGAGAAATCAGTTATTAACAAGACATTCCACTGATTTTAAAACACAAAAACAAAGCTCCATTTTGACAATTAAGCTGTATTCAACTTCAGATTTTTAAGTCTCAAACTAAATATAAGTACTGTGAGGGAAAAGAATTTCAACAAAGCTGGGAAAATTGTCCTCAAATTGCCAAAGAATCTGATTCATCAGTAACTAGTGGTTGGAATATTAATTAACCTTAAAACAACAATTATTTCAAACCATCTATCAAGCTTAACCACATTCACATAATACTCTTTTACATATTAGAACATGAAGAATCATCGAAAACACTAACTACATAGTCATAATTACTGAAAACACAAACTACACATTAGCTTTCCTTTTAAATGCTAAAACTCAGATCAAATGTCAAGTGTTAATTATGTAAGCAAATTTAGCACTTCAAAATTGCATTTGTATAAGCCAACACACATACAGTCCAACATCCAGCATTTCAAGACTAGAATCTGACGATTTTTAGCAGAAAACTAACAAGAGATGTGACCCAGAATACAAAATCAAACATGAATCTAAATAATCGAAGTCCATAGTCCACTTATCAATACACATGCAAAATACTCTATAGGTCACTCTCACACACACAGTTTCAGAAAAAGAGAGCCTAATTAATGTCTATAATTCGAAGCCTAAGTACACAATATGAAAACAGTAAAGAAACAGGGAAATCAACTTTGAATGCAGCCTTTATTTAACAAAACTCCAATCACATTACATGTCCAACAATTATTCCTCAATCATAAGCTAAGGAAGGTACCTGGAAATTGGAAAGAAAATAGAAATGAGCACTCAGCAACATTCGGCAGCAAGGAACAGACCTAGATTCAACCAAATTCCCAATGAAATCAGCTCATAAACCAATGAAATAGTGACCTCAACGCAGAATTCACCTAGACTTTTCAAAAGAAAAACAAATTCAAGCCATTTCAAACCCTCAATGAATCAAAGATTGTTTCAGCAAATTCTAGATTGAAAATCCGAAAAAAATCAATGAAACAATAAGAAAATTGCAGCCGTTTGTATTTTTCTGAAATTTTTCTCTCAGGTCTCTCTCTCTCTTGTTCTCTTCTCTGTTCTTATTTTTAGTATTTTTAGGGTTTCTTCTTCTTCTTTTTAAGCTCTGTATTTTCCAGTCCTTAAATAGGCATTCTATTAGTGTCATTCCCATTTTCAATTCAACTTTTCTATTTTTAAATTATCTACACTAGCTTAGTGTTTTTTTACTTTAATCAATAGTGCATTTTCAAACCCTACCACTTATTAGAAGCATCCTAAATTAGGTGAGATTCACTTCAAACTACCCCTACATTACCCCTTAAACTTCCGTCAACTACTTTCAAGAAACCAGATGGAAATGGGTCAATCTTGACCCAAAACATATCAGACCTTTGAAGTGGGATCAAGAATGGCCTGAAGGCCCAAAAAATCCAACTTACCTAAGCCCAAATTCAGTGATTTTACCAAAATCAGAAGAAAACAAACATTTGAAGGGTTCGAAAACTAAAATTAGCTATAGGAATGATTAACAACATACACAAACATGGAATGAACTAAAGAAGAACAAACGGACAATTAACAATTTCAAATAAAACCTAATTCAAATCTTAACTAAGTTGTTCAAAGAAGAGAAGAAGAAGAGGCAGAGGTGAAATAGTCATTACAATAAAAAGAAATAATACAGGGAAACTCACCAACTAAACTGGAAGAACTTGGTACCCTGACTTTCCGATTTCATCGCCAAATAATGTTAGTCACTTGTTCTTTGTCAAAACAAGTGAGTAACACTATTTCGTGACGAAACCGGCTCTAAAATCATCATCAGTCTCGAGTTTAGGTTTGGCTTTTAGAAACCGGATTTGGGATTTAAGATTCGACACGTTTCAGCCAGATTCGAGGGAAACCAGTGATATATTGGGCATGAGGGGGTTATGTGGTGTTAGTTTGGGATCGATTGGGTAAACTAGGGTTTGGGGTTCAAACTTCGATCGAAGATTCAACAAGTTCGGCTATGATTCGAAGGAAACGGTTTGGGGATTTGGGATGAGGAGGTGAAGGGGATTCTGGGGTGTAATTTTGGGATTGTTTGGTGGTTGCCCGCTGCCGTGGCGATTTTCGGTAGGCGGCGAGCGGTGGTGTGACGCGACGAGATAGACTGGTCTCTGAAGAGAGATGAGAGACGAAGGAGAGGGGGGTTCTGAAGGGGTAAGGGGGTTTGGGGTTTAGGTATATTAAATCATTGATTTAATTAGGGCCGTTGGATGATTGGAATCCAACGGCTCTGATTAAATCATTAACGAAAATGGGGTTGTTTTGGTTGATTGGGGCTGGGTCGGGCACGGGGAATGCGGGTCGGGGTAGGTTAAACGGGTAACGGAGTAACGTTTTGACCGTTGGATGTAGATGGATGAATGGTTGAGATCTTTTGGTCTTGAAACGACGTAGTTCCACTCCAATACTACGTCGTTTTCAGGGTCTGGGCGACTGACTTCTTGGACCGAGTTATTGCATGGGTATTAGGCCTGGGTCGGCGGGTTTTTGGGGTAATTAAATTAGGCTCGAGAATTATTTTGAATTTGGCCCAAAATTCCGAATTCTTTTTCCTTCTCTTTTGTTTTAAAATTAATTCTTTTCTTTTCTTTTCTTTTCTTTTCAAAAAATTAAAACTAAAATTCTAAATTAAGTTATAAAACCAAATTAACTTATCACAAATATTAACTAACCCTAAATTATCACCACAATTAATAAATTAAGAAAAACTACTCAAAAATCAAAAATTAAAATTAAAAGGTGCGAAATAACTATTTTTTGTGATTTTCTTCTTCTTCTTTTTTCTATAAAAACTTAATTACTAATTAATTCTTAAAAATGCAAAGTCAAATCTTAAATGCACAGGCAACACATTTTTGTATTTTTTTCAATAAACGTGCACAGACAAATTCAAACAATTGAAAGAAAAAAATGCCACAAAATTTCACAAAATTTCAATCAAAAGAAAAATTTATTTTATTTTGATTTTTTTGGGAGTAATTCGTATAGGGCAAAAATCACGTGCTCACAACTGCCCCTCTTTGCTCGGAAACATGAAGAGTTTTCGTGCAAAGATAAAATGAGCGGGTATGAGCGATTTTTGCCCGTTTGAATACTCCGTGGGAAGCATTTTTTGAAAGATTTGACCGAACCTCTGCTTCAAAGGTTTCTTACATATCCTTGGCTATAAAGGAATCAGGTCAATGTAGTTCGGGAAGTTTTCGGTAGCTGGGACTATCATGAAGTTGTGATTTCACTGTTGTTGTTGCTGCTTACTAATCTCCTTATTACACCATGACAAAATAAAAGAAACTAGACCAAACTATGATCTATACATTACAAAGATCTATTCTATAATTCTCAAGCTTGATCTTGCAGTTTCTGCTGCTTGTTTGACTTGTATTCTCCAAGCGAGATTCCTTTGTTGCCGACTTGAATTGTAATCTGAAATGCTTTCCCTTTTCTTCAGGTGGATGCCTGATTACTGAACTTGAACTGCTTCTTCCCTTCCTTTGAAACTCGAATTGTTTTCCCCTTGAAACTTGAATTGTCTTCTTTTGACCATTGTTGCCTTTCCTCTGTTCTCCAGGTGGACTCCTGATTACCCACGCTTGATTTGCTTTGTTCTCCAGGTGGGCTCCTGATTATCGATGCTTGATTTTCTTTGTTCTCCGAGTGGGCTCCTGATTGCCAAAACTTGAACTGTATTCCCTTGCTCTCTAGGTAGGCGCTTGATTGCCAAAACTTGAATTGTATTCCCTTGCTCTCCAGGTGGATGCCTGATTGATGAATCTGTAACTGCTTTTCCTTGTTCTCCAGGTGGACGCCTGATTGCTGAATCTTTAACTGTTTTTTCTTGTTCTCCAGTTGGACGCCTGATTGCTGAATCTTTAACTGCTTTCCTTGTTCTCCAGGTGGATGCCTGATTTCTGAAACTTGGTCCATTTTCTTCTTGAAACTGCTTTTCTTCGACTTGTTCTCCCTTGTTCCTCCAGGTGGGTGCTTGATTACCAATACTTGTGTCAATCTTCCTTGAAACTTGATTTGTTTTCCCTTGTTCTCCAGGTGGGCTCCTGACTACTTAATCTTGAACTGCTTTTTATCCTTAACATTCATGGTGTTCTTCCCTGTTCTTCAGACGGGCACCTAACTTCAACAAAATAGACAAAACAAAGAAAATTTTCTACCCCAGTTTGGTAGGCGAGAACCTCTGTGAGTGTTAACTGAATCATGTTACTCAATATCTCTAACAATCTGTAAACTAGATTCCATTATCCAGGAGGGTCCTGAAATTTTCTAGTAAAATTCCCATTTCAAAGCTGCATTATATTTTCTTCTATTGAACCTTGTTATCTAACTTGGTCCTTAAACTTCATCCCATTATCCAGGAGGGTCCTGAAAAGTTTTAAATTAAATCTTATCTTACAAGTGACGCTTTTAAAGCTAAACTATACTTCCTTATAGTCGAACTTACGCTAAAACTTGTTATCTAATGGAATTCTTAATGCTACGTCCCATTATTCAGGAGGGTCCTAAAAATTTCTAGTGAATCCTATCTCAAGCATGCAAACTTCGAAGCTCCGTTTATACTCCTTTGGGGTACATTTATGCTAGATTCTGCTACTCATGATTATTTTGAATTTTAAACTAAGTCCCATTTTCCAGGAGGGTCCTGAGAATTTTGCGATCAAACCTGCCTGGTACTTGCTTTCCTTAAGAGGGTTTTTCCGAAACAAACAAAATTTTTGCCCCTGTTTCAAATCAAAGAAAATCTTGTCAGTTTAAAATAGGTGGTTAGTTGTGGCATTCTTGCTGAAGGTGATTCTTCCTCTGCCATGCTTTGCTTTGACTGGCTGCTTTGAACTGGTCAAAAATTGTTTAACCTTCTGATTGATCCTTAACCAAAGGACCCTGGATGACCCGAGTGCTTTACACCCCAACCGCTGTTTTTCATTTCTGACCTTTCTATATTGACCTCTACATCTCTCGCGACATTACTGAACCATTCCACCGATTTAACTTTTGCTTACACTCTATGTCCCACTTTTCATCACACTATCTCTGTCATGTTCTAGCCGCATTTTTCTTTGTGCAATTTTGAAACTGGTAGTAAACTTTGGAATATCTTCTTATTTGTAAAACAAGGCTAACCTTGGACGAGCTTTAGAGGAGTAAAATTAACAGTAATGAAATACGACGATTTTGAGAATTAAGAATAAAGAAGAAAAATTCAAATTTGGATGACCGTTAGAGAGAGGAAAAGAAACTTATCTGAGTGGAGTAACTGGCACCAATAATCATGGTATGCATTTTGGATTAATCAACCCAGTCTATTTAACCAATCACTTTTTCAATTGTTTTACTTTGTGCTCCGAGATCTCCATAACCCAATTTTTCTTTCCGCCAACTTACAAACCTTGTTCGGCTTGCAGTGCCCTGAAGGGTTTTCACTGACAAACCTCTCTCATTTATTCATTCTTCAATTCCTTGTCGCCTCATGGTGCCCGTGAAGGTCTTCACCAATAAAACTCTCTCATTTTTACTTTCTCTCAGCTTTCGTTGCCTCATGGTGCCCACGAGGGTATTCACCAATAAGACTCTCTCATTTTTTGATTTCTCTTGCTTAAACCGTAGTGTTTCCCCTAATATGAATCCTCTTACTTTCTTGACTTGGCATCTCTCGAAGACTGATCGAGAGGTCTTTCTTTGGACAATAATGCGGTCTCTTGGATATGTTTGGGGAAAAAATCTCAAAACAGCTTAGATGGGTTCAATATTACAACTTTTGGAATCTGATTTCTTACCACAATCACAACTTATGCCCCAGTTTCTTGCTTACGGATTTTTTTTATTTTGATATGTTGATATGACCGAGCCGTGAGGCTGCCTACATATCCTTAACAGGAATCAGGTCAAACATAGTTCACACCTGAATTTCTTTATTTTCTTGTACTTTCTCTTTTCGCTTCTTTTTTTTTTCTTTCTTTTCTCTCTTTCTCGTTATTGATTCCAAAAGAGGGGTATGAAATAAAATAAATAAGGCTCAAAAGGGAAAACAAAGGATAGAGTGTTTAGATAGCAGAACAAATTGCCTTCATCATTCCAATCTTCGAAATAATGCCAAGTATAAATAATCAACAATTGAACCAAAGAAATCATACATAATATCTCTTGACTGCATCAGAATTGATAGCCATGCCTACACATTTTCCTTCGATATCTGTTAGGTACAAAGCACCATGGGACAACACTTTTGTTACAATGAACGACCCTTGCCAATTTGGGGCGAACTTGCCCTTCGCTTCGGCCTGCTGTGGAAGGATGCGCTTTAATACTTGCTGACCCACTTCAAACTTTTAGAAACGCACCTTTTTGTTGTATGCTCTCGCCATTCTCTTTTGATATAACTGTCCATGACACACTGTTGCCAATCTTTTTTCATCAACCAAACTCAACTGCTTCAAATGGGTTTTGACCCACTCATCATCATCAATCTCAGCCTCAGCGACAATCTGAAGGGACGGGATTTCAACTTCCGCAAGTATCACTGCTTCAGTGCCATATACCAACAAATAAGGGGTTGCACCCACTAAAGTGCGAACAGTAGTGCGATAACCCAATAGAGCGAATGGTAACTTTTCACGCCATTGCCTGGAACCTTCCACCATATTCTGAAGTATCTTCTTTATGTTCTTGTTGGCTGACTCTACCGCTCCATTCACCTTGGGGAGATATGGGGTGAAATTGCGATGCGTAATCTTAAACTATTGACATACCTCTTTCATCAAATTACTGTTAAGATTAGCACCATTATCTGTGATGATCACCTTTGGTATTCCAAATCGACAGATGATATTTGAGTGAACAAAATCAACCACTGCTTTCTTGGTTACAGACTTGAAAGTTTTAGACTCAACCCACTTGGTGAAATAATCAATGGCTACCAGAATGAACCTATGCCTGTTGGATGCCGCTGGCTCAATTGGTCCAATGACATCCATGCCCCAAGCAACGAAGGGCCATGGTGCTGACATTATGTGCAATTCCGATGGTGGAGAATGAATCAAATCTCCGTGTATCTGGCACTAATGACATTTGCGCACAAACTGATACAATCTCGCTCCATTGTGAGCCAATAATAACCTGCTCGGAGAATTTTCTTCGCCAACACATATCCGCTCATATGTGGTCCGCAGTCTCCCGAATGTACTTCGGACATGACAGCCGTAGTTTGTCTAGCATCTATGCATCTTAACAATCCAAGGTCTGGTGTTCTTTTATACAAAACTCCTCCACTAAAGAAAAATCCACTTGCCAACCATCAAATTGTTCTCTTTTGATCCCCCATGGCTTGCACCAGATATACCCCCATTCTGATGTACTCCCTGATATCATGGAACCACGGTTCACCATCAAGTTCTTCTTCCACCATGTTACAGTAAGTCTGTTGATCTCGGACTTGAATATGTAGAGGATCAACATAAGCTTTGTCCGGATGGTGCAACATTGATGCCAAGGTAGCCAAATTAATGGCCACCTTATTATGGACCCTTAGAATATGTCTGAACTCTACTGATCGAAACCGTTGACAAAGATCATGCAAACATTGTCGGTATGGTATGAGCTTTAAATCCCGTGTTCCCATTCTCCTTGAATTTGGTGCACCAGAAGATCCCAGTCTCCCAAGACCAAGACTTCCTGGACATCCATGTCTGCAGCTAGCCTTAAACCCAAAATGCATGTCTCGTACTTAGCCATATTGTTGGTACAATAGAAACGAAGTTGAGCTGTAACAGGATAGTGATGCCTTGTTTCAGAAATAAGCACAGCCCCTATTCCAACCCCTTCATGTTGGCATCCCCATCAAAGAAAAGTTTCCAACATGGTTTTTCAATCTGCTCCAGTTCGTCGATATGCATCACCTCTTCATCGGGAAAATAAATTCTCAATGACTCGTACTCTTCATCGACCGGGTTCTCGGCCAATGCTTGGGCTTTCATCACGGTCTAAGTCACATAGTTGATGTCAAACTTCGTGAGCAAAAACTGCCACTTCGCAAGTCTTCCTGTGGGCATAGGCTTTTGAAAGATATACTTCAACGGATCCAAGCGCGAAATGAGGTAAGTAGTGTAGGATGACAAATAATTTTTCAATTTCTGTGCTACCCAAGTTAGGCACAACATGCCCTTTCCAGGTGAGTGTACTTAACCTCATAGGCGGTTAACTTCTTGCTAAGATAGTAGATGGCATGTTCCTTCCTGCCAGTGACGTCATGCTGACCCAATACACAACCAAATGAATTTTCCAGGACTGTCAAGTAAAATCAAAGGTCTCCCTGGTTCTGGTGGAACTAGCACAGGTGGGTTTGACAAGTATCATTTTATCTTATCAAATGTTTCTTGATACTCATCAGTCCACTTGACCGCAGCATCCTTCTTCAGCAACTTGAAAATAGGCTCACAAGTTGTTGTGACCTGAGCAATAAACCTGCTGATGTAGTTCAATCTCCCTAACAGACTCATCACCTCAGTCTTGTTCCTCAGAGGTAGCAATTCTTGGATAGCTTGGATCTTTGATGGTTCCAACTCAATGCCTCGACAATTGACTATGAATCCCAACAATTTTCCGGATGGAACACCAAATACGCACTTGGCAGGGTTAAGCTTGAGGTTGTACCTGCGAAGCCTCTGGAACAATTTCCTCAAATCTCTGACGTGGTCGGCCTGCTGCTTCGACTTTATGATTACATCATCTACGTACACCTCAATCTCCTTGTGTATCATATCATGGAACACAATAGTCATTGCCCTCATGTAAGTTGCCCCGACATTTTTCAAACCAAATGGCATTACTCAGTAACAATAAGTTCCCCATGGCGTGATGAATGTCGTCTTTTCTGCATCTTCTTCATCCATTAAAATTTGATGATACCCTGCATAGTAATCCACAAAAGATCCAATCTCATGCTTGGCGCAATTATTGATTAAAATGTGGATGTTGGGTAGTGGGAAATTATCCTTTGGACATGCTTTGTTGAGATTGCGGTAATCAACGCATACTCTGATCTTGTCATCCTTCCTTGGTACTGGCACAACATTAGCTAACCAAACGGGATATCATGTGACCCGAATGACCTTTGCGTCCAACTGCTTAGTGATTTCTTCCTTAATCTTCACACTCGTATCAGTTTTGAACTTTCTCAATTTTTGCTTAATGGGGGGGAATGTCGGGTCAGTGGGTAACTTGTGGACCACTAAATCAGTGCTAAAACCTGGCATGTCATCATATGAACATACAAAAATATCCTTGTATTCAATCAGGGCTTTGATCATCTCTTCCCTAGTCTTTGGTTCAAGGTGGACGCTTAGTTTAGTCTCTCTGATATTATTTGCATCCTCTAAATTGATGGCTTTTGTATCATTCAGGTTGGGTTTTCCTTCAAAGTGATTTAATTCCTTACTAATTTCTTCAAAGGCCTCTTCTCATCATATTCTGATTCGTCATCACACTCTACTTCTTGAATTATTTTTTCAGAATCAGATTGATTTTTAAGACTGGGCTGAGGATTCCTCACGCATGCCATTTCATTAGAACCAACGTAAAAAGAACTGTACAGAAAAGAAAAGAAAAACAAAAGGGAAACTATCAGGAATGATGAAGAAAGGGAAATTGCATTTCTTTGAATGATAAAAGATAACAAGCTTTGCAAACTCAAATAGACTGAAAGATAAAAAAAATCTGGATTACAACTCTGGAATAACCCAGACAAACTGAAGGAAAATCAAAATAAACTACCAAGACTCATTTCGAGTGGGGAGAGAAGTGGCTTTCCAATTATTAAGCTTTGTTTTTGGCCCGACGAATTGAATTTCTGTGTTGCTAGAACCTTCACTGCTTTCCACCATGTTCACACCGTCGAACAACTTCTCAAATCCTTCAATTAACTCCTTATCAAGATCAATCACAGGACTGTGAATTGTTGTTACCGGTCGTTTTCTGGTACCGGACTTGACAAATGATCTGGAGAGACGTGGGACTGGATTTGGAAGGACACATGCCCTATGTTTTAACTTTTTGGCTCTTCTTATGTCTGCGGCAGTGGGCTTGAATCCCATACCAAATGTTCCCAAGTTTTCAAGAAGAGACACCGACTGTATGATGCCTTGCAAAGATGAGCCCAAACCTTTACCAAGTACAAAACCATTCTTCAACATCTCATAGGCCACCATGACTGATGCGGAAGTTATCTTCGAATTTGGAATGTATTTCCCCTCTGGAACTTTCTCTACCACCATCGTGTCAAAAACCTGGTAGACCCACGATCCCTTGTCATCTTCCACTTCAATGAACGGTACAATAGCATCACTGTGAGTGCATAAACTGTTTTTGCCATGCACAACTATTTCTTATCTATCCCATTCAAATTTGACCACCTCTTGTAGTATTGATGAGACTGCTTTAGCGGTATGAATCCACGGTCGACCTAACAGCAGATTGTAGGAAACAGTTATATCCAGCACCTGGAATTCCATTGTGAACTCAACTGGCCCTATCGTCAGCTCTAGCATTATAGCCCCAACTGAATCTTTGCCTCCGCCATCAAATCCCCGGACACAGATACTGTTCTTATGAATCTTCTCATCTTCCACTTTCAACTTACTCAGAGTGGAGAGAGGGCAGATGTTCGCACTAGAACCGTTATCGACCAATACCTGGGTAACCACGGAGTCCTCACATTTCACCATAAGGTAAAGAGCTCTGTTGTGCTCAGTACCTTCTATAGGCAATTCCTCGTCAGAAAAAGTGACTCTGTTCACTTTAAAGATTTTGTTGGCTATCTTTTCCAGATGGTTCACGGTGATTTTATCGGGAACGTGAGCCTCATTCAAGATTTTCATTAAAGCTCAACGGTGCTCGTCTGAGTGAATTAACAATGACAATAGTGAAATTTGAGCATGTGTCTTCCTTAATTGTTCCACAATAGAATAGTCCTGCACATTCATCTTTCTCAAGAATTCCTCTGCCTCTTCTTCAGTTACAGCTTTCTTTACCAGCACTGGGTTATCTTTGGAGATCTTAGCTTTTCTCAACTCCTCGGGGGCAAAACATCTTCCCGAGCGAGTCAAACCCTAGGTTTTGCAAACTTTTTCTTTGATTTCTTTCCCTTTGTAAGTCACTGTCACCCGTTCATAATTCCATGGAATAGCCTTGTTGTTGACTATTGGTAACTGGGTTACCGACTTGATAATGACATGATCTGTGCGGGTGCCCTCCACGATTACGATAGGTTTGCTTGCCACTCCTAGCACAACCACTTTCATCCTTTCTTGCTTTGCTGCAACATCACTCGAAGACCGCTTCTTAACTATTACGGATAGTTCACTACTCCTTTCGTTTGACTTGAGCACTGATTTCTCACTTGTTGATTGTTCAATTTTCTTGAACCCACTGGACCGAATCATCATGATGGTCTGTGATGGCTTCCTGGGCTTCCCTCCCTCATGTACTATATCAATCATATTTGCCTCCTAATGGGCTAGCATCAGATTCCGGTTGATATTGGGTGTCTCGGGAGCTTGAACTTTAATACGATTGGTATTGATAAGCTCCTAGATAGCACTTTTTAAGTGCCAACACTTCTCCGTATCATGACCTGGAGTACCAGAATAATACTCACAGCTTACGGAATAATCAAGATTTTTCGGGGGAGGATTTGGCAATTTGGACGGTATCGGCCTCAACATGTCCAGTTGTCTTAGCTTGTGGAATAAATCGGTATATGACTCTCCTAAGGGAGTAAAGGTTTTCTTTTTCTGCAACCTTTCATCCTTAAATGTTTGATTAGGCCAAAAACTTGGTCCAGGAGGGTTTCGGTAGGCTCGTGGGGGTGGATAAGTGTTTTGGGGAATGGGCGCACGCCATTGCACGTGGGTGGGAGGTTGGTTGTATGTTTGGGCATGGTGGACATAAAAATAAAGTTCTTGTGGGGGTAATAGTGTTAGGGTAGATTATATGGGCTGTGAGGGTAACTTTGGTGGTGGGGCCGAGGCTGATTATAGTGGTGAGATGAGCCTATGGGTCCGAACCAAGTTCCTGAATCAACCATTACTACGTCCTCTCTTTTCTTTTTCCCAATTCCTCCTGTGCCACCCTGAATAGCCTGAGTGGTCACCTTAATAGCCAAATAGCTCATGATTTTATTTGACTTGAGCCCCTATTCTACCATACCTCCTATCTTTACTACTTCATTGAAGGATTTTCCTATAGTTGAGACCAGATGTCCATAGTAAGTAGGTTCTAAGGCCTGTAGGAAATAATCCACCATCTCACTTTTTTTATTGGAGGGTCTACTCTTGTTGTCTGCTCTCTACATCGGAAACCATACTCTCTGAAACTTTCAATGTGCTTTTTCTTCAGTTTTGTCAAGGATAGTCGATCTGGAATGATAAGATTGTATTGGAAGTGACAAGTGAATGTTTGTGCCAGATCATCCCATGTATACCACCTTCCGTGATCCTGGTGTACCACTCCAGCGCCGATCCACTCAGACTTTGACTGAAATATGCCATCAGCAATTCATCTTTTCCTCCAGCTCCCCTCATCTTGCTACAAAAACCTCTCAAGTGTGCTACTGAATCACCGTGCCCATCGTACAAATCAAATTTGGGCATCTTAAACAATGCCGGTAATTGCACATTTGGAAACAGACACAGGTCTTTGTAAGCCACACTTACTTGACCTCCTAGCCCCCGCATGTATCTGAATGATTGTTCTAAGCTTTTAACTTTTCTGAACATCTCCTCCTGTTCGGGATTTTTGGATGGTTTTTCAGCTTCCGCAGGGAGATCAAAACGAGTAGTATAAACTTCTGAAACTTTGAAAGTGGGCTCTGGGGGTAGTATTGGTTATCCTAGGCTTGGAACACAGGCTCACTAGAAGATTGGTGTAGTGTAGCAGATGGGGATGCTACGAAGACAAGAGTGATTGGGGGAGGAGGATATGGAACTAGTTTGGGTGGTGGAGCTTGCGGGGTTTGGGAGGTGGTGCCTTGGTAGTGATGGTAAATAGGAAATCCTGCAGATGAATCAACAGTAAGATGTTCCTGGGTTTGAGTCAATGGTGGGATGAAAATAGGGTTGGCGGGGTAAGATGGTAGTGGTTGCCCTTTTGCCCAGGCCTGGTACATTTCGGCCATCTGCTGCTTCAACTTATACATCTCTTCTTTCATCGAATTAACATCCAATTCTTCCACCTCTCTTGAAGGATCGATGCTACTTGCTTCAAGTTCTTGGTTAGACATGATCAATTCGCCTTTGGACCTGGTGTTGTATCGATAGGTTGCCAGAATGCTCAACAAACTAACCACCTGCCTTAGCTCTGGAGTCAACAACAAACTCGTTAGTGATTAGAGCTTGACAGATTGGTAACCGCATATTTATGGAATGCAATGCACCTAAGTAATTAATATTTCTATCATGTATTTGCTCGATTGCTTATGTCATCCCGGCTTTTCCTTATTTCCATTTGCAACTTCCATTTTTCTTTTTTTTTATTCATGCCTTTCTTTGCTTGAGTTCTCTTTGTTTTTATTTTCTCATTTCCCTCTCTTATTTTGCCATCGTTTATTTCTCACGGTTTCTTGTTTTCTATCTCTTCTTTTTCTTCTTTTCTCTCTTTTTCTTTTTTTTCTTTTCTGGTTATGATCGAATCCTATGGGGATTGCCTACGTATCATGATGCCGCGTGAATCAGACCAAGCGTAGTTCTGGGGTATAAGTGTAAAAATAAGTAATAAAACATTTTTGGGATTTTCAAAAAGCAAATACTTTGATTATAATGACTCAAAGACTAACAGACTCAAAAGAAACTAACACACTCTAACAGAAAGAAAATACAGACTCAAGTAAAAAAAATTATGAATACATTAATGCCTCAAATGCTCTTGGTGCCCGCAGGACATCATTTGGTCTCGCCACGGGCCTATATGTAAGATCACTTTGAAGCCTCTCCAAGTCACTCATTATCTGTCGGACAAACGTCATCATTGTCGTGAAGAAAGTGGTGCGAGTAATATCCTCATATGCTTGGCATTTCACAACAATGTAGTTGGTGATGACTCTGACCCGCTCTCGGATTCTACCTTTTTCCTGAAGTAGACGCCCGACCTATTGATTCCGGGCTTCTAACATCTGAGTGTCGTGACACTCAAGGGCTTTCTTTTTCAAACTGCTTATAAGCCTTTCATACGCTCGACTTCTTTCTGGGTTTCTAACAGTTGTTCTCATTTTCTGAATTTGGGCTTTGAGGGCTTCATTTTCCTGAGTTAGCTTTTTCTTCTCGCCTTCATCCGCGGCAGCTTGCAAACCATTCTCAAACTGAAGGTCCATGACTTGCTTTTCTAGCCTCCTTATGGTGGCTCTGTAGTCATTTTCTTTGGCCAGCCAATCCCATTGCTCTTGTGATGCTCTGACAAATTCTTGAAGATGGGGTCTTTTGGCCGGCCTTCCAAACTCAACTTCCTTTTTATACTAGGCAAGATATCCTGGTGCAACTTCACCTCTGGACAGATCACGCACTCGAGTGTTCGCTATCAATTACTGACATTCGCTCCAAATTTGGCGGACTGCTGCTTCATGAAACTGACCATCGGGACCAATTTCGACCATATGGTGACTAATGTCTTCATCCCTGGGAACCATTTGATATCTCCCTAATTGTCTCAAAACCCAGTATGAGGCATAAGGATGGATACTCCTGAGACTCATCAAAAGGAAATGAGGCCCGGTAGCTGGCATGTCTATGATCTCATCTACGGGAAGCCACCCAAACGTCCACTCTATTTGACTTGCACTGATGGAACGGAGATGTATACCCATTCTATAGCCCCTTTTGGCAAGCTGATCCCATCAACCCTCGTATAAAATTCCTCTATGCATGTTTTCTCTATCGACCTATAACTCAGGAATTGAGGACGATGGCATAGATGTTCAATCATCCACATCTGCAGCAATAAGTTTCACCCCTCAAAAAAGTTTCCTCCGGCTTTGCAGGCTGTGAGAGCGCGGAAGATTTCAGCTACTATCATGGGTGCGAGGGTGCTTTTGGACTGAGTAAGCAAAGTGCTGACAACCCCAGCTATTCGTATGTCAATATTTGCATCTTTCCTAGGAAACACCAGAAGTCCTAAGAAGACCACCATAAAAGCAAAACACCTGTGTTCTTCCCATTTGAGGCGGTTCCCCTTGCTACAAATTTTGTTTTATGGATTGTTAAACCCTCCTATGTGGTCGTATCTCTGGTATATGAACTGCATAGTAGAAAACCCGGCTACCAAATCTGGGTTGTGGACCCCCTGCTTATCTTTAAAGAGTCTAAGAATCTGTGCACAGCGACGACTCTTGGAGCAACCAGATACTTGTGTCTCAGAGGAACCTCAGCGCTCCCAATATATCCGGCTATTTCTTCCAAAGTTGGGGTGAGTTCAAAATCTGAGAAATGAAACACGTTGTGGGCCGGGTCCCAGAATGTAACCAACGCCTTTATGATATCTCCTCTAGGCCTAATCTTCGACAACCCGGTGAGACCTCCCAAATAATGATTGACCTTGTCTTGCCCTGATTTATCCAGATCATCCCACCACATATGCAACTCCAAAGGGATCTTGTTCATGAATGTTATTGACAAATTTTTACCCGGGCTCATTCTGCACATTTATTAGGGTGATTAAGCAAAAATCATGATTCATTATGACTCAAACTCAAAGCTGACATTTTTTTCCAGACCTTCATTTCAAAAGTAAAAACCCGGCTTTGCAAATACGGCCTTTCAGCACTTCCGAGGGAAGATTTAAGGTTGTGCTTGCTAACCGGCCCAAAAATTTGAGAAAGAGACCAAAGGCAGCTATTCTTGCAAAAACAGCCCTCTGGCGTCCTTTTGGGGACGTTCGGCTATTTTGACAAGAATGACATCCCCTTACTTATTTACAACAAAGTAATAAAAAAATTGTTTTTTGGGCAATTTTTGCAAAAGGAAAGTTGGACCCGATGGGGGTTGCCTACGTATCCCACATCCGGTGAGAAACAAACTAGCGTAGTTTGGGCAATTATGACAAAACAAAAACCAACTCTTTTTTTTTCTTTTTTCACAAAAATTTTCTCTTTTTTTTTCTTCAAAATTTTGGCAGAGTTTCGGTATGTTTTGGACATTGGTTTTCAAAAGCAGACAATTATCTCTCTCAGTCCCCACATTTTCCTTTTTAACTTTTCCTCTATGAGCCGGTCAACATGCAAATCCGAAGCAAATGAATGCACAAGTAGCAAGTAAGATGCATCAGGATGGTCTTTTCATTTCGGGTACACCTGTCCTAAACAGACCCAACCCCTGTGTTGAGTCTCCAAAGTCAAATGCACATGATGCAAACAAACGTTCCTACTAGGGATCCGGTATGAGGCTGAGTTATTCTAGGTTCAAAACCTGGGTATGTGTTCTAGACTGTGTGCCCGAGCGGACAACTCGAGCCGAGGAGGGGGCTACGTACCGGGAACCAAAAGGCCATCCGGCTTAGTAACTTGTCCGAGCCTCTTTCTTATTTCAAGGTATGACACTAACAGAATAGGGAGTCTCGACCAGCGAGCACATCCCCGAAGATGAGAAGAGAAGGGTTTCGTAGCAGTTTATATACAGTTCAAATAATATCAAAGCGGTAAAAGAAATATTTAGCACATTAGGCCCAAACATGTAATCAGATAATAAATAAAGCCAAATATAACAATTCATCTAAGCTCGAATTATGAACCTTGAACCAAAAGTTCTGGGTTCCAGTCCCCAGCAGAGTTGTCAGAGCTGTCACACCTCCTTTTCACTACACCCGTAAAGGGTACAATGGAGTTTTTTTCCCAATTTAAGTGACAATAGAAACGGGATTATATTTATTAAAATTCAGAGTCGCCACTTGGGATAATTTATGGTGTCACAAGTTACCGGTTCAAATCCCGAATTGAGGAAAAGGTTGACTCTGTATTACAGTCTGTGAACCAGAAATCCGGGTAAAGAATTCTGTTAACTCGGGAGAAGGTATTAGGCATTCCCGGATTCCGTGGTTCAAGCACGGTCACTCAACTATCATAATTGGCCTAATTATCTGATTTTAAACACTTTTAAACCTATGTGCATTTTTAGCTTTAACCGCTTTCAAGTAATTTTAAGGAAAAGTCCAACGTCACATAAAACGCATTTTGAACCACGTCGCATAAATGCACTCGCAATCCGCAACACATTTTATATAACATTGTTAGGATTTAGATTTGAGTCACATAAATGCGCACCCGAATTTAGGAAGGTAAATTATTAAACTAACGCGTCTAAAGCAATTTTGAGTTTGCAACTTTGCGAGGGCCACGAAAATTTCACTAAGTGGCAAGCCTCAAATTCTAAGGATTAAACCAAACTTAATTAAGCGAGGGTCGTGCAATTTGTCATTTTGTTTAGCACGACGCACCTCAAATTATTTTAGCTTATGGGTTTCTAAACTAATTCATGAGAGCCATACATTATTTTAAGTTATCTAATTATGGCTCACCTCAATTTATTTGTGAAAATTCTAAATTTATTAAAGGAAATAGCCTAGAGGAATTCAAGAAATGTTAAAGTTTTAACTTCTAAAACAGTATATGTACGCAAATGCCTATTTCCATTTTAAGCTTGAGCCTAATAACCCATAGCAGACCCAATAAACGCAAATGACTTCAGAGTGATACGCTGGATTCCATAGAAGGCCCAAATCGTGGGTGTGTTGTAGCTGAGAGACGCGGCCCTCAGGATCGAATCCCTGAGGCGCCCAAATTGCACTTGAATAATCATAGAGGAATCAGTTATTAAAAAGACATTCCACTGATTTTAAAACACAAAAACAAAGCTCCATTTTGACAATTAAGTTGTATGCAACTTTAGATTTTTAAGTGTCAAACTAAATATAAGTACTGTGAGGGAAAAGAATTTCAACAAAGCTGGGAAAATTGTCCTCAAATTGCCGAAGAATCAGATTCATCAATAACTAGCTGTTGGAATATTAATTAACCTTAAAACAACAATTACTTCAAACCATCTATCAAGCTTAACCACATTGACATGATACTCTTTTAAATATTAGAACCTGAAGAATCATCGAAAACACTAACTACATAGTCATACTTACTGAAAACACAAACTACACATTAGCTTTCCTTTTAAATGCTAAAACTCATATCAAATGTCAAGTGTTAATTCTGTAAGCAAATTTAGCACTTCAAAACTGCATTTGTATAAGCCAACACACATACAGTCCAACATCCAGCATTTCAAGACTAGAATCTAACGATTTTCAGCAGAAAACTAAGAAGAGATGTGACCTAGAATATAAAATCAAACATGAATCTAAATAATCGAAGTTCATAGTCCACTTATCAATACACATGCGAAATACTCTATAGGTCACTCTCACACACACAGTTTCAGAAAAAGAGAGCCTAATTAATGTCTATAATTTAAAGCCTAAGTACAGAATATGAAAACAGTAAAGAAACAGGGAAATCAACTTTGAATGCATCCTTCATTTAACAAAACTCAAACCACATTACATGTCCAACAGTCATTCCTCAATCATAAGCTAAAGAAGGTACCTGGAAATTGGAAAGAAAATAGAAATGAGCACTCAGCAACATTCAACAGCAAGGAATAGTCTCATATTCAACCAAATTCCCAATGAAATCAGCTCATAAACCAATGAAACAGTGACCTTAACACAGAATTCACCCAGATTTTTCAAAAGAAAAACAAATTCAAGCAATTTCAAACCCTCAATGAATCAAAGATTGTTTCAGCAAATTCTAGACTGAAAATCCGGAAAAAAATTCAATGAAACAGTAAGAAAATTGCAATCGTTTGTATTTTTCTGAAATTTTTCTCTCAGGTTTCTCTCTCTTGTTCTCTTCTCTGTTCTTATTTTCAGTATTTTCAGGGTTTTGTTTTTAAGCTCTGTATTTTCCAGTCCTTAAATAGGCGTTCGATTAGTGTCATTCTCATTATCAATTCAAATTTCCTATTTTTAAATTATCTACACTAGCTTAGTGCTTTTTACTTTAATCGGTAGTGCATTTTCAAACCCTACCACTTATTAGAAACTTCCTAAATTAGGTGAGATTCACTTCAAACTACCCCTACATTACCCCTTAAACTTCCGTCAACTACTTTCAAGAAACCAGACGGATATGGGTCAACCTTGACCCAAAACATATCAGACCTTTGAAGTGGGATCAAGAATGGCCTGAAGGCCCAAACAATCCAACTTACCTAAGCGCAAATTCAGTGATTTTACCAAAATCAGAAGAAAACAAACATTTGAAGGGTTCGAAAACTAAAATTAGCTATAGGAATGATTAACAACATACATAAACATGGAATGAACAAAAGAAGAACAAACGGACAATTAACAATTGCAAATAAAACCTAATTCAAATCTTAACTAAGTTGTTCAAAGAAGAGAAGAAGAAGAGGCAGAGGTGAAATAGTCATTAAAATAAAAAGAAATGATACAGGGAAACTCACCGATTAAACTGGAAGAACTTGGTACCCTGACTTTCCGATTTCATCGCCAAATAATGTTAGTCACTTGTTCTTTGTCAAAACAAGTGAGTAACACAATTCGTGACGAAACCGGCTCTAAAATCATTATCAGCCTCGAGTTTAGGTTTGGCTTTTAGAAACCGGATTTGGGATTTAAGATTCGACACGTTTCAGCCAGATTCGAGGGAAACCAGTGATATATTGGGCATGAGGGGGTTATGTGGTGTTAGTTTGGGGTCGATTGGGTAAACTAGGGTTTGGGTTCAAACTTCGATCGAAGATTCGACGAGTTCGGCTACGATTCGGTGGAAACGGTTTGGGGATTTAGGATGAGGAGGTGGAGGGGATTCTGGGGTGCAATTTTGGGATTGCTTGGTGGTTGCTCGCCGTCGTGGCGATTTTCGGCGGGCGGCGAGTGGTGGTATGAGGCGGGGAGACAGACTGATCTCTGGAGAGAGATGAGAGACGAAGGAGAGGGGGGTTCTGAGGGGTTAAGGGGGTTTGGGGAATCATTAATTTAATTAGGGTCGTTGGATGATTGGAATCCAATGGCCCTGATCAAATCATTAACGGAAACGAGGTCGTTTTGGTTGATTGGGGCTGGGTCGGGCACGGGGAATGCGGGTCGGGGTAGGTTAAACGGGTAACGGAGTAACCGTTGGATGTAGATGGATGAACGGTTGAGATCTTTTGGTCTTGAAACGACGTAGTTCCACTCCAATACTACGTCGTTTTCAAGATTTGGGCGACTAACTTCTTGGACTGGGTTATTGCATGGGCTTTGGGCCTGGCTCGGAAGGTTTTTGAGGTAATTGAATTGGGCTCGAGAATTATTTTGAATTTGGCCCAAAATTCCGAATTCTTTTTCCTTCTCTTTTGTTTAAAAATTAATTCTTTTCTTTTTCTTTTCTTTTTTTTTCAAAAAATTAAAACTAAAATCCTAACTTAAGTTATAAAATCAAAATAACTTATCAAAATATTAACTAACCCTAAATAATCACCACAATTAATAAATTAAGAAAAGCTACTCAAAATCCAAAATTAAAATTAAAAGGTCCGAAATAACTATTTTTGTGATTTTCTTCTTCTTCTTCTTCTTCTTTTTTTCTATAAAAACTTAATTACTAATTAATTCTTAAAAATGCAAAGTCAAATCTTAAATGCACATGCAACACATTTTTGTATTTTTTCAAAAAACGTGCACTGACAAATGCAAACAATTGAAAGAAAAAATGCCACAAAAATCCACAAAAATTGCAAACAAAAGAAAAAATTATTTTATTTTGAATTTTTTGGGAGTAATTCGTATAGGGAAAAAATCACATGCTCACAATCATGAAGGTACTTCATCTTGTCCTAGTACAAGGACGAACTGGAGTAGGCATAAAATTGGAATTCATCAAGTTCATTAAGCTGCTCCACACGAAGATTAGCTGCAACATCTCATTCAAGATTTAGCTTCCTCAAAGCCCACATGGCCTTGTGCTCTAACTCAACAGGTAGATGGAAAGCTTTCCCAAACACCAACTGATACAGAGACATACCAATCAGAGTCTTGTAAGCAGTCCTATAAGCCCATAGAGCGTCATCCAACTTCTTTGACCAATCGGTCTTATTTGCGTTGACCGTCTTTGACAATATGCTTTTGATTTCCCTGTTGGAGACTTCAACTTGTCCACTTGCTTGAGGATGATAGGGAGTAGAAACTTTGTGATTGACACCATACTTTGAAAGAAAAATGTCAAAAGCTCTATTGCAAAAATGAGACCCCCCATCACTTATGATTGCACGAGGAGTGCCAAACCTTGTAAAAATGCTCTTCTTGAGAAATGCAACAACACTCCGGGCCTCATTGTTGTGCAACACCACGGCTTTAACCCACTTTGAAACATAGTCCACCGCCACAAGAATGTATGTGTTCCCACACGAGCTAACAAACGGGCCCATAAAATCAATGCCCCATACATCAAAAATATCAAACTCAAGGATGGTATTGAGAGGCATCTCATCTTTCTTCGAAATTCCCCCCGCTCTTTGGCATTCATTGCATCTCTTCACAAAATCACCCGCATCTTTGAACAAAGTTGGCCAATAAAACCCACAGCTAAGAACTTTAGAAGTCGTCCTCGCCCCCCCATGATGGCCACCATAGGGAGAGGAATGACAAGCCTCCAAGATACTCAATTGCTCTTCCTTTGGGACACACCTTCGGATCACACCATCTGTGCAGATCTTGAACAAGTACGGCTCATCCCAATAGAAATCCAAACTATCCCGCTTGAGCTTCTTCCTTTAGTTAGAAGAGAGCTCACACCGGATTATACCAGTCACAAGGAAATTAGCAACATCGGCAAACCATGGCATATCATTCATCGACACCGAAAGGAGTTGTTCGTCGGGAAATGAATCATTGATCTCTAGGCCGTCACGAGGCCTCCCCTCCTCCTCCAAGCGGGACAAGTGGCCCGACACTTGGTTCTCACTATCCTTCCGGTCCACAATCTCTAAATCAAACTCTTGAAGTAACAAGACCCATCACATCATTCTAGCTTTGGAATCCTTTTTCGTTATTGTAAGCACGTGATTTTTGCTTCACGAACAATCACTCCAAAAGAAAAAAAGCAAGCAAAAATAGTGACAAATGGCCGCGCTTTACAAATTTTCGACTTTGCATAACATGTGTTGTTGGTCATTTGCGGTTCTGTCCATGTTCTTTTTATTATTATTATTTAATGTTATCGAACAAAATACAAAACATGTGTGTCATGGTAGTTAAACCGTAATTCGGTCGTTAAAAGAAAATTCAAAAATATATGTGCATCGTCCGTTCTAGGTTGTGATTTAACTTGCTTAAACATTTTAATTTGGCGTGATAATGGTGTTGAAGTGTTACATTGTTGTTTGTTTTAATTTCATTTGTTTTATTATTTATTTGTTATTTTTCATTTTTTGTTTTAAAATCAGAAAACAAAGAAAAGTGATAAAAATTGATTTGGGCCCAAGAAATGAAACAAAATAGGCCCAAAACCACGTCCAAGGACCCGGTCCAAACCAGGCCTGCCCAGGCACCTCCCAAAACGATGCCGCATCATGCGTCTGATCTGAGCCGTTCAACAACACTAATCCAACGGTCCACCTCAGCACCCGTAACCCGACCTGTTTAGCCGGTCCAACCCAATCCATCACTTAAACCCAAACGACCCCGTTTTAATGCCAAACGACCTCGTCTCACCCCTCACCATCAGATCCCAGCCGTTGAGATCAGATGATCTAACGGCCTGGATCCAATCCTCTACGCCGTATATAAACCTTCCCTCACACCCCACACCCCCTATCCGAACCCCCCCCCCCTCACTCATCTCCTTCCCCAAGCCTTGAACCCCCAAACCCTAGCAGCCGCCCTGATATGTCTTTCACCAGAACCCGGCGGCATGAATGCCGGTGACCTCCTCCTGAACACCCTAAGACCACCTCGCTGTCCTGAACATGGATCTGTTACTCCCTAGCCTCGAATCACCTCCCATCGTCTCGAATCTGGATTTGAAGATTCAAGACAAAACTCGATCTATACCAAACCTCACCATCTTCGTACCAGACACTCCCATGACCTCCCTCGTGACCAAACCAAGCTTGGTTTGGTCCGAATCTACCCACAACTCCGAAAAAACCAGATCTGAAGATCCAAAACCTAGAACACTAATAGCCTTGGAATCCGGCCGGTCTTAACAGGGGTTTGAGGTCTAATAGACCTTAATCAAGGTGTTCTCGTGTGAGAACACCCTGATTAAAGTTTGTTCGGCCTCAAATGGTCAAAGCTAAGTCGGATTTGGGTCAGTTTGGTTTAAACTTTTTTAGTAAGTTTTCTCTTTTCTTTGTTTTAGTTTTGTTTGAGTTGTTAGCATGTCTTGTTGTGACTGTTTGTTATTGTCTGATAGTTTTCTTAATTTCTTCCATCTCTGCCAAAGACCTTTTTATTTGGTCGATTGTTTTCTGTGTATGATTTGAACGTATCCTGTGGTAAACATGTCCGATTAGGATAGTTGTCGCATAAATAATTTATATAGGTTCCCAGTGATTGACCAAAGTTGTCCGAAGCCCTTTAGGTCCCTATATGTATTTGTTTATATGAACGAGTGATTGTTACATGTTATAATTAGTATAGTCGACTTGATAAATGTCGTCGATTAACCTCCTACGACTGAATGTTCAAATATTCTAATTCGTACAACTTCACGTAAGTGAATGAACCTGTTGATCGTTAATTGGATGCTTGACATTAGATGTGACTACTAGCTTATAACTGCATTGTAAACAAATTAAAAGAATCAGGCTAGGGCAGTCTTGAATTTGAACTTTCAGAAGTTCAAAATACCCTGATGCTACAATGGGTTTAGGGCAGTAATAATCAGAGTTTAACAGGGGTAGTCTGGGGTTTGAAAAGAACAGAAAAGCTTAGTTTAAATGAGCTGACAAGTAGGGTACTAATTTGGGATTAAACTAATGCCAATGGGGAACAAGACACTAGAGTATGGGGTTTAAAATGAATACTTAAATGAACTCATAACTCTTGAACAAAGGGAATAAGCCAGGCGTGGGGAACAAAATGGCTGGCATCAAAAGATGCTTAGGCATAGGATTTAATAGGGATTGGCAGTCTGCAATTAGGAGGATCCAGGCAGCTTAACTGCACTGGTTGTTTGGCTTATAAATAGGCTATTTCAGAACTTAGAAGGGGCTGGAAATTTTAGTCTTGAGGAGAGGTCTTGTGAGTTGAAGAAAACTGGAAAAAAACAGAAGGAAATTTCCAGAAATACTGTAATTGAACACTGTCCAAAAACTGCACAAAGAAACCAAGTTGGTTATCCTAACTGGGATTGTTATTTGTTCCATTAAGAGAAGTCTGTGTTCTTCTGATGTGATTGTTACTACACTGAGCTTTCTGTGTACTGTTGGTTTGAGTTTTTAACTATCGGAACTGTAGTGGTTATTTGTTGAGCTTTTGGGGTTATTGGGATCACTGGATTGCTGTTACATTCAACATTCTGGGCTGCTGTTTCCTGCTCTGTTTTTCTGGGATTATCTGTCCATTGCTCGATCACTTGTTGAGCTTCTCCATTGTGGCTGTTTTGGTTGTTGCTGTGTTGTGTTGTTTACCTGCTGCTGTGCTTGCTGTGTACCACTCAGCTGATCATCTTTCTTCTTCTTTTGCTCCTCTATACCAGGTACACAAATATACTACCACTGTAACTTGAAAGGTTTGAGCATGAATGTAAAAGAGAAGATCTGCAGATGCTTATATATGCATAGACTATTATGTTAGGCCTCATATAATGTATAATAGTTTACATTCTTGTTTTGGATACTGGAGATAGTCCTCATGCCTAATAAATGTCAATGTATGGTAGTTGAATGTTAGACTGTGTATATAGGTTGGTGATAAAAGTATGCCCAATGCATTAGGTTGTATCTTAGATTTAGCTTACTGGTGTAGTATAATTCTGTAATGTATGCCAAGCATTAAAATCGTACACTACTAGTTAAGTTCTTTCCCTTCTGATAAACTGCTTCATATAACTGGTAAACCATGTTTTAAGATAAAGAACACAGAGCTTGCAATCTCAACCTCACGAAGGTCGAACCCAGGTCGAAACAGACCAAGCAGGACCGCATCGAACAAACAATAGCCCAGGTCTGGTCCATCACACATGGGCTGGATTTGGGCCCTTAATTTTTGCTCGGCTGACTGTGTACGTGGCCGTGCTTCTGATTTTGCACAAGCACTCGGAATTCTGTTATAGATAACTTGCAAGCATGTAATTAACTAGGGCTATCTACTGTTTTCAATTAGTAGAGACAAGCGCGACAAGAAACGTAGTTGCTATAGGATATCCCTTTAAAAACAAGGATGAGACGAGCCTCGACGAACAAAATGTACAAAAGTTGTGGGGCCCTCTATTGTATGTATATATCAAAGTATTTAGAATTCAGGACGTGCCGTTTAGCAAATTTCATGGCCCTCCCAAAATAATAACACGATAGTTTCTTTAGGTGCGTATTTAATAATCTATTTTCTTAAACTTGGGTGTGCATTTCATGCGACCCAAATCCAAATCCCAAAACGTCAAATAAAATATGTTCCGGATTGTGGGTGCATTTCATGTGACGCAGTCCAAAGACATGTTTTTTTAGCGATGTTCACATTCCTAAAAAATAATGATAATAAAGCGGTAAAAGATAAAATTTGCACATGGTTCATAATTGTATTTAAAATCAGATAAATAAGTCGAGTATAACAGTTGAGCGACCGTGCTAGAACCACGGAACTCGGGAATGCCTAACACCTTCTCCCGGGTTAACAGAATTCCTTGTCCGGATTTATGGTACGCAGACTGTAATGTGGAGTCATTCTTTTCCTCGGTTCGGGATTAAAATTGGTGACTTGGGACACCCTAAAACTCCCAAGTGGCGATTCTGAAATAAATAAACCAATCCCGTTTTGATTGTCCTTTAATTGGAAAAAACTCCCTTGTGCCCGCGCGGGTATGAAAAAGGAGGTGTGACAGCTCTGGCGACTCCACTGGGGAATCTTAAAACCAGAACTACTGGTTCTGGGATAGAAATTCGAGCTTAAATTGTTATGTTCAGCTTTATCTGATTTTGTTACATGATCTGTGCTTAATGTGCTAATTGGTTGCCTTTTACTGCTTTGATATTACGTGAACTGTATATAAATTGTGCCGAAACCCATCTTCTCTCTGAGTCTTCTAAATCATGAAGAAGGGCGTACTTCGTACGGCTTCTTTTCTGTATAGTGTCAAATCCCAATTTAGAACGAGGTTCGGACAAGTTGCTAAGCCGGTGAAGCTTCTGTATTCCCGGTACGCTGCCCCCCCTCGGCTCGAGCTGTCCGCTCGGGTAAGCCAGGTCTAGAACAAACACCCAGGTTCTGAACCTAGAATAACTCAACTTCATGCCGGATCCCTAGTAGGAACGCTTATTTGCATCATGTGCATTTTTGACTTAGGGGACTCAACACAGGGGTTGGGTCCATCTAGGAATAGCAACCTGAAACAGAAAAGGCCATCCTGATGCATCCTACTCACTGCTTGTGCATTTATTTGCTTCAAACATGCATGATGACCGGTTTTGAATGTTGGGAAATTTTAACAAAAAAAAAAATAATAAATAAAAAAAAATGACAAAATGCAGATATAAGAGAAAATGGGTATATTTATGAGTTTGTTTTACTAAAAACATAGGAAAAGAGAAAAGAGAAAAATAGCAAGCTGAGAATGAGGAATGAGTTTTTATTTTATTTTACTCTATTTTCAAAAAAAAAGAAATAAAAAATAATAATAATAAATAAATAAACTAGTTAGTTTATTACCCGAACTACGTCGGTTTGATTCTCACCGGATGTGGGATACGTAGGCAACCCTCATCGGGTCCAACTCCCTTTTTCATTTTACCAATAATGATATACCATAAAGCATATATGTACATATATATACACATGTATATAAATACATATATTGTTTGTTTTTGTTTTCAAAGATTTTTTGTTTAGAGTCAAAATAAAGGTTTTGTTTTCGCCTAAAAGGTCACCTTAATAAATGTGCAGGATGAGCACAGAGCAAAATGAACCATTCTCGGCCCTCAGCGAGGTCCCTCTACAACTCCACATGTGGTGGAATGACTTGGAAGCCGATAGCAAAGGGGTAGTAGGAAGAATATTGGGAGGTTTTGTAAATTTGTTGGGTGTTAGGCCGAGGACAGATATTCTTGAAGCTCTAATACCATTTTGGGACCCAACCCGCAATGTATTCCGTTTTGTTGACTTTGAACTTTCACCGACACTTGAGGAAGTCGCCGGATATGCGGGATTGAATGAGAGGTTAAGAGGGCAATATTTGCTTTCGCCAAGGCCAGTGTCTCCGCATGCGTTTCTGGATCTACTAAGCATCAGTCGGAAGATACAACATGACGATTTATCGAGAGGATGTTGTGATCTCCATTTCTTGTATCAGCGGTACGGAGCCCCGCAGGGTTTCGAGGAACCGAACCTTGGGCTAACTCACGGCGGGAACAGAAACAAATGGGAAGCAAGACGTACTTTGGCTTTTATCACAGCGTTCTTGGGAGTCATGGTCTGTCCAAGGAAGGATAAAAAGATAGAGATAGGTCTGGTAGGTATGGCCGACGTTGCAATCAAAAGAACCAATAGTACTGTGGTTCCTTTGATTTTGTCCGAAATCTACCGGGCTCTGACTATATGCCGAGAAGGAGGCAAGTTCTTCCAAGGTTGCAACCTGTTACTTCAGCTATGGATGCAGGAACATCTCCATCACCGAGTAGGATACATGAACCACGGGTTGACCGAGAGGAATTGTATCAGCGGATTCAAGAAGCGCATGACAGGCGCCAGATTTCCTGAAGGTGTCGAAGCATGGTTTACACGGTTAAGGTCAACAACAGCTGACCAAATTGAATGGGCATTCGGTTGGTTGACTGATACTGAGGTGATCTACATGTCGGCTGAAGAATGTCATGTTCTCTTAATGGGGCTTCGCAGCATCCAGCCATATGCCCCTCATCGGGTATTACGACAACTGGGCAGGTTTCAAGTAGTCCCTACTGATGAAGATCTGAGCAAGCATGCCTTGGAATTAAGCCCGGGAGTCATATTCCCCGAGGGGAAGATTAGAAAACTGTGGCATGAATGTAGATTCTTGGAGCCCAAGACCATGGTGCGAGAACTAGCTAAAGGTGAGGTAGACCCAAAGTACGATGCTTGGTTCGAAAGAAGGTTTCAGATTCGGCAAAGACCTGCTAAAAGGGCCCACGTCCAACACTTCACAGATGATTCACAAGAGCAATGGGGATGGTTAAAAAGGGAGGAAGGTTACCGGGTTGAAATCGGGAAGCTAAAGCAACAAGTCGAAAGGCTTGTATTTGAGAACAATGTGCAAGTCGCCTCGGAGCAGGCTGAAAGAAACAAGCTAGCCCAAGAAAACCAAACCTTGAAGGCCCGCCTTCGCCAAGCCAGTAAGAGTAACGTTGACCGACAGAAGCGTCGCTCTGACGAAAGATTGATAGCAAGTTTGAGAAATCAGGTCATCCAAAGCCAAGAAGAATTAGAACAATCAAAAGCTTGCATAGCAAGGATGAAGGTCAGATGGGCAAAGTACACAATGGCCCGGAAACAGCGTTTGCAACAGGTCATAAGGGATTATGAAATGAGCGTCGGGATATTAAGGGAGACGAACTCCACTCTACATGATCGGATCATCAAACAAGCACGAGATGCCCAGGCCGACAGAAGACAGTGCTACGATGCAATGGCCTGCATGGAAAGACAAATGGAGTTGTTCCAGGATCGACTTGCCGATAATGCTCAGGAACTGGGGTTAAAGAACCGACAAATCAGGCAGTTGTTCAGTGAAAGGGATAACATTCGAGCAAGGATTGACGAAATCGGGCATTACATCTACATGAAATGGCTGGCATGTGAGCGAACACCTCGGAAGACCCTCCTTGTTTCCATCATGGGATGCGTCCACCGGATTATGAACGAGTTGAAGATCCTGCAAAGAGACCTTACACCTAGAGCCGCGGAAAGGCCGAATGATGCCTCGCGGGCCCTTAAGTTGGAGAATTAGTTTTTGGTCAAGTCTTGTTTATTTGGCTTTTGTTGTTTTCCCATATGTTGTTTTCTTTTCTTCAAACCAAGTTTAAAACCGTGGAGTCTGTATTGTTGCTATTTTTATTTGAAGTAATGTATAATAGCAAATTTTGATAATGAAATTAAGTGATTCCAGAAGAATTTCTATGTGTCTTTACTTTGAGGCAGAACTACGCTTGGTCTGATTCGCGCGGGGACGTGATACGTAGGCAATCCCTATAAGATTCGACCGCTTTTAATAAAGAAAGAAAAGAAAATACAAAAATAAATAAAAAGGGGGCAAATGAGCAAGCCGGGATGACGCATGTTGTTTGAAGCAAAGCATGTAGAAACGGTTAGCTGCCTAGGAGCATTGCATCCTCTATGTGTTATGATCAAATCTGTTAAACTCTAACGCTAACAAAAGTTTGTTGTTGTCTGATATCAGACAAGTTAGTTGTTAAAGAACTCTGGCAACACACTCCTATCAAACCAGATCCAAAGGACCGATAGCAACAAGCATGACTACTTCAGAGAATAGTAATGAGGAAGAGAGGCCGATGAGCCAGTTGTTAAAAGAAGCGATGGAAAAGATTGAAAGGATGGGACTAGAGATGAATGCAATGCAGCTAGCCATAGCCAAAACACAAAAGAGCCCTGAAACACTGGGACACATGCCAGAATACCCTCACTCCGGCCCTTCCACAAGCCGCCCAAATCCCCTTTATCATCAAGAAAGAAGCCCTCATGATTCCCAAGCTCCACCACCCCATCAACCTCTCCCAACACCCAATATTCCCATTTTTGTGGGACCAACATCAGCCCCTTTGCAAAGAACGACCAGTGAGCCATTGTTTCAGGCTCACGATACACAATACTACCCCCCCGAGCCTACGTTTCATGCCCCCGAACCACAGGCTTACAATCCACATTTGGAAGTGCCGGCAGAGATTGAGAAGCCGGCTAAGGCCCCTGAACAGGATGAAGTATTGAGAAAGTTCAAAAGCCTGGAGCAGTCCTTCAGGAACTTGCACGGGCTGGGCAATCAAGTCAGCGTAGCATACAAAGATCTGTGCCCTTTCCCAGACGTCCAACTCCCGGCTGGGTTCAAGATGCCTAAGTTTGATTTATATGAAGGGCACGGTGATCCCATGGCACATTTGCGGGGATTCTGTAGCAAAATGAGAGGGGCAGGCGGCAAGGATGAGCTGCTGATAGCTTATTTCGGCCAAAGTCTGAGCGGATCTGCACTAGAATGGTATACCAGGCAGGATTCCAGCAGGTGGTACACGTGGGATGATCTGGCGCAGGCTTTTGCAGGTCATTTCCAGTACAATCTCGAGATAGTCCCTGACCGTCTCACATTATTGAGAACTGGGAAGAAACCCGGGGAAAGTTTTCGCGAGTTCGGGTTCCGCTGGAGAGAACAAGCAGCTAGAGTCGATCCTCCCATGAGAGAGGGAGAGATGGTGGACTATTTCTTGCAAACATTGGATCCAACCTACTTTGGTCACTTGGTGACAACAGTTGGAAAATCTTTCAACGAGGTGGTCAAGATAGGGGTCATGATAGAAGAGGGTCTGAGGTCTGACAAAATCTTGAACTATTCGGCACTCAAGGCCACAACCCAGGCTATTCAAAGCGGCACGGGAGGTGCGCTGAGAAGAAAGAAAGAAGAGGTTGCCACGATCGAGGCAGGCAGTTGGTCCAGGGCTGGCCGGCCACACTACAACCAACCCAGACCTCACAGGTCAAACTACCCATACAACCCACCACAAAATTTCTATCCACCTCGAGAATCACATTGTTCCGTACACCAGGCCCAAGCATACACTCAGCCTCCGGTTCGCCCGCAATGGCACGCGCCGTCTCCCCAGAACATATATGCACCACCACAAAACACCTGCCCTCCACCGAGGGCGTATAGAAACCCTTCAGGGGCAGGCTTTCGGGGAAATCCAGATGCTAGGAATGACAGGTTGCGGAAACAGAGAACTTTCACGGAGTTGGGAGAAACCTACACCGCTTTGTTCCACAAGCTGAGGCAATTGGGTTTGGTTAGTCCTGTCCAGACTCGAGAACCAAATCCCCCACCTCAGAATTTGGATCGATCAATAAGTTGTGAATACTGCTCAGGGATGCTCGGGCATGACACCGAGAAGTGTTGGAAGTTAAGGCATGCCATACAGGATCTTATCGACACCAATAAGATCGAGGTCCAGACACCGGAAGCTCCTAACATCAACCAAAACCCACTGCCAGCGCACCACGAGACTCACATGATTGAGTTGGTGTATGAGGGAGGAGAATTGAGAAAACCCTCACAAACAGTGATGATGATCCAAGCCGCCCCGAAAGAAGTCTCAACCAGTGGGGGAATGAGGGTACAGTCACAGGGAGAAAGCGTCAAGCCAGTAGTGATATTGGGAAAGAGCCCGTCCGCCATGACAAGCAAACCCGAGCCAAACAAGTTGGTATTATCAGGGGTTCCGCCCGCACCTGCTGTTGTGTTGAAGGGGGCATATAGAGAACTGGTCACCATAAAGCCGGTAGTCCAGCTGCCGATGATTGATAGCAAGGCTGTGCCTTGGAAATATGAAAAGGCGGTGGTGATGTACAAAGGAAAACAGGTGGAAGAAGTTAGTTGTGAAGCGCAAGGGCTGACTCGATCAGGTCGATGTTTTGCTCCGGTGGAGCTAAGAAGAACCAACCCAGTTGCAACCAAGAAACCTGTGTCCGAAGAAGAGGCTGAGGAGTTCCTGAGGAAGATGAAAGTGCAGGACTACTCCGTGGTCGAACAGCTGAGAAAAACACCGGCCCAGATCTCGTTGTTGTCATTACTGATCCATTCTGAGGAGCATCGACGGGATTTGATGAAGATATTGAACGAAGCTCATGTACCCAACGAGATTTCTGTAAACCACCTAGAAACCATTGCCAACAAGATTTTCGAGGTGAACAGGGTAACGTTCTCAGATGATGATCTGCCGGTGGAAGGTACGGAGCATAATAAAGCTCTATACCTAGCTGTCAAATGTGAAGACTCGGTGGTAACTCGAGTATTGGTGGATAACGGCTCAAGCACCAATATTTGTCCATTATCTACCCTGAACCAGTTAAAGATCGACCACGGAAGGATCCATAAGAACAGTATCTGTGTCCGAGGGTTTGACGGAAACGGGACAGCCACTGTAGGGGATGTTGTACTTGAACTGACCATTGGTCCGGTCCTGTTTACCATGGAATTCCAGGTGTTGGATGCCACAGTATCTTATAACCTGCTGTTGGGACGACCATGGATTCATGCAGCCAAAGCGGTGCCCTCCACCCTACATCAGATGGTAAAGTTCGAGTGGGAAAGACAAGAGGTCGTGTTACACGGCGAGGATACAACGTGCACCACGGGCGGAGCCATTGTACCTTTCATAGAGACCGCTGATGACAAAGGTCCTTGGGTCTACCAGATTTTCGATACAGGGTCGGCCAACAAAATTTCTGAAGGAGAAATCATCCCGCACCCTAGGGTAGCTGCCGCAACAGTCATGATGGTCTCAGAAATGCTGGGTAATGGATTTGTGCCAGGAAAAGGCCTGGGAGTCGAGCTTCAAGGGATTGTCCAACCTGTCTCCCTTCCTAAAAATCTGGAAACTTTCGGATTGGGGTTCAAACCAACCGCAGCAGATAGGAAGCAAGCGCGAAAAATGAAGAAGAGGGTCTGGTTTCTGCCTAAGCCGGTGCCACGTCTCTCAAGGTCTTTTGTTAAAGCAAGTGCCAAGGGGTCACCGG
This sequence comes from Nicotiana sylvestris, assembly GCF_000393655.2. Lineage (NCBI taxonomy): Eukaryota > Viridiplantae > Streptophyta > Magnoliopsida > Solanales > Solanaceae > Nicotiana > Nicotiana sylvestris. Next base: position 209,943,921 of record NC_091064.1, read on the forward strand.
TCCCAAAGATTCTAGGACCATTGATCGGTATAAATGAGGACCTGAATCAGAGTTTTGAGAGGCTATTCGCGGATGTTAGTATGGTAGAAGCTGGAGAAGGTTCCAGCAAAACAGAGATACAGTTTGTGGGGCCTGAGGCCAAGACCAACAATTGGACAGTTACTCCTCTTCCTGTCCGAGGGGAGTCTTGGTAGTAGGCTTTGATTTATGTTTTGTTTGTTTTGTTTTGTTCGGATTATTCCAGGGTGTAATCCAAATTTTACTTTTGTTTTGTAAAAGTGTGAACCCTTTTATCCCGCAAGTTTAATAAAGTTCTCTTCTTTTGTCCCATTTTAATTTTGTTTTGTTCTTTTTCTTTCTGAACAGTTCTCTTTTTACTGGTTCTAATGACATGGCATGCACAGCGGATCTTCGACCTAGTCTAATAAATCAATCTGAATCCGACTCAATGATGCAAGAGGTCGTTTGTGACGATGAATCTGAATGTGACGAAGGTGAAGCCTTCGAAGAGATAAACCGAGAACTGTGCCAATTTGAGGAAAACCCCAAACCCAACTTAAATGACACTGAGGCTGTGAATCTAGGAGACGCTGATAACGTCCAAGAAACCAAAATTAGCATCCACATTGAGCCGAATGTCAGGGAAGAATTGATCAAAACCCTCACGGAATTCAAGGATGTTTTTGCATGGTCATATGACGATATGCCTGGATTAAGCACCAATTTAGTGGTTCACAAACTGCCCACTGACCTGGCATACCCTCCGGTCAAGCAAAAACTAAGGAAATTTAAAACAGAAATGAGTGTAAAGATCAAAGAAGAGGTGATTAAGCAGTTGTAGGCGAAGGTCATTCGGGTCACTCGATATCCCGAGTGGTTGGCCAATGTGGTACCAGTCCCAAAGAAGGATGGGAAAATCAGGGTGTGCATCGACTACCGCAACCTCAACAAAGCAAGTCCCAAGGACAATTTTCCGTTACCCAACATTCATATCCTGATCGATAATTGCGCGGGGCGCGAGATCGGATCCTTTGTGGATTGGTATGCGGGTTATCATCAGATCCTAATGGACGAGGAGGATGCGGAAAAGACAGTATTTATTACGCCATGGGGAACCTACTGCTATCGGGTAATGCCGTTCGGATTGAAGAACGCCGGGGCAACGTACATGCGAGAAATGACTGTTGTGTTTCATGACATGATACACAAAGAAATCGAGGTGTACGTCGATGATGTGATCATCAAATCTTGGCGTTAGGAGGACCATGTAGCAGACCTAAGGAGATTTTTCCAAAGACTCCGAAGGTATAATATCAAGCTTAACCCGGCCAAATGCGCATTCGGGGTTCCATCAGGAAAGCTGCTAGGGTTCATCGTCAGTCGACGAGGGATTGAGTTAGACCCATCCAAAATCGAATCCATCCGAGAGTTGCCACCGCCAAGGAACAAAACAGAGGTAATGAGTTTGCTGGGTAGACTCAATTACATCAGCAGATTCATCGCTCAACTCACAGCAACTTGTGAGCCCATATTCCGGCTGCTGAGAAAGGATGTTGCGGTAGGTTGGACGGCCGAGTGTCAGGAGGCCTTCGACCAAATCAAAGGGTATCTGTCTAATCCACCCGTATTGGTCCCGCCTAAGCCAGGGAAGCCCTTAATTCTTTATCTGACGATCCTGGAAAATTCATTTGGTTGTGTGCTGGGGCAACATGACGACACAGGAAGGAAGGAGCAGGCCATCTACTATCTTAGCAAGAAATTCACAGTACATGAGGTCAAGTACACTCAACTCGAGAAAACATGTTGCGCCCTAACTTGGGTAGCTCAGAAGTTGAAGCACTACCTGTCTTCATATACTACTTATCTCATATCCCGTTTGGACCCATTGAAGTATATCTTTCAGAAACCTATGCCCACGGGAAGGTTAGCAAAATGGCAAATTCTGCTCACAGAGTTTGATATCGTCTATGTGACGAGGACAGCCATGAAAGCCCAGGCGCTGGCCGATCATTTGGCAGAGAATCCCGTTGATGAAAAGTACAAGCCCTTAAGAACGTACTTTCCCGACGAGGAGGTAATGCATACAAATGAGATGGAATTAACTGAGGAACCGGGTTGGAAGCTTTTCTTCGATGGAGCTGCAAACGCAAAAGGGGTTGGAATAGGAGCAGTACTCATTTCTGAAACAGGACGCCATTATCCTGTTACGGCTCAACTACGCTTCTATTGCACCAATAATATGGCCGAGTATGAAGCTTGCATTTTGGGTCTGCGCTTAGCTGCGGACATGGATGTCCAAGACGTCTTGGTCTTGGGAGACTCGGACCTCTTGGTACATCAAATTCAGGGTGAATGGGAAACACGAGATCTAAAGCTCATACCATACCGACAATGCTTGCATGATCTGAGCAAGCGATTTCGATCGGTGAAGTTCAAACATATCTCGAGAGTTCACAATGAGGTTGCGGATGCCTTGGCCACCTTAGCATCAATGCTGCACCACCCTGACAAAATGTATGTTGATCCTCTGCACATCCAGGTCCGTGATCAGCACGCTTATTGCAACGCCGTAGAAGAGGAACCAGATGGCGAACCCTGGTTTCATGATATCAAGGAATACCTCAGAATGGGGACATATCCAGAACAGGCCACTAGAGACCAAAAAAGAGCCCTTCGGCGTTTGTCGAATGGTTTCTTCCTCAGCGGAGGAGTGTTGTACAAAAGAACCCCGGATTTGGGATTGTTGAGATGTATAGATGCCGGTCAAGCCACGACGGTTATGGCAGAGGTACATGCTGGAGTTTGTGGGCCACATATGAGCGGATATGTATTGGCAAGGAAAATCCTTCGAACAGGGTGTTATTGGCTCACCATGGAACACGACTGTATCACTTTCGTGAGGAAATGCCATCAGTGCCAGGTACATGGAGATGATCCATTCTCCGCCAACAGAGTTACATACGATGTCAGCACCCTGGCCGTTTGTGGCATGGGGCATGGATGTCATTGGACCTATTGAGTCGGCAGCATCCAACGGTCATAGGTTCATTCTAGTGACCATTGATTACTTCACCAAATGGGTTGAGGCTAAAACCTTCAAGTTGGTAACCAAAAAGGCAGTAATGGACTTTGTTCACTCCTATATCATCTGTAGATTTGGAATCCCAAAAGTGATCATCACGGATAACGGGGTGAATCTTAACAGCAGCCTGATGAGGGAGGTATGCCAACAATTCAAGATTACCCACCGCAATTCCACCCCATATCGTCCCAAGGCGAATGGAGCGGTCGAAGCAGCCAATAAGAACATCAAGAAGATACTGCGAAAGATGGTGGAAGGATCCAGACAATGGCACGAGAGATTACCCTTCGCTTTGTTGGGTTACCGCACTACTGTCCGGACTTCCATAGGTACAACTCCTTATTTGTTGGTGTACGGAACTGAAGCCGTAATACCGGCGGAGGTCGAAATTCCATCCCTCCGAATTGTCGCTGAAGCCGGGATTGATGATGAGGAATGGGTCAAAGCTCGATTGGAACAGTTGAGCTTGATAGATGAGAAAAGATTGGCAGCAGTGTGCCATGGTCAGCTATACTAGAAGAGAATGGCGAGAACATATAATAAGAAGGTACGCCCCAGGAAGTTTGAAGTAGGGCAACAGGTATTGAAGAAGATCCTCCCACATCAGGTCCAGGCAAAAGGCAAATTCGCCCCAAATTGGCAAGGGCCTTATATCATGACCAGAGTGTTGTCTAATGGTGCTTTGTGTTTGACAGATATCGAGGGAAGATGTGTCGACATGGCTATCAATTCTGATGCAGTCAAGAGATATTATGCGTAATTTCTTTAATTATGGCAATTTTTGGTTCGTTTGTTTGTATTTGGCATTTATTGGATAATGAGATGACGGAGGCAATTCTTTCTTCTATCCAAACACTTTTAACCCTTGCTACCCATTTTGAGCCTTAAGTTATTCTTTCATACCCCTCTTTTGGAATCACTAATGGAAAAGACATGGAAAAAAAAAAGATAAAATCATAAGAAATACAAAACCGTGGGAACTACGTTTGACCTGATTCCTCAAAGAGGATACGTAGGCGCCTCACGGCTCGGTCATAGTATGCATCATAGTGTGTATAGGATGCATAATGTACATAGTGTGCATAATAGGCACAGTGTGCGTAACGCACGTAGCTCAACATAAGTATAAAACATAAAATCCCTCAAGCAAGAAAACTGGGGCAGAGGTTATGTTTTAAGTTCCAACAAAGGTATGATTCCGAAAGTTGTAGCAGATCACCCATCAAAACTATTTTCATTTTTTGATAGCCTTTCTTTAGCCCCACACCAAAACCAACATCGCCGTCCAAAAGACCTCCCGATCAATATCCAAGAGATGCCAAGTCAGGCAAATAAAGCAGAGAATAACACACCGATCCCCAGCAAAGAAGAGGATCATAAGACTAGGAATGAATTGATGGTCAAAGGAATCTCCAGAAGAGGGGGTCGTATCGACAACACCCCGGGTCCCCGAAAGAAATAAAATGAGAGAGTCTTATCGGTGAAGACCTTCACAGGCACCAAAAGGCGACGTAAGACGAGAGATATAAAATGAGAGAGTCTTATCGGTGAAAACCTTCACAGGCACCATAAGGCGCCGGGAGATGAGAGAAAAGAGAGAGTCTCATTAGTGAAAACCCCTCGAAGGGCACTATGAGGCGACAAGACAGATCAACAAAAAGCGACCACATTCGCAACGAAATGGACACTCATTTATCATCCCCAGCAAGTCAGACCATCGGGCAAATCGATTGAGACGAATAGACTGGGTCGGGAATCTATGGTGCACATCATGATCACGGGGACCAGTCATGTCCTCCAGATAAGTTCTTCTGAGTTTCTTCTCCCACCAAATATTGGTTCAGAAAGATTTTCTCCTTTTTCTATCTTTTATTTCTCTTCCTAAAATTTTGTCTTGAAAAGGCTTTTTCAAAAGCTTACTACCAGAGACCGAAGGGGAATTCATCCAATGCAGGATAACACAAACAGTCTTAAAGGCCGGCCCCAGGCAATGCAATGATCGTGCCTTGCAGTTTTGGAGGAAGTAAGCTCCTAAAGGGAGTGGTTTCGGGAGTAAAAACAGACTCCCACAGCATGTGCTTAAAGAGAAAGCAGAAAAGGGGATAAATTGAAAACCAGCCCCCAGCAGGCTAGAAACCCCCAGCAAGCAATTTTGTCCACCAACCAATTAGGGGAACATAGAGCAAGAAAAGGGGAAGAGAGGAAAAATCATCCGCCGGAAAGGCACCTTCTACCACCTCGATTAAAACTAACTAAATCCTTTTGTCTGCTGCAGGAAAACAAAGGATTGATAATGCAGCAAGACGCAACACCAGGGAAATCACCAAAAAACCAGGGCAGAAAATTTTCTGCCGATTGTCAAAATTTTCTCGGAAGAACGGGAAAACAATTTCAAATACATTTAACTTCTAGGTCGCCCACCAGTATAATGCGGGAATACATTTAAGTTCTAGGTCGCCCACCAGTATAATGCGGGAATACATTTAAGTTCTAGGTCGCCCACCAGTATAATGCGGGAATACATTTAAGTTCTAGGTCGCCCACCAGTATAATGCGGGAATACATTTAACTTCTAGGTCGCCCACCAGTATAATGCGGGAATACATTTAAGTTCTAGGTCGCCCACCAGTATAATGCGGGAATACATTTAAGTTCTAGGTCGCCCACCAGTATAATGCGGGAATACATTTAAGTTCTAGGTCGCCCACAAGTATAATGCGGGAATACATTTAAGTTCTAGGTCGCCCACCAGTATAATGCAGGAATACATTTAAGTTCTAGGTCGCCCACCAGTATAATGCGGGAATACATTTAAGTTCTAGGTCGCCCACCAGTATGAGCACGTGATTTTTGCTTCGCACGACAATCGCTCCAAAAGAAATAAAAATAATAATAATTGGCCCTGCTGTACAATTTTTGGATTTTTACATGGCACTTCGTTAATTATTTGTGATTTTTGCCCATTTTTACCTCATTAAAACAAAATACAAAAAAATGTGTGCGTCATCCATAATTCGAACCATAATCCGGTCGTTAAATAGAAAATCATAAATAGGCATCTTCGTCCGTAATTTTGTTTTGTTTGATTTTACCTGCTTTGAAATATTTTAGTGTGTGTGCAAATAATTGTATTGAGTGTGTATTTAATTTCAATTTGATTTTGTTGCTTAGTTTTGTTTTTAAAATAAAGAAGAAAAAGAAATAACAATAAAAAAGGGGGGTTTCTTCTTCCGGATTGGGCCAATTTATTAAAATTGGCCCAAACAAACAGCCCAAAACCAAGCCTGCCCGGTCCACACCAGCTGAACACCCAGAGAGTCCAAACGACGTCGTATTAATACAGGTTGATCTGGGCCGTTGATCTCAAATTGATCAACGGTCAAGATCAATTCCTAACCCACTAAGGAACCCGACCCGTTTCCACCCGGATTGACCCAAACCCTCTAAAAGATGAAACGACACCATTTCCTTCAAGCTGAAGGATCCTGGCCCTTCATCGCATCTCATCCAATGGCCAGGATCCACCTACCCACTAACTATATAAACCTTTTACCATATCCTGCCCCCCCCTATCCAGCACCCCAGCCTTCGTCTTCACCAAACCCGTCCCCTTCAAACCCTAGCCGCCCCTGTATCCTTCACCATGAAAGTCGGCGGCACGGACGCCGGTGACCTCGCCCTTAACACCATAGAACCCCTGTGCCGTCCTAAACCCAAATATACCAACCACACACCTCGAATCCTCTCCCACCTTCTCGAATCTTCATTTGAAGATTCGAGTCGGAACCTAATCTACACCGATCTGCCTTAAATTCATACCAGACACTCCCCAGACCCCCCTCGTGACCAAACCATACTTGGTTTGGTCCGAATCTGACCAGGGAAGCATGAATCCCGGATCTGGTTTTCGAACCTTAGGGTTCCTCGTCACTGGTCCGTTGTTTTGTTCAAACCGAAGGAGTAAGGTCTAATGGACCTTAATCAAAGTGTTTCTCATCTGAGAAACACTTCGATTAAAGTCCGTTCAGCCTTAAGAAAGGTCTGTCCAAGTCCGAGTCAAGGTTTTGATTTTTCGAGATTTGAGGTGAGTCTTGCTTTCTTTTCTTTATTTCTGTTTGGTCCATGTGAGTGATTAAATGTCTGTTCATGTTTTGTTTCAATTTGTGTCTTTGAATTTTTACCAACTTCTGTTTGTCCACTTTGCCTGAACCACTGTGTTTGTTTGAATCCCTCCTTTATTCTGATAATGCGTGTGTATATGCTGTGCGAATAATTGAGCTCCAAATGTTGACTGATCAATTGGCTCCTCAAGTACCACTTTGCTTAGCCAGTACAATTCAAATCATATGTCGATACTGTTAAATGTTTGATTTTTGGTTATGATTGTATGTGTTATGATTAATATAGTCGAGTCGACATGTGTCGTCAATTAGTTTCAGCTGTCCGAACAATAACAAATCGACTTACTTCTGCTAAGCATTTGTTGAATCAATTAAGAACCAGTTTTGTTTACCTATAGTTGTTGATTTGGATCAGTAATGTAAAAGGGATGTTTGGTTTAAGTTCTGAATTGGAGGGCATGTGCACTTATGCACAGCATGTGCATTGGTGCACCTCATGTGCTTTGTGCACAACCTGTGGCCTACATAAAGGTTTTTGTTAAGTTTTAAATAATTTGACAGCATATGCTGTCAGATACATTCTGCTGCCCATACTCTACTTTAACCTCAAAAATAATAAACATTACTTAAAGTGAGTCTGTCAGGGAATATCATGGGTGTTGTTCATACTTAATTAGCCAATTGGAATCTGAAAATGGAAGGCACATGGGAGGGGTGTTGTGATATTCTAAACAGGCTGTTAAAAGGGGTAATGAAAGGCTTATAAAAGGAGGATGGAGAGATAGATAGAGAGATATCGGATAGAAAGAAAGAAGAAGAAAAAGAGGGGATACAGATATATACATACAGACATAGAGAGACATAGAGAAGAAAAAGAGAGAGAGGGGGATACATACTAGGGAGTATACACACACAGACATACATAGACAGAGATATACACAGAAGATAGGAGGAAAGAAAAAGAAGAGGTCTGATAGATACACATAGATACAGAAATAGAAAGAGAGCAAGAAAGAGATAAAACAGACTAGGAAATCATAAACTTGGTCTTGTTTGTCTGAAGTTCATCTGTTGTCAATGTGTTAGGCAATGTTGCTTCTTCTAAGTTTCAATCGAGATTATTGTTAGTGTTTTGTTGCATTTGGTATATCTCGGAATTGGATTGTCTGGAGTTTTGTTTCCATCACACTGTGTGCTGCTTCATTTGGCTGTTTTTCTCTTCAACTATAGCTCCACTTCTTGCAATAGAATTTGTTCTGCTGTGTTGTTTCGATTGCTGCTGCACCTGTGGCCATTGTTACTCTGCTGATTTCCCTCTTCTTCGAATCGTCAAATATTTCCAGGTACACAACTCCTGAAACCATGTGTTGTTGAAAGTTTGAAGTTAAGGCAGAAATAAAGAAATGAACATTTGTTTATGTTATAATACTGGTGTTCAAAAAATAGGTTGAATGCTAGTTTAGCCTGTATGTGTTTAACTGCAAACTGCAAACATTCTGTATAAACTAACATACATTCTGTTTGAGATGAACTATTAGATAGCATTGTTTAATAGTAATGACAGTATGACATAGACAGTATGTTTGATTCAGTATACATTCAGTTCAGTATAACATTCTGTTTGATTTAGTTATGACAGTATAACATAGAACCATGGCAAGCACCTGTATGTATTTTGCCTAGACCACTGAATTGACAAATCTGTGGTACTTGGTCTGGGATAAATGTATCCCAAACAAACTCTCATGCAGTCACATTAAGAGTCTGGCTATGAATGCCAGCTCTCTTGTCAGATTATTTGTTCCAATATAGGTTCGATATCGGGTCTCGGTATAGATTCCTTGTTTCGAAATAATGCGATGACTGTTGAGGAAAACTAATAGGCGTTTTTGAGTTCAATTAGTAGTAATTTTCCTAATAAACAGCCAATTTCATTTATCAAGTTCAAATAGGTTAGCGTTTAAAAAATAAAACTTGGAGGTCGTTAAATATAACTCAGTATATGTTGTTAGTTTGCTTGCAATCTCACTTAGCAAATTAATAAGCGTATTCACTCGATGAAGACAAAGCATGAGGTAACTCTCACCTTATAAACAATCAATCAGGTAATCAAACAAATTTAGGTTCAGCAAACATAATAAAGATTCAGTCTGTATTTGTTCAAACAAGTAAGTTCGGTATCATCTTTCTTTTAGAGACAAACGTAGTAGAAATATAGTCACTGTAGGTTTATCCTTTTAAATAAAAATGAGACGAGCCTCGACAAACAAAAATGCACAAGCTGCGGGGCCCTCTAAATGTATATATTAAAATACTTAGAATTCGGGACAGGCCGTTTAGCGAATTTTACGGCCTTCCCAAAATAACAATACGCTAGTTGCTTTAGGCGCACCTTTAATAATTTAACCTTCTTAAACACGGGTGCACATTGATGTGACCCAAATCCGAATCTCAACGGAGTCAAAATGTGTCGACGACCACGGGTGCATTGATTGTGACGTGGTTCGAGATGCATTTTCACGACGTTGCAATTCTATAAAAATAAATGATAATAATAAAAGCGGTTTAAACTTAATAAAAGCACATAAGTCACAACATGTATTTAAATCAGATATTTAGCCATTATAACAATTTAAGCGACCGTGCTAGAACCACGGGATTCGAGGGTGCCTAACACCTTCCCTCGGGTCAACAGAATTCCTTACTTAGAATTTCTGGTTCGCAGACTTCATTTGGAAAAGTCGAAAATTTCCTCGATTTGGGATTCAAGATAAACCGGTGACTTGGGACACCAAAAGCCAAACCTTTCCCAAGTGGCGACTCTGAATTAAATAAATAATCCCATTTCGAATATTGTCACTTAAATTGGAAAAACTCCACTCGCGCATTTAACCCTTCGGGGCGGGCGCGCAAAAAGGAGGTGTGACAGCTCTGGCGACTCTGCTGGGGATGTAACCCAGAACCACTGGTTCAGGGTTCAAGAATTCGAGCTTAGAATAATTGTTATATTTGGCTTTATTATCTGATCTTTATTACATGTTTTTGCATAACGTGCTAAATGTTGTCTTTTACCGCTTTGATATTATCTGAACTGTATATAAACTGTGCCGAAACCCTTCTCTTCTTACCTCCGGGGAGAAGCTCGCTGGTCGAGACTCCCTATTCTGTTAGTGTCAATACCTGAAATAAGAAAGAGGTCGGACAAGTTACAAAGCCGGACGATCTCGCGGGTCCCCGGTACGTAGCCCCCTCCTCGACTCGAGTTGTCCGCTCGGGTACACAGTCTAGAACAAATACCCAGGTTACGAACCTAGAATAACTTGACTTCATGCCGGATCCCAAGTAGGAACGCTTATTTGCATCATGTTGCATTTTGACTTAGGAGACTCAACACAGGGGTTGGGTCCGTCTAGGACTAGCAACCTGAAATAAAAAGACCATCATGCTGCATCCTATTTGTTTTGCGCATTTATTTGCTTCGGTTCCGCATACTGACCGGTTTCTAAAAAAAAGAGAGGGAAAATAGTAGCTTAGGGAGATAATTACTTATTTTGGAAAAATAAAACCAATGTTCAAGTAGTATCAAAACCTCGCCGGAATTTCTCTAAAAAAAAAAAGAATAAAAACAAATTTTGTATTCTTAGTTTGAATTAAAAAAAAATACAAATTTTCTTTTTTTTTATCATTTCCAAAATCAAAAAGAAAAAAAATGTATTTATTTAAAAGTAAAAAAAACGGAAATTCATAATTCAAAAAAAAATGTTGTTTCTTTTGTAATACCCCTTTTATAAATTCAGACTAATAGTCCAAATATTTCCCAAAAAAATAATTAGTAATAAATATTTTCTTTAATCCTTATCTCTTTTCAAAAAAAATAATAAAAATACGTATTCTTGATTTTTAGGTTTATTTGGTTTTCTCTATTCACGATAGCCCGAACTACGCCGGTTTGATTCTCACCGGATGTGAGATACGTAGGCAACCCTCGTCGGGTTCAACCCCCCCATTTTTACTAAAATATCCAAAATCAATAAATAAATAAAAAATGCGTTTCAAACTTTAAAAAAGAGTCGTAAATAAATCGGGTGACGCTGTTTTGTCATAAATAGCCGAATGTTCCCGAAAGGGACGCCGGAAGGCTGACTTTGCATAAATAGCCACCTTTGGGTCTTGTTTAGCATTTTTATCCAGTAGACCCACACAGCCTTAAAATCTTCGTCCCCGAAGTGTTTAAAGGCCGTGTTCAAAACTTGATCTCCTCTGTAAAAAAAAAATTGAGTCAGTTCGTTTTGTTAAAATCACCTTAATAAATGTGCAGGATGAGCACGATGCAAAATGAACATTTTTCAATAATGACCAAAATCCCTGTCAAGTTACGGCTATGGTGGAATGATCTAGGTGTTGAAGGACAAAATGAGGTTAAGAAATATCTGAAAGGTCTTGTGGGTTTATTAGAAATCCAGCCTCGGGGAGATATCATAAGAGCTTTGGTTACCTATTGGGACTCGGCGCACAATGTTTTCCATTTCTCTGATTTTGAACTCACCCCGACTTTGGAAGAAATGGCCGGATACATCGGGAATACTGAACTTCCCTTGAGGGAAAAATACTTGGTCGCCCCAAGAGTCGTCACGGTACATCGGTTCCTAGATTCATTGAAGATACCTAGAACAGTCCACAACCCGGATCTGGCAGCCGGATTTTGTACTCCATGCTTCATATATGATAGGTACGGTCATGAGGGGGGATTCAATAATCCAATCAACAAACTGTGCAGCAAAGGAGTTCGTCAGAAGTGGGACAAGCACAGACGGGTAGCTTTCATGGTGATGTTCCTAGGCCTTCTGGTATTTCCAAGGAAAGACGGAAACATTGATCTGAAGATATCCGGGGTCGTCAGCACTTTACTCACGCAAAGTGACAGTACTCTCGCACCTATGGTGGTATCTGACATCTTTCGAGCTCTTACAGTTTGTAAAGCTGGGGGAAATTTCTTCGAAGGTTGTAACTTGATCCTACAAATATGGATGACCGAGCACCTCTGCCATCATTCCGAGATTTTGAGCCATGGTTCCCCGGAAAAGACCTGCATAGAAGAATCTTACACGAGAACCAAAGAGATCAGTTTGCCCAAAGGAGTCCTGGCATGGACCTCGTTCTTTCAAGCTCTTACTGCCAGCCAAATACAATGGACGTTGGGATGGTTGCCTGTTGATGAGATCCTATATATGTCTGCAGCTAAAACTCATTTCTTACTGATGGGGCTTAAGAGCATTCAACCTTACGCACCCTGCCGAGTTTTGAGACAGTTCGGAAGATGCCAGACAGTACCTCATGAGGAAGATCTTAGCACTCAAGCAGTTGAGATAAGTCCTAACGGACAATTCCCAGAAGCGAAGATTCGCCAAATCTGGAGTGAGTGTCAATATTTGAAATCAGATACTTGCGTGCGAGATAGAGCCAAAGGAGAGACGGTGCCAGGATACCTGGCATGGTATAGAAGGGAACTTGAGCATGAAAGGCCAGCTAAGAGACCCCACATCCGAAATTTCACCGAATCATCGCAAAGGCAGTGGGATTGGTTAGCAAAGGAAAGAGGCTATTGCGCCGAAATCAGCAGGTTAAAACAATAAGTGGAAAGTTTGAAATATGAGCACAATGTGCAAGATGCTACCAATCTGGGAGAGCGGAACAGGTTAATTCAGGACAACGAAAGGCTCAGAGCCCATATCAAACAGATAAGGGTGGATGCGGATAAATAGCCAAGGCATCGATTAGACGAGCAGTTGATAAAAAGGCTAAAAGGTGAAATCAGGGAATGGCAAGATAGTTTGGAGAAATCTGAAAACGTCATAGCAGAGCTCAGGGCACAGTGGGATACAAGAGCATATAAGCATCGCAGATACCTGAACCAATTGGAAGGCGACCACGAGAAAACCATTGCTAAGATAAAGAGAGAGATGGCTACACTTGAGATCAAATCAGTTAATCAGGCCAAGGATTTCCAAATTGAGAGCAGATACTGGTACGACTCAATGGCCCAGATGAAGTTGGAAGTACGGCGATTGAAGCATCAGCATATACAGGATACTCAAGTATTCGAGATATGTAGCGATCAGATAAAACGCCTACTCATAGAAAAGAAGCAAACCAGAGATAGGATCAAGGCCATTGCCCATGCCATCACCAGACGATGTCTACGATGTGAGAACATGTCCAGCGTTACCGTCCTCTCGGTAGTAATGGGTTATGTCAAGCAGACTATGCATGAGCTGGAGCAACTTGAGAGGGATCTCACACCTAGGACCGCGGCAAGACCGAACGATGCCCCGCGGACACCAATTTTCAAAACCATTATGCACTCATAAGTCAAGCCTGTATCTTAGCATCTTCTGCCTGTTTTTCCATCAGGGTGATTTTTAGTCTATTTTTGAGTCTAGGTTTATTTTCAAAGTTTGCTTTTTCTTTTGCAAAATGTAGTTTGTAATGGACCATTTCAACAATAAAGAGGTTGTTTCTTTTACGCTCATTTGTGTTTTTCGAACTACGTAATGATCTGATTCACGTAGGCATCGTGATACATAGGCAATCCTCATCGGATCCGGTCGCATTTCTTTTACTGCAAAATAAAAAAATAATAAAAATAAAAGAAAAAGAAAAAAAAAAGAAAAAAAAAAAGAAGGAAAAAAAAAACAAAAAAAAATGCCGGAATGACGCATGCTCTCGTAGCAAACATATAGTAATCCACTTAACTGTATAGGTGCATCATGCCCAACGTGAGATTAACTATCTGTTATTTGCTGCAAATTAACCGTGCATTTGTCGATGAGTAACCAGGGTTTTTGAAAAGACGGTTGGTTTGGTGAAAGTCTAGCCTCGCACTCATACTTCACGAGGTCAAGGAGAAGTGTTCAACTACCTGTTGTTAGGACCAGAAGCAGTACCCACACTTACTTCACCAGGTCAAAAGGAAGTGTGGAAATGTCTTCAGAAATTCCATTACAAACAATCCCTGTTTCCGAGGAGAGCTCGATCTCAGCTGTCCTCACACCTGAATCCGCAACCGCGGAGGAAAATAGAATCCTACGGCTCCGCATGTTGGAAATGCTGGACGACTGGAATAATGGGAAAGAACCGCCAAGTGTCGTCCCCGGATTCCTTGAATTATTCTCCAGGTCAAGTGGGACGTCTAATGTCCCCATAAATTATCCTGCTACCCCATTCGGGTACCCAGCCACCTCAGCCTTCTCTGCTGGATCGCCTTCTGAGCATCATCCCCGAATGTCGGCAACTGATGCAAGCATGAACATCTTTACTGCATCGCCTTGCCCGATCACGGCACAGCCAACCACGTACAAGCCAAACTTTGACTCATCCTCCTTTACATTCCAAGCACCATCGTTCCCAATGGAACCAACTAGGTTCGCTACCAGTACTAATCCTCTACCGCCTCAGTGCGAGCTTGCACCTGGGCAGGATCAGAACCCCAGAATTGCAGAACAAAATGAGATTGCCAAGAGAATGAGAAGCCTTGAACAAAGTTTGAAGAATATGCAAGGATTGAGCGGACAAAAGAGCGTCTCTTACGCCGACCTGTGCATGTTCCCTCACGTGCACCTGCCAACGGGTTTCAAGACCCCAAAGTTCGAGAAATACGATGGGCACGGTGACCCCATTGCACATCTTAAGAAATACTGCAACCAATTACGGGGAGCCGGCGGAAAAGAAGAACTGCTGATGGCGTATTTTGGGGAAAGTCTAGTAGGGATAGCTTCGGAATGGTATATGGATCAGGAAATGTCCCGATGGCATATATGGGATGATCTCGCCAGAGATTTTGTAAAACAATTCCAGTATAACATCGACATTGCGCCAGACCGAAACTCTCTGTCGAATTTGAAGAAGAAACCTTCGGAAAGCTTCAGAGAATATGCTATTAAGTGGCGTGAACAGGCGTCGAGAGTGAAGCCTCCCATGGATGAAGTGGAAATGGTCACTACCTTTCTCCAGGCTCAAGAGTCTGACTATTTCCAAAACATGATGTCAGCCATGGGTAAGCCATTCGCGGAAGCGATCAAGATTGGAGAGATGGTGGAAAATGGTTTGAAAACAGGTAGGATTCTGAGTCAAGCAGCCATAAGGGCGACCTCCCAGGCCGTCCAAAGCGGGTCCGGAGGAACGACAAGGGGAAGAAGAAGGAAGAAACGACTATGGCAGCCTCGGAAGCAAGGGAGTATCGTCATCCCAGGCCCCATTTTCCGGAAAGAGCCCCACAACACTACTACCCCCACTCAAATTTGGCATATGCTCATCAACCTTATATGGTCATGAATGCCCAGCCTTATGCCCATCCACCACAACAAGCCAACCGTGGCCCAGCTCCACCTCCCAGAAATCAGCCTCCTTACCGCAACCACTATAACCCACAACCCCCCGCAGAATAACTTCCGCCCTCAGGAGCCACCCAGAAGGCGGACTTTCACGCCCATCGGTGAGCCATACTCAACTTTGTTCCCAAAGCTGGTCCAGTTGGGTTTCTTGCAACCAATCCCTCAAACAAGGCAAAACCCGACGTCACCTTCTTACAAAGCTGGAGTCAGATGCGCCTATCATTCAGGGGCCGAGGGACATGATACAAATGACTGCTGGTCGTTGAAAAGAGTGGTCGAAAATTTGATAGAGCAAGGGAAAATAGTGCTAAGGGACGAGGAGATCCCGAATGTAACTAACAATCCATTACCTGCTCACAATAATGGGCCGCTAATCGGAATGATTTGTGAAGACAAAGAGTTCGACCATGCTCTGAAAGCCATAATTGCCATTGTCGACACGGGAAAGAGGCCCGAAACGGACCAAAAACCAGAAAAGGGGGAAGAGGCCAAAGCTATAAAGAAAGTGCCTGAAAAGAAGTTGGAGAAGAAAGTGGTACCGATAAAGGATGGAGTTCTTTACATACCACGAGGTCAAGCTGAGAAGACGCAGAACTTCGGAATCAAAAAGACAAAACCTATGTACGTGCCAAAAGGGGCCTATGTGGTCCGGGGGACGATTCAACCACCTCGGCCGAATGAGCCAGTGGTTATCGGACGCGTGCCACAAAAGCCAATGACCAACCCATCCACAGTGCCGTGGAATTATCAAAAGACTTTGGTGATGTACAAAGGTAAAGTGGTCATGGGAGAACTTCCAGAAAATACTTCCATTGGAAGGTATTCAAATACCCAAGAACTGAACAACGCCACACAAAGGCGCTTCTCGCCAAAGAAGCCCGTGAGTGTTGAAGAAGCGGAAGTGTTCTTCCAACAAATGAAAATGCCGGATTACGAGGTGATAGATCAGCTGCGCAAGTACCCTGAGCAAGTATCCATGCTGTCATTACTGATGAGGTCGACCGAACATCAAAAGATCCTACTGAAAACCCTGAATGAAGCATATGTACCAGTTGAAACCTCGGTGGAACAACTAGAGCGGATGACAGAAAGATTCTTCGCCGTTAACCAAATCTCTTTCAGCAAGAATGATTTACCCCCGGAAGGAGCGGCACACAACAAGGCTTTGCATCTAACAGTTAAATGCGAAGACTATTATGTCAAGCGGGTAATGTTGGATGGGGGATCAGGTGTTGACATTTGCCCGCTTTCCACGCTACAAAGAATGGAAATTGGGACCGGAAGAATCCGACCCAACAATGTCTGCGTAAGAGCTTTCGACGGCATCAAGAGAGATACCATGGGAGAAATAGACCTGTTGTTGGTCATAGGACCAGTCGAATTTCGAGTAACCTTCCAGGTGATCGACATGGACACATCCTACAATTTTCTCCTTGGCAGACCTTGGATCCATGCGGCAGGAGCCGTGCCTTCCACTCTTCACCAGATGGTGAAGTTCGAGTACGAAGACCGAGAGATCGTGGTCCATGGGGAAGACGAACATGCCATTTATCGGGACCCATCCATCCCGTATCTTGAACCGAGAGAAGGGAGCGAACATACGGTCTATCAAGCTTTCGAGATTGTACTGGCAGAGCAGCACGAAGAGGGAATACCTTGCCCCCAGCCTTTCTTGTCTAACGCCTCGGTCATGGTGGCCAAAGAGATGATCCGGCACGGATTTAGGCCAGGGAAGGGCCTTGGACGAACCCTTCAGGGAATAACAGAACCCATTACCTTGCCCGTCACCAAGAAACCTTTTGGACTAGGTTTCAAGCTTACTCCAGCAGACGAAGAGTGGGCAAAGAAAAGGAAAAATGAGGGTTGAAAATTACCTCAACCACTGCCGGATTTATATGCAACTTTCATCAGGCCAAGGTACGCTGAAGAAGAAGATGATGAGGTCTTCACAGCTGAGGAAATCGAGGAGATATGTGGGGCGATGAGAGAAATGCTCTACGAGGTCCACATGGTTCAACCAGGTGAAGGCACAAGCACTGCTGAGATGCTGTACATGGGGCCGAACGCCCAACTTCAAAACTGGGAGGCCACGCCATTCCCGACTAGACGGAAGTCCGGGTAGACCTGTCCTGCCACCTTTCCTGTGTCACAAGTTATCTCCAGGACATAACTTGAACGTTTTCTCCTTTTCAATTGTTGCTTTGAATTCCTAAGTTGTAAACATTGTTGTCTTTCAACTTTCCAGAGAAAAATAAAAAAAAATCATCATTGTTTTCCCATTCTTTCTTTTGTTCTGATTTTCATTATTTTTCCTTTTATCTTTCTTTTCAGTCATAATAATGCGGCTTTAAATATGACATGCTTGCGAACTTCACGCCCAGATCACAATGAGTTATTTAACTGCGAATTAACGAACCCAGAATCAGAATATGATGCGGAAGAGGCTTTTAGGGAGATAAACCGAGAGTTGGAATATTTCGAGAATAAACCTAAGCCAAATCTGAATGACACTAAACCGGTAAATTTAGGAACCCCGGAAGAAATCCGGGAGACCAAGATAAGCATTCACACGGACAAGAAAACGCGAGAGGCGATAATTCAACTTATTTTTGAATTTAAAGACGTGTTTGCTTAGTCATATGATGACATGCCAGGGCTAGGTGTTGATCTAGTGGTTCATAAATTGCCGATTCATCCTGATTGTCCCCCAGTTCAGCAAAAGCAACGAAAGTTCAAAACTGAGGTCAGTGACAAGATTAAAGAGGAGATCACCAAACAACTGAAAACGGGAGTGATTCGGGTAGTCCAATATACAACATGGTTAGCGAATGTGGTTCCAGTACCAAAGAAGGACGGGAAAACTCGAGTATGTGTAGATTACCGAGATTTGAACAGAGCAAGTCCTAAAGATAATTTCCCGTTGCCCAACATCCACATCCTCGTCGATAATTGTGCCAAACACGAGATACAGTCTTTTGTAGATTGTTACGCTGGGTATCATCAGGTACTGATGGATGAAGGGGACGCCGAGAAAACTGCCTTCACCACGCCTTGGGGCACCTACTGCTACCGGGTCATGCCGTTTGGTTTGAAGAATGCGGGGCTACTTACATGAGGGCCATGACTGCCATTTTCCATGACATGATGCATCAGGAAATAGAGGTGTACGTAGACGATGTGATAGTCAAGTCCAGGACGCAGGATAATCACATCCAAGACTTGAGGAAATTCTTCGAGAGGCTAAGGAAGTATGATTTGAAGCTAAACCCAGCCAAATGTGCTTTCGGAGTTCCGTCGGGCAAACTTTTGGGCTTCATCGTAAGCATGAGAGGTATCGAGCTAGATCCAACTAAGATAAAATCCATCAGAGATCTGCCTCCCCAAGAACAAAGAAAGACGTGATGAGTCTTTTGGGCAGGTTGAACTACATCAGTCGGTTTATTACCCAGCTGACGAGCACGTGTGAGCCCATATTCAAGCTGTTAAGGAAATATGCGGCGATTAAATGGACAACTGAGTGTCAAGAAGCCTTTGATAAAGTCAAAGAATACCTTTCGAATCCCCCGGTCTTGGTCCCTCCAGAACCGGGAAGGCCCCTTTTCTTGTATCTAACAGTCTTGGAGAACTCTTTCGGCTGCGTCCTCGGGCAACACGACATAACCGGAAAGAAAGAGCAAGCAATCTACTACTTAAGCAAGAAATTCACCGGCTACGAGGCCAAATACACACTGTTGGAAAGGACATGTTGCGCTCTCACATGGGTTGCTCAAAAGCTGAGACATTATCTCCAAGCCCACACTACGTTCCTCATAAGCAGGTTGGATCCTTTGAAGTATATATTTCAGAAACCAATGCCTACTGGGAGACTGGCTAAATGGCAAATCTTGCTTACGGAATTCGACATAGTCTATGTCACTCGCACGGCAATGAAAGCCCAGGCGTTAGCAGATCATTTGGCCGAAAATCCGGTCGATGAGGAATACCAGCCATTGGATACCTACTTTCCAGATGAAGAAGTAAACACCGCAGAAGTGGTCTCGGAGGAAGCTCATGTTTGGAAGATGTTCTTTGATGGAGCCGTGAACACCAAGGGTGTAGGGATTGGGGCAATTTTGATCTCGCCTTCTGGTCAACATTATCCCGCCACAGCTAGACTTCGTTTCTTTTGCACAAATAATACAGCTGAGTATGAAGCCTGCATCATGGGCATGCATATGGCAATCGATCAGGATGTCGAAGACTTACTGATTATGGGAGATTCTGACTTGATTATCCGGCAAGCTCAAGGCGAATGGGAAACTCGGGATGTCAAACTTATCCCTTACCGACAACAAGTGGAGGACCTCAGCAAGCGCTTTACATCAATAGAGTTCAGGTATATCCCGAGGTGTCACAATGAACTGGCAGATGCACTTGCTACTTTGGCTTCAATGCTACCCTACCCGGGCAACGCCCACGTCGATCCTTTGGAAATCCAAATCAAGGAAAGACACGGTTACTGCAGTGTAATCGAGGCGGGATCAAATACGCAGCCTTGGTACCATGACATCAAGAAATTCTTGAAGACACAAGAATACCCCGAGCATGCAACTGGAGATCAAAAGAGGACCATTAGGCGACATGCAAGTGGTTTCTTTTTGAGCAGTGAATTGTTATATAAGAGGACTCCGGACCTCAATCTCTTAAGATGTGTCGATATCGAGGAAGCAAGAAAGATCATGCACGAAGTACACGCAGGTGTGTGCGGACCTCACATGAACGAGTATGTCTTAGCGAAGAAAATCCTTCGAGCAGGTTATTACTGGATGACCATGGAAAAGGATTGCTTTAGCTTTGTTCGGAAGTGTCATCAGTGTCAGGTGCACGGTGATTTGATTCATGCCCCTCCCACGGAGCTGCATCCCATGTCTGCACCTTGGCCATTTGTCGCATGGGGCATGGACGTCATTGGACCAATCGAACCGAAGGCTTCGAATGGACACAGGTTTATACTGGTTGCCATCGATTACTTCACAAAATGGGTAGAAGCTGTCACTCTCAAGTCGGTCACTAAGAAAGCTGTGGTGGATTTTGTACACTCAAATCTTATCTGTCGCTTCGGTATTCCTGCGACTATCATTACAGATAATGCAGCAAACTTGAACAGTCACTTGATGGGAGATG
Source organism: Nicotiana sylvestris (assembly GCF_000393655.2). Classification (NCBI taxonomy): domain Eukaryota; kingdom Viridiplantae; phylum Streptophyta; class Magnoliopsida; order Solanales; family Solanaceae; genus Nicotiana; species Nicotiana sylvestris. The sequence continues at coordinate 209,964,677 of NC_091064.1, forward strand.
TATGCGAGCAATTCAAGATAACGCATAGGAATTCCACTCCTTATCGGCCAAAAGCCAATGGTGCTGTGGAAGCGGCAAACAAAAACATCAAGAAGATTTTGAGGAAAACGATCCAAAGTTCCCGACAGTGGCATGAGCAGTTACCTTTTGCATTATTGGGGTACCGCACTACGGTACGCACATCGGTGGGAGCGACTCCTTATCTTTTGGTTTATGGGACCGAGGCTGTAATACCGGCAGAGGTAGAAATTCCTTCACTTCGAATCATTGTCGAAGCAGAAATCGAAGACAGCGAGTGGGTCAAGGCTCGACTGGAGCAATTGACGTTGATTGATGAAAAGCGAATGGCCGCAGTTTGTCACGGACAGTTATACCAACGAAGGATGGCCCGTGCTTACAACAAGAAAGTCCGACCCCGGAATTTCGAAGTAGGTCAGCTGGTACTAAGGCGTATTCTGCCGCATCATGAAGAAGCAAAAGGAAAGTTTGCCCCAAATTGGAAAGGCCCATACATCGTAAGGAAGATATTGCCGAGAGGAGCATTGTATTTAGGTGATATCGAAGGAAATGACCCCGACACAGCAGTAAATGCAGATGCAGTCAAGAGATACTACGTCTAGATCATACTCCAGTGGTCCTGACACATTTGAAAACGGCGAAGGTTTTATCCCCCACTACTCCCAAACACTACCCAATCCTCTCTACAAAAAAAAAGAAAAAAAACATAAAAGAAAAACAAAAAAAAAAACAAAACAAAACAAAAACATTGATTGAGGCCTGAACTACGTTTGACTTGATTCCGAAAGGATACGTAGGCAGCCTCTCCTTGAGGTTCAGTCACACCAACAATAAAATCCCATTCACCCTGAAATTGAAACCGGGGCACGTCGAGCAGTTTAGAAGTTAGTATCAGCTACCTCGCTTCACCAAGTACAAGCCTTCAAATCAATTACCAAAGATAGTGGGAAACCAATAAGCATCACAAATGGAAACCGGCACACCCTGAGTTGAGAGAAATAAAATGAGAGAGTCTCGGCGGTGAAAACCTTCAGGCACCACGAGGCGACGGGAGTAGAGGAACCAAAATGAGAGAGCTTGTTTAGTAAAAACTCACAAAGAGTGCTATCAAGCGATGACAGGAAGAGAAATGAGAGAGGTCAGCCAGCGAAAACCCGCAAAGGGCGCTGTCGGCCGAAAAAGAATGACTCTACCCCAAGGAAGTCTCGGCAAAGTTCCACTGGTTTGGAATCACAGATCCGTTCTGGTTCAGGGAAACGCAAGTTCATGGAAGATCAGGCGTCCAGTCCAAAGAGCATGTCATGTCATCTAAAGCCAGCGTTATCTTCCTCAGATAAGTCTTTCTCGTCCCGAAAAAGACACTCCCTTCCTGAAATTTGTTTTCTCCTTTCTTTGCTTCTCTTCAAATCCCTTTTGTGTTTTAACCCCAAGTTCAGGATACACCGGAAAGGGCAGGTGGCAGGTTGGTTTGCACGGAATCCCGTCTCATGAAGGAAAGCGCCTCATTTCGTTGGTACGATTGCCCAAGCCTGATGGATCATGACGTTTGATGGTGTTTAAAGAGGAAAGAGAGAAATCTTCCCCACCAAGTCCGCCTTCGGACAAATCCCCACAGAGTCTCCCCCTGTACAAATCCCCACAGAGTCTCTCCTTTGTACAATCTCCCACAGAGTCTCCCAAAAAAAATGGAATCTCCCCAGCACATCCCAGCGAGTCCCTTTGTAAAAATTCCCCAACAAGCTTACCCCAACAAATCCTAGAAATCCCGCTTTGAAATAAATCCCTAGCATGCCCCATTGTACAAAAATCCACACAAAGAATCCACTTTGTAAATATTCCCCCACAGAGCTTCCTTTTGTACAAATTCCCACAGAATACCTCCAATAAAATCCCCGTCTAGAACCTCCAAGCAAAACGGGACAAAAAAAAGGAGAAAAAAAGAAAAAAAAGAAAAAAAAAGGAGCCTTACGAAGCAAGTCATCACAGAATCCGGAAATACAAGCCTGAGCAGTCTAAAGGTTTCGCCATTCGAATCAAATCAATGGCGGGACTTCGCAACAGAAATAGAGACGCAACAAAGCAATTGGGAACGATCAAGGTCACCGAACCGACCGTCATTTCCGAACTAACAATTGTTCTTTGTCTGAAAAGTTGAAACAGGTATAATCCAAGACAACCGTGCAAGAAGCAGGTGTCGCCCAAAGAGGAAGGTACACGGGTACAAGAAACATTTTGGCAATAAGGAATTCACTCAAAAGGTAAGTTCCCGCAAAACTCCCTTTTGTTCTTTCACTAAAATAAGAAAATTCAAAAAAAAAAAGAAGTCAGTGGTTGTTCTCGAATTTTGTCCCCAGCCATCAGCATTAGGGTTTTAAACCCTAAACTGAATTTTTCCTTTTAATCAGCATTAGGGTTTTAAACCCTAAACTGAACTCTTTCCTTTCAGCCAGCATTAGGGTTTTAAACCCTAAACTGAGCTTTTCCATGCAATCAGCATTAGGGTTTTAAACCCTAAACTGAATCTTCCTTTTAGTCAGCATTAGGGTTTTAAACCCTAAACTGAACTTTTTTCCATTCAGCCAGCATTAGGGTTTTAAACCCTAAACTGAGCTTTTCCATGCAATCAGCATTAGGGTTTTAAACCCTAAACTGAATTTTCCTTTTAGTCAGCATTAGGGTTTTAAACCCTAAACTGAACTTTTTCCATTCAGCCAGCATTAGGGTTTTAAACCCTAAATTGAGCTTTTCCATGCAATCAGCATTAGGGTTTTAAACCCTAAACTGAATTTTCCTTTTAGTCAGCATTAGGGTTTTAAACCCTAAACTGAACCTTTTCCATTCAGCCAGCATTAGGGTTTTAAACCCTAAACTGAATTTTCCTTTTAGTCAGCATTAGGGTTTTAAACCCTAAACTGAACTTTTTTCCATTTAGCCAGCATTAGGGTTTTAAACCCTAAACTGAGCTTTTCCATGCAATCAGCATTAGGGTTTTAAACCCTAAACTGAATTTTCCTTTTAGTCAGCATTAGGGTTTTAAACCCTAAACTGAACTTTTTTCATTCAGCCAGCATTAGGGTTTTAAACCCTAAACTGAGCTTTTCCATGCAATCAGCATTAGGGTTTTAAACCCTAAACTGAATTTTCCTTTTAGTCAGCATTAGGGTTTTAAACCCTAAACTGAACTTTTTCCATTCAGCCAGCATTAGGGTTTTAAACCCTAAACTGAGCTTTTCCATGCAATCAGCATTAGGGTTTTAAACCCTAAACTGAATTTTCCTTTTAGTCAGCATTAGGGTTTTAAACCCTAAACTGAACTTTTTCCATTCAGCCAGCATTAGGGTTTTAAACCCTAAACTGAGCTTTTCCATGCAATCAGCATTAGGGTTTTAAACCCTAAACTGAACTTTTTCCTTTCAGCCAGCATTAGGGTTTTAAACCCTAAACTGAGCTTTTCCTTTCAGCCAGCATTAGGGTTTTAAACCCTAAACTGAACTTTTCCATGTAATCAGCATTAGGGTTTTAAACCCTAAACTGAATTTTCCTTTTAGTCAGCATTAGGGTTTTAAACCCTAAACTGAACTTTTTTCCATTCAGCCAGCATTAGGGTTTTAAACCCTAAACTGAGCTTTTCCATGTAATCAGCATTAGGGTTTTAAACCCTAAACTGAATCTTCCTTTTAGTTAGCATTAGGGTTTTAAACCCTAAACTTAACTTTTTCCATTCAGCCAGCATTAGGGTTTTAAACCCTAAATTGAGCTTTTCCATGCAATCAGCATTAGGGTTTTAAACCCTAAACTGAATTTTCCTTTTAGTCAGCATTAGGGTTTTAAACCCTAAACTGAACTTTTTCCATTCAGCCAGCATTAGGGTTTTAAAACCTAAACTGAGCTTTTCCATGCAATCAGCATTAGGGTTTTAAACCCTAAACTGAATTTTCCTTTTAGTCAGCATTAGGGTTTTAAACCCTAAACTGAACTTTTTCCATTTAGCCAGCATTAGGGTTTTAAACCCTAAACTGAGCTTTTCCATGTAATCAGCATTAGGGTTTTAAACCCTAAACTGAATTTTCCTTTTAGTCAGCATTAGGGTTTTAAACCCTAAACTGAACTTTTTTCCATTCAGCCAGCATTAGGGTTTTAAACCCTAAACTGAGCTTTTCCATGTAATCAGCATTAGGGTTTTAAACCCTAAACTGAATTTTCCTTTTAATCAGCATTTAGGGTTTTAAACCCTAAACTGAACCTTTTTTCCATTCAGCCAGCATTAGGGTTTTAAACCCTAAACTGAGCTTTTCCACGCAATCAGCATTGGGGTTTTAAACCCTGAACTGAATTTTTCCTTTAGTCAGCATTAGGGTTTTAAACCCTAAACTGAATTTTCCTTTAGTCAGCATTAGGGTTTTAAACCCTGAACTGAATTCTTCCTTTGTTTGGCATTAGGGTTTTAAAACCCTAAGCTGAACCTTTCCCCAGCTAGTCGGTATTAAGGTTCCAACCCTGAACTGAACATTTTTATCTTCCTTCATCAATTTTATGAACTTCCTGGCGAATAATTAACGAAATTTTCCTAGTGAAACTGGGGCAGAAAATTTCGTTCGTTTGTTTGTTTTCTCCCGCAGGTCTAACCTCGAGCCACATGGATCGAAACGACCCACGAGATGAGTCCCAGTTCAGAATCAAAGAAGAAAAAGAAAAAAAGAGAAGATGTCCCGAGATATCGGAGTAAATGGAAAGCAGATTGACTCCAACATTTGATTGAGATTCTGAACCCTGCCAATCGCGTCTCACTCAGTATCTCAGAGATTAAACAAATCGCCGCAACTCGCAAGCATCAAGATTCAGATCGGAGTCTACAAGCAGAATCAGCTAAGACCCAAGATCAAGTCGTAAAAGAATCATAGATAGGAATCTTGTAACTAGCAGTTGACATGCATATAAGTAGTTAGTTCAGTTTCCAATTTTCGTTTGGTTGTAATAAGGCGGTCAGTGACGCAGCAGTGACAACAGCAACAGCAGTAGCAGCAAGCATTGCAATCCCATGGTAGTCCCAGCTACCAAAACTTCTCGAACTACATTGACCTGATTCCTGTTTAGCCCAGGATATGTAGGAAATCTTTGAAGCAAGATTCGGTCAGATCTTTCAAAAAAAATGTGTTTCACACGGAGTAGTCCATAGGCAAAAATCGCTCATACACGCTCACTTTATCTTTGCACGAAAACTCTTCGTGTTTCCGAACAAAGAGGGGCAGCTGTGAGCACGTGATTTTTGCTTCGCACGACAATCGCTCCAAAAGAAATAAAAATAATAATAATTGGCCCTGCTGTACAATTTTTGGATTTTTACATGGCACTTCGTTAATTATTTGTGATTTTTGCCCATTTTTACCTCATTAAAACAAAATTCAAAAAAATGTGTGCGTCATGCATAATTCGAACCATAATCCGGTCGTTAAATAGAAAATCATAAATAGGCATCTTCGTCCGTAATTTTGTTTTGTTTGATTTTACCTGCTTTGAAATATTTTAGTGTGTGTGCAAATAATTGTATTGAGTGTGTATTTAATTTCAATTTGATTTTGTTGCTTAGTTTTGTTTTTAAAATAAAGAAGAAAAGAAATAACAATAAAAAAAGGGGGGGTTTCTTCTTCCGGATTGGGCAAATTTATTAAAATTGGCCCAAACAAACAGCCCAAAACCAAGCCTGCCCGGTCCACACCAGCTGAACACCCAGAGAGTCCAAACGACGTCGTATTAATACAGGTTGATCTGGGCCGTTGATCTCAAATTGATCAACGGTCAAGATCAATTCCCCATAACCCACTAAGGAACCCGACCCGTTTCCACACGGATTGACCCAAACCCTCTAAAAGATGAAACGACACCGTTTCCTTCAAGCTGAAGGATCCTTGCCCTTCATCGCATCTCATCCAACGGCCAGGATCCACCTACCCACTAACTATATAAACCCTTTACCATACCCTGCCCCCTATCCAGCACCCCAGCCTTCGTCTTCACCAAACCCGTCCCTTCAAACCCTAGCCGCCCCTGTATCCTTCACCATGAAAGCCGGTGGCACGGACGCCGGTGACCTCGCCCTTAACACCATAGAACCCCCGTGCCGTCCTGAACCCAAATCTACCAACCACACACCTCGAATCCTCTCCCACCTTCTCGAATCTTCATTTGAAGATTCGAGTCGGAACCTAATCTACACCGATCTGCCTTAAATTCATACCAGACACTCCCCAGACCCCCCTCGTGACCAAACCATACTTGGTTTGGTCCGAATCTGACCAGGGAAGCATGAATCCCGGATCTGGTTTTCGAACCTTAGGGTTCCTCGTCACTGGTCCGTTGTTTTGTTCAAACCGAAGGATTAAGGTCTAATGGACCTTAATCGAAGTGTTTCTCTGAGAAACACTTCGATTAAAGTCCGTTCAGCCTTAAGAAAGGTCTGTCCAAGTCCGAGTCAAGGTTTTGATTTTTCGAGATTTGAGGTGAGTCTTGCTTTCTTTTCTTTATTTCTGTTTGGTCCATGTGAGTGATTAAATGTCTGTTCATGTTTTGTTTCAATTTGTGTCTTTGAATTTTTACCAACTTCTGTTTGTCCACTTTGCCTTAACCACTGTGTTTGTTTGAATCCCTCCTTTATTCTGATAATGCGTGTGTATATGCTGTGCGAATAATTGAGCTCCAACTGTTGACTGATCAATTGGCTCCTCGAGTACCACTTTGCTTAGCCAGTACAATTCAAATCATATGTCGATACTGTTAAATGTTTGATTTTTGGTTATGATTGTATGTGTTATGATTAATATAGTCGAGTCGACATGTGTCGTCAATTAGTTTCAGCTGTCCGAACAATAACAAATCGACTTACTTCTGCTAAGCATTTGTTGAATCAATTAAGAACCAGTTTTGTTTACCTATAGTTGTTGATTTGGATCAGTAATGTAAAAGGGATGTTTGGTTTAAGTTCTGAATTGGAGGGCATGTGCACTTATGCACAGCATGTGCATTGGTGCACCTCATGTGCTTTGTGCACAACCTGTGGCCTGCATAAAGGTTTTTGTTAAGTTTTAAATAATTTGACAGCATATGATGTCAGATACATTCTGCTGCCCATACTCTACTTTAACCTCAAAAATAATAAACATTACTTAAAGTGAGTCTGTCAGGGAATATCATGGGTTTTGTTCATACTTAATTAGCCAATTGGAATCTGAAAATGGAAGGCACATGGGAGGGGTGTTGTGATATTCTAAACAGGCTGTTAAAAGGGGTAATGAAAGGCTTATAAAAGGAGGATGGAGAGATAGATAGAGAGAGATCGGATAGAAAGAAAGAAGAAGAAAAGAGGGGATACAGATATATACATACAGACATAGAGAGACATAGAGAAGAAAAAAAGAGAGAGGGGGATACACACTGGGGAGTATACACACACAGACATACATAGACAGAGATATACACAGAAGATAGGAGGAAAGAAAAAGAAGAGGTCTGATAGATACACATAGATACAGAAATAGAAAGAGAGCAAGAAAGAGATAAAACAGACTAGGAAATCAGAAACTTGGTCTTGTTTGTCTGAAGTTCATCTGTTGTCAATGTGTTAGGCAATGTTGCTTCTTCTAAGTTTCAATCAAGATTATTGTTAGTGTTTTGTTGCATTTGGTATATCTCGGAATTGGATTGTCTGGAGTTTTGTTTCCATCACACTGTGTGCTGCTTCATTTGGTTGTTTTTCTCTTCAACTATAGCTCCACTTCTTGCAATAGAATCTGTTCTGCTGTGTTGTTTCGATTGCTGCTGCACCTGTGGCCATTGTTACTCTGCTGATTTCCCTCTTCTTCGAATTGTCAAATATTTCCAGGTACACAACTCCTGAAACCATGTGTTGTTGAAAGTTTGAAGTTAAGGCAGAAATAAAGAAATGAACATTTGTTTATGTTATAATACTGGTGTTCAAAAAATAGGTTGAATGCTAGTTTAGCCTGTATGTGTTTAACTGCAAACTGCAAACATTCTGTATAAACTAAAATACATTCTGTTTGAGATGAACTATTAGATAGCATTGTTTAATAGTAATGATAGTATGACATAGACAGTATGTTTGATTCAGTATACATTCAGTTCAGTATAACATTCTGTTTGATTTAGTTGTGACAGTATAACATAGAACCATGGCAAGCACCTGTATGTATTTTGCCTAGACCACTGAATTGACAAATCTGTGGTACTTGGTCTGGGATAAATGTATCCCAAACAAACTCTCATGCAGTCACATTAAGAGTCTGGCTATGAATGCCAGCTCTCTTGTCAGATTATTTGTTCCAATATAGGTTCGATATCGGGTCTCGGTATAGATTCCTTGTTTCGAAATAATGCGATGACTGTTGAGGAAAACTAATAGGCGTTTTTGAGTTCAATTAGTAGTAATTTTCCTAATAAACAGCCAATTTCATTTATCAAGTTCAAATAGGTTAGCGTTTAAAAAATAAAACTTGGAGGTCGTTAAATATAACTCAGTATATGTTGTTAGTTTGCTTGCAATCTCACTTAGCAAATCAATAAGCGTATTCACTCGATGAAGACAAAGCATGAGGTAACTCTCACCTCATAAACAATCAATCAGGTAATCAAACAAATTTAGGTTCGGCAAACATAATAAAGATTCAGTCTGTATTTGTTCAAACAAGTAAGTTCGGTATCATCTTTCTTTTAGAGACAAACGTAGTAGAAATGTAGTCACTGTAGGATACCCTGCTAAAATAATGAGACGAGCCTCGCCAAATAAAATGCAAATTGCGGGGCCCTCAATAAATAATCATAATAAATATTCAGAATTCAGAATAGGCCGTTTAGTGAGTTTCATGGCTTTCCTACAAAATAATAATGCGCTAGACTCTTTAGGCGCGACTTAATTAAAATTACATTCTTAAACTCGGGTGCACATTTATGTGACCCAAATTCAAATCTCAACGGAGTCGAAATGTGTTAACAACTACGGGTGCATTGATTGTGACGTGGTTCGAGATGCATTTTCACGACGTTGCAATTCTATAAAAATAAATGATAATAATAAAAGCGGTTTAAACTTAATAAAAGCACGTAAGTCATAACATGTATTTAAATCAGATATTTAGCCATTATAACAATTTAAGCGACCGTGCTAGAACCACGGGATTCGAGGGTGCCTAACACCTTCCCTCGGGTCAACAGAATTCCTTACTTAGAATTTCTGGTTCGCAGACTTCATTTGGAAAAGTCGAAAATTTCCTCGATTTGGGATTCAAGATAAACCGGTGACTTGGGACACCAAAAGCCAAACCTTTCCCAAGTGGCGACTCTGAATTAAATAAATAATCCCATTTCGAATATTGTCACTTAAATTGGAAAAACTCCACTCGCGCATTTAACCCTTCGGGGCGGGCGCGCAAAAAGGAGGTGTGACACCAGTATAATGCGGGAATACATTTAACTTCTAGGTCGCCCACCAGTATAATGCGGGAATACATTTAAGTTCTAGGTCGCCCACCAGTATAATGCGGGACTACTCTTAAGTTCTAGGTCGCCCACCAGTAAAATGCGAGAATATTTTTAAGTTCTAGGTCACCCACCAGTATAATGCGGGAATACATTTAACTTCTAAGTCGCCCACCAGTATAATGCGGGAATACATTTAAGTTCTAGGTTGCCCACCAGTATAATGCGGGAATACTTTTAAGTTCTAGGTCGCCCACCAGTAAAATGCGGGAATACTTTTAAGTTCTAGGTCGCCCACCAGTAAAATGCGGGAATACATTTAAGTTCTAGGTCGCCCACCAGTAAAATGCGGGAATACATTTCAGCTCTAGATTTTGGAATCAATAACCCCACCTAAAGGCGGAAGGTTACAACAGAGACCCCCAAGCAGGAAACAATGAAATCCCCAGCACCAAGAAGCAGAAGGCTGCAAAGGCAAGCGCGCGATTCAAAAGGAAGAAGGAACGCGTCCCAAAAGAAGCAGTTTGGGGAACGTTATAGCATGCCCAACATAACAATTTTGACGAAGAAAGCCATACCACTAAAGAAACCATTGAAAGGCTTAAAGAAGAGGGCCATGTTCCCAGCAGATCAAGCGAAGTGATGAAAACTAGCATTCAGAAAAGGCGAAGGACCAGTATCATCTCCCAAAGTCACAAGATAAAGGCATCGGAGGAAAGCGTTAGCCGACAAGAAAGCAAGGCAACAAGAACAAGTTGAAGATGGATGAGATTTCAGGATCCTCAGTTTAGCTTAGCTTCTTGTTTTCCTTTTAGAGCAATGTAATAGGGAGATCGGTTGAGCAGTAGCATCCTACAGCAGCATACAACAGCGCACAACAACAGCAAACACTACAGTCACACGGTAGTCCCAGCTACCAAAATTTCCCGAACTACATTGACCTGATTCCTGTTCAGCCCAGGATATGTAGGAAACCTCTGAAGCAAAGGTTCGGTCAAATCTTTTTCAAAAAATGCTTCACACGGAGTACTCGGACGAGCAAAAATCGCCCGCTTTATCTTTGCGCGAAAACCCTTCGTGTCTTCGGGCAAAGAGGGGCAGCTGTAAGCACGTGATTTTTGCTTCACGAACAATCACTCCAAAAGAAAAAAAGCAAGCAAAAATAGTGACAAATGGCCGCGCTTTACAAATTTTCGACTTTGCATAACATGTGTTATTGGTCATTTGCGGTTCTGTCCATGTTCTTTTTATTATTATTATTTAATGTTATCGAACAAAATACAAAACATGTGTGTCATGGTAGTTAAACCGTAATTCGGTCGTTAAAAGAAAATTCAAAAATATATGTGCATCGTCCGTTCTAGGTTGTGATTTAACTTGCTTAAACATTTTAATTTGGCGTGATAATGGTGTTGAAGTGTTACATTGTTGTTTGTTTTAATTTCATTTGTTTTATTATTTATTTGTTATTTTTCATTTTTTGTTTAAAAATCAGAAAACAAAGAAAAGTGATAAAAATTGATTTGGGCCCAAGAAATGAAACAAAATAGGCCCAAAACCACGTCCAAGGACCCGGTCCAAACCAGGCCTGCCCAGGCACCTCCCAAAACGACGCCGCATCAGGCGTCTGATCTGAGCCGTTCAAACACACCCATCCAACAGTCCACCTCAGCACCCGTAACCCGACCTATTTAGCCGGTGCAACCCAATCCATCACTTAAACCCAAACGACCCCGTTTTAATGCCAAACGACCTCGTCTCACCCCTCACCATCAGATCCCAGCCGTTGAGATCAGATGATCTAACGGCCTGGATCCAATCCTCTACGCCGTATATAAACCTTCCCTCACACCCCACGCCCCCTATCCGAACCCCCCCTTCACTCATCTCCTTCCCCAAGCCTTGAACCCCCAAACCCTAGCAGCCGCCCTGATATGTCTTTCACCAGAACCCGGCGGCATGAACGCCGGTGACCTCCTCCTGAACACCCTAGGACCACCTCGCTGTCCTGAACATGGATCTGTTACTCCCTAGCCTCGAATCACCTCCCATCGTCTCGAATCTGGATTTGAAGATTCAAGACAAAACTCGATCTATACCAAACCTCACCATCTTCGTACCAGACACTCCCATGACCTCCCTCGTGACCAAACCAAGCTTGGTTTGGTCCGAATCTACCCACAACTCCGAAAAAACCAGATCTGAAGATCCAAAACCTAGAACACTAATAGCCTTGGAATCCGGCCGGTCTTAACAGGGGTTTGAGGTCTAATAGACCTTAATCAAGGTGTTCTCGTGTGAGAACACCCTGATTAAAGTTTGTTCGGCCTCAAATGGTCAAAGCTAAGTCGGATTTGGGTCAGTTTGGTTTAAACTTTTTCAGTAAGTTTTCTCTTTTCTTTGTTTTAGTTTTGTTTGAGTTGTTAGCATGCCTTGTTGTGACTGTTTGTTATTGTCTGATAGTTTTCTTAATTTCTTCCATCTCTGCCAAAGACCTTTTTATTTGGTCGATTGTTTTCTGTGTATGATTTGAACGTATCCTGTGGTAAACATGTCCGATTAGGATAGTCGTCGCATAAATAATTTATATAGGTTCCCAGTGATTGACCAAAGTTGTCTGAAGCCCTTTAGGTCCCTATATGTATTTGTTTATATGAACGATTGATTGTTACCTGTTATAATTAGTATAGTCGACTTGATAAATGTCGTCGATTAACATCCTACGACTGAATGTTCAAATATTCTAATTCGTACAACTTCACGTAAGTGAATGAACCTGTTGATCGTTAATTGGATGCTTGACATTAGATGTGACTACTAGCTTATAACTGCATTGTAAACAAATTAAAAGAATCAGGCTAGGGCAGTCTTGAATTTGAACTTTCAGAAGTTCAAAATACCCTGATGCTACAATGGGTTTAGGGCAGTAATAATCAGAGTTTAACAGGGGTAGTCTGGGGTTTGAAAAGAACAGAAAAGCTTAGTTTAAATGAGCTGACAAGTAGGGTACTAATTTGGGATTAAACTAATGCCAATGGGGAACAAGACACTAGAGTATGGGGTTTAAAATGAATACTTAAATGAACTCATAACTCTTGAACAAAGGGAATAAGCCAGGCGTGGGGAACAAAATGGCTGGCATCAAAAGATGCTTAGACATGGGATTTAATAGGGATGGACAGTCTGCAATTGGGAGGATCCAGGCAGCTTGACTGCACTGGTTGTTTGGCTTATAAATAGGCTATTTCAGAACTTAGAAGGGGCTGGAAATTTTAGTCTTGAGGAGAGGTCTTGTGAGTTGAAGAAAACTGGAAAAAAAAAACAGAAGGAAATTTTCAGAAATACTGTAATTGAACATTGTCCAAAAACTGCACAAAGAAACCAAGTTGGTTATCCTAACTGGGATTGTTATTTGTTCCATTAAGAGAAGTCTGTGTTCTTCTGCTGTGATTGTTACTACACTGAGCTTTTTGTGTACTGTTGGTTTGAGTTTTTGACTATCGGAACTGTAGTGGTTATTTGTTAAGCTTTTGGGGTTATTGGGATCACTGGATTGCTGTTACATTCAACATTCTGGGCTGCTGTTTCCTGCTCTGTTTTTCTAGGATTGTCTGTCCATTGCTCGATCACTTGTTGAGCTTCTCCATTGTGGCTGTTTTGGTTGTTGCTGTGTTGTATTGTTTACCTGTTGTTGTGCTTGCTGTGTACCACTCAGCTGATCATCTTTCTTCTTCTTTTGCTCCTCTATACCAGGTACACAAATATACTACCACTGTAACTTGAAAGGTTTGAGCATGAATGTAAAAGAGAAGATCTGCAGATGCTTATATATGCATAGACTATTATGTTAGGCCTCATATAATGTATAATAGTTTACATTCTTGTTTTGGATACTGGAGATAGTCCTCATGCCTAATAAATGTCAATGTATGGTAGTTGAATGTTAGACTGTGTATATAGGTTGGTGATAAAAGTATGCCCAATGCATTAGGTTGTATCTTAGATTTAGCTTACTGGTGTAGTATAATTCTGTAATGTATGCCAAGCATTAAAATCGTACACTACTAGTTAAGTTCTTTCCCTTCTGATAAACTGCTTCATATAACTGGTAAACCATGTTTTAAGATAAAGAACACAGAGCTTGCAATCTCAACCTCACGAAGGTCGAACCCAGGTCGAAACAGACCAAGCAGGACCGCATCGAACAAACAATAGCCCAGGTCTGGTCCATCACGCATGGGCTAGATTTGGGCCCTTAATTTTTGCTCGGCTGACTGTGTACGTGGCCGTGCTTCTGATTTTGCACAAGCACTCGGAATTCTGTTATAGATAACTTGCAAGCATGTAATTAACTAGGGCTATCTACTGTTTTCAATTAGTAGAGACAAGCGCGACAAGAAACGTAGTTGCTATAGGATATCCCTTTAAAAACAAGGATGAGACGAGCCTCGACGAACAAAATGTACAAAAGTTGTGGGGCCCTCTATTGTATGTATATATCAAAGTATTTAGAATTCGGGACGTGCCATTTAGCGAATTTCACGGCCCTCCCAAAATAATAACACGATAGTTTCTTTAGGTGCGTATTTAATAATCTATTTTCTTAAACTTGGGTGTGCATTTCATGCGACCCAAATCCAAATCCCAAAACATCAAATAAAATATGTTCCGGATTGTGGGTGCATTTCATGTGACGCAGTCCATAGACATGTTTTTTTAGCGATGTTCACATTCCTAAAAAATAATGATAATAAAGCGGTAAAAGATAAAATTTGCACATGGTTCATAATTGTATTTAAAATCAGATAAATAAGCCGAGTATAACAGTTGAGCGACCGTGCTAGAACCACGGAACTCGGGAATGCCTAACACCTTCTCCCGGGTTAACAGAATTCCTTGTCCGGATTTCTGGTACGCAGACTATAATATAGAGTCATTCTTTTCCTCGATTCGGGATTAAAATTGGTGACTTGGGACACCCTAAAACTCCCAAGTGACGACTCTGAAATAAAAAAACCAATCCCGTTTCGATTGTCCTTTAATTGGAAAAAACTCCCTTGTGCCCGCGCGGGTATGAAAAAGGAGGTGTGACAGTTATCAAGTACCGGAGTGCGGCATAGTTGGTATGAATAATAACCTTAGCACCCATAAGATACGACAGGAATTTTTCCATTGCGAACTCAATAGCCAAAAGTTCTTACTCGGTCACCGTGTAGTTCACTTGAGCATCATTCATTGTCTTGATCGCATAGTACACTGGATAAAATATTTTGTTCACTCTTTGACCCAAAACCGCCCCAACCGCAACATCGCTCGCATCACACATGAGCTCAAAGGGTAAGCTCCAATTAGGTGCAGTAATGATATGAGTAGTGGTCAACTTATGCTTGAGAAGTTCAAAGGCTTGCATACACTTTTCATCAAATATTAATTTAGCATCTTTTTCCAACAACTTGCACAAGGGATTCACTACCTTCGAAAAGTCTTTGATAAATCTCCGGTAGAACCCCATATGCCCAAGAAAACTTTGAACTCCCTTGACGGATGTAGGGGGAGAGAGCCCTGAAATTACATCGATCTTTACTTTATCTACCTCAATACCATGCTTTGAAATTTTATTCCCAAGAACTGTTCCTTCTTCCACCATAAAGTGGCATTTCTCCCAATTGAGGACAAGATTGGTTTCTTCACAATGGGCTAAAACTCTATCAAGATTCTTCAAGCACTCATCAAATGAATCCCCCACAATACTAAAGTCATCCATGAACACCTCCAAAATGTCTTCCACTATATCGGTGAAAATGGCCATCATACACCGCTAAAATGTAGTCGGTGCATTACACAACCCAAAAGGCATCCTAGAAAAGGCAAAAGTGCTATATGGATAAGTGAATGTGGTCTTCTCCTGATCTTCCAGAGCAATCAAGATTTGGTTGTACCAAGAATACCCATCCAAGAAACATAGAAGGCACGCCCAGCAAGTCGATCCAACATCTGATCAAGAAAAGGCAAAGGAAAGTGATCCTTGTGTGTCACTTTATTCAACTTGCGGTAGTCCATGTATAACCTCAAACCGGTAATAGTTCTTGTAGGAATCAACTCATTTTGTGAATTTGTAACCACGGTCATGCCACCCATCTTCGGTACACATTGCACCAGTGAAGACCAAGAGCTATCAGAGATGGGGTACACAACCTCGTCATCCAACCACTTGATCACTTCCTTTTTCACAACTTCTTACATTGCCTCGTTCAACCTCCTTTGATGCTCCAAGGAGGGCTTTATATCATCTTCCAGAATAATCTTGTGCATACGGAAAGCAGGGCTTATTCCCCGAATATCAGTTAAAGTCTTTTTCCTCTTTTGAAGCACCGCCAAAGTGGCATAAACCTGCATGTTAGTAAGGCAAGAAGAAAGAATAACTGGCAAAGTAGAATTTGAGCCTAAGAACTCATACCTGAGGTGTGGAGGCAACGGTTTCAACTCCAACACCGAAGGCTCCTCAATTGAAGGTTTTGTTGGTGGAGTCTTTCTATTCTCGAGATCCAAAGATAATTTCCTAGGCTCATAAGAGTAAGAACCCATTCCATGTAAAGCATTCACGCACTTCACTCGGCTTGCATCCTCATTGACATTAAGATTCAACAATACGGCCTCCAATGGGTCCTTCATATTGATCATTGCACTGGTATCATCAATTATCACTGCTGTGACGAGGTCCATAAAAGAGCACACCTCGGTGTTGTTGGGCTGCTTCATTGATTTGCACACATGAAAGACCACTTTTTCATCACCCTCCCCCCGAAAGGTGAGTTCCCCTGCTTCCACATCAATTAAGACCTTCCCCGTATCTAGGAAAGGTCTTCCCAATATGATAGGAACTTAATAGTCCACCTCGCAGTCCAATATCACAAAGTTAGCTGGCCAGATAAATTTGTCCACTCGGACAAGCACATCATCAATAATACCCAATGGTCTCTTCATCATTCTATCTGTCATTTGTAATCTCATGGAAGTCGGCCTTGGCTTCCCAATACCCAAAGTCTTGAAAACAGAATAGGGCATCAAATTAATACTAGCCCCCAAATCACATAGAGCTTTATCAAAATCCTCACTCCCAATGGTGCAAGGAATGGTGAATGTACCGGGATCTTCAAGCTTCGGGGCCATTGAATGCACTATTGTACTAACTTGGTGAGTCATCTTTATAGGAATGGTGAATGCACCGGGACCTCCACCAAAGGCATATTGATGGATAAACTCTTCATCATGTCAATGAACTTTTTAAACTGATTTTTATTTTTCTAATTCGCGAGCCTTTAAAGATAAGGCGAAGGTGGCCTTGGCAAAGGAGACTTGGCTTTAGGCACAACCAGCTCCGGCATGTCTATTATGTGTTATCGAGACGGGTTCATATCATTTTGAGTTTCCACCTCGACATCTTGAATATCAATCCTCACTTCTTCATTCACATTTTCATCAATCACATTTTCAACCACCAATGGAACTTCATCTTCTTGCAACTCAACATCATCATCCACAATCTGCTTTTGTTTGGAGGCATGCACATCACCGCCTCTCCCCCTTCTTGTTGTTACCTCCATAACATGATTGTTCCCACCCTTCAGGTTCACTACCATATCACTTGGTAGCGCACCCTTAGGGCGAGTATTTAAAGATTATGAGATTTGGCCTAACTGCACCTCCAAGTTCCTGATAGAGGTATTGTGGGAAGCCAACTGAGCATCCGAGTTCGCATTCTTCTTCATCATCTGTTCGAACATCATTTCAATTCTACCCATATCATTGAAAGAAGAACTGGGACCTTGAGATGGAAATGGGGGTGGATTGTTCGGTTATTGGTACATTGAGGGCCTTTGAAAGCCTTGCCCCCGGTTTCCTTGGTTTCCATTGTTCCATCCACCTTGTTATTACCACCCCAATTGTTGTTATTACCATTCCAATTTCATTGGTTGCTTTGATTGTTGTGCTGATTTCCCTAGTTGTTGTTTTAGTTGTTGTTCCCTCAATTACCATTGCTTTGTTGTTGATTGCCCCAATTGCCTTGGGGTCTCCATTGTTGTTGGTTAGAAGAATTGCCTCTTTGGCCTTGATAATTATTCACGTATTGCACCTCTTCACTTTGTTCATCATAATCATCATTTTAAAATCCACCACAATTATTATCAAATTACTTCGAAATCTCTTGGTTATGTTGCCCTCTTTGTCTTCTTTTGTTGACAAGCATGTTAACACCCTCCATGGCATTCACTTGACGTGGATTTTGAACTTGTTACAACTATGCCTTTGCTAGTTAGTTCATTGTAGTTGTCAACTCAGCTATAGCCTGCCCATGATCATGTATTTCCTTGTGTAAATGGATAACTGTGGGGTCACCCTGGGGCACATTGGCTCTACTTTGCCAAGCAGAAAAAGTGTCAGCCATCTCGTCAAGAATGTCACAAGCCTCATCATACGACAACTTCATGAAGTTGCCCCCAGCAAGTTGGTTCACTATGCATTGGTTTGTTGTATTAATGCCCCGGTAGAAGGTTTGTTGGATCATCACCTCAGTCATATCATTGTTGGGTCATTCCCACACCATTATTCTATAATGCTCCCAAATCTCATGCAAAGGTTCCGTGGGCTCTTGCTTGAACGTCAAGATCTCATCTCTCAATGTAGCCATATGCCCCGGTGAGAAATTTTTTGCAATGAACTTGTTCGCCAACTCATCCCAAGTAGTGATGGAATGGTTGGGAAGTCGCTCGAGCCAATCAATGCCCTCTATGTGAGAATGGGAAGAGTCTCAACCTAAGAGCATCCTCGGACATATTAGTTTGCTTGCTCCCCTAACATGTATCCACGAACCCCTTGAGATGTTTGTAAGCATTTTGATTTGCAGCGCCCATGAAGTACCCGTGTTGCTCTGGTAAGGTCAACATCACATTGGTTATTTGAAAATTACTCGCCCGGATTTGGGGTGGGACAATAGCACTTGCATAGCCTTGGTTCGGAAGCACTCTTGGAGGTAGCAGAGGAGGGTCTGGAATATTATCATTAACATTAGCATTAGCCTAGCAGCCTCTACGTTGTCCTTGAGGTACAAGAGGCACCTCATCATCTCCGATATCATCTATCTCCTCCCTTGCAATCACATTTCCAAGAGGGTCATTTGCGTTGTTCGCTGCCATTTGGTACCTGAGTTGTGACACAAACAAATTAGTAACAAAGAAGGAAAGAAGAACAATACACAAAACTATTTAAATAGATAGCCAAAATCGTTAGCTCCCCGGCAACGGTGCCAAAAAGTGATCGAAGCCTACCCTACACTACTATTGAGTAGAGAGAGAGGGTCAAAGTAGCTTTTACCCGATTTAGGGTTGGGATCGATTTCCACAAAGAGCTAGATGTTGGAGTCGGGTATCTATCTAATTTAGAGTTGGGTATGTGTTCCAAATTACACTTCTAAACACTTTTGGGTTTTTGTTTTACTTCTACATTTATCAAACTACAACGGTAAATAAAACTAGAATAAGCTAAGAGTAAAATGTTACGGGTTAGGCACTAGGGTAGTGACTTTTGCCTAGGTGGTCAATTGATGGATACTTGATTCCAAGGCATGATTGACATATTTGGAGAGTATGATATAACCTTTGCACGATTTTACCCACTCTACACCTCTCGGTGGTTCAAGTGATTTTGCCCAAATTGACTTTCTCAAGACCAATTGGGTATGCAAATTTGCACAAACAATCAAGGTTCAAGTCGGGTATTACTCTCTCGAGGTTTAACCCTTTAATTGGGGCTATCAATCTCTTGAGTACACCCAAATTCCTTGTTGGACCAATTTCAGAGACTCAAGCTCTCTTTCTCAAGAAGGGCTCAAGTCAACTAAACACAAACTAGTGTTTGCAACCACTCATTCAGCAATTAAACATGAAATTAGCCTAAATATCAAACATTCATAGTCAATCGAGCCCTAGAACACAAGACTTATCAATTACCCACACTAGGGTTGAGCCACAACTCTAGCTTATAGGTTTGGCTACTCATAATTAAAGAAGAAAAGAAAGAAATAGATGAAGAAAAACTCATATAAATTAATTACTAAATGAAACAAGAAGATTCAATGTTGAAATGTAGCTAAAAATACTCAAAACAGCTAAAACTATGAAGTCACGAGCACAGCTCTGAAGAGAAAACTATCTGATGACCTAAAAATGGAAAAAGAAGCTATTTATACTAAGCTAAAAAATCTGGACAACAATACCCCAATGGGGCTAGTACGGACCGCACAAAATCACGTGCGGCCGCACTAAGGCTCTTGACATAAAAATAGATCTCCTTGAACTCAGGCAATGCAGACTGCACAGAATAGAGTGTGACCGCGGAGGCTTCTAAAGCGGTCCGCATGAAATGGAGCGCGGACTGCACTAAATCGAGTGCGGACGCATTGATCCCAGTGCGGCCTCATTGCCCTTTTTCCTGAATATCATACACTCTGAACCTCACTTGTGCGGACCGCACAAAATGGTGTGCGGCCGTATTGGCCTTGCTTTGTCTGAGCTTTGTCTTGTTTTGATACTTGTGCAAGTTTCACTCCTTTTGAGCTGATCTTTGACATCTTGTCACCTTGTTGATCAAACCTACAATTAAACACAACTTATGAGCCTTTGGGACTATTTTGTACATATTTCTAATCAAAACTTAAGCAAGAAGGAGTATAAAATGTAGCAAAATCTCTAGTTATCAAACACTTCCCTTGTCGCGTGTTGTTCCCCGTAGATGGTTTTAACCCCATCCTCTATTGAAAATTTCATCATTTTGTGGAGGGTGGACGATGCCGCTCTCATACAGTGTATCCTTGGTTGCCCGAATAAGGCATTATACCTCATGTCTCCTTCAATGACATGGAATTTGGCATTTTGGGTCGTGCCGACCACGGTGACCGGGAGGATGATTTCTACTTTTGTTGTTTCACTTCCCATGTTGAATCCGTTGAGGACTCGAGTGGTGGGCACGATTTGGTCGAGCAATCCGAGCTGCTCTATCACCCTCGACCTACTAATATTGGCCGAGCTACCTGGGTCCACAAGTACACGTTTTATTTGAATAAAATTTACAAGGAAAGAGATTACCAGTGCGTCGTTATGAGGTTGAGACAAGGTCTCGGTGTCCTCTTTGCTGAATGTGAGGGCGTCCTGGGGAATATATCCCCGGGTCCGCTTTTCTCTGGTGATGGATATTTTTGTCATTCTCATTACGGATTCCTGCGGGGCATCGATACCTTTCATGATCATGTGGATGTCATGTTGTGGCTCGTTTGCCTCGTTCTTCTTGGTCACCTCTATTTCCCGAAACTAATTTTTGGCTCGATCGCTAAGGAATTCCCAGAGATACTCTTTGCTAAGTAGTCGGACTACCTCTTCTCGGAGTTGGTGGAAATCCTCGGTCATGTGGCCGTGTGTGTTGTGAAACTCGTACACTAAGTTGTGATTTCTTTGTGAGGGATCCAATTGTATAGGTCTGGGCCACTTGGCGTCTCTGATTTCACTGATGGAAAACACGATGTCCGATACATCGATGTTGAAGTTGTATTCCGACAAGTGAGGTGCACCTGTTGGCCCTGCGTTCTTATCGAATCTGGCTCTGTTGATGAGTCCTCGAGGATCCTGTCCTCGATCTATTCTCCGATCGTTGTGAGGTAGGTTGCGCCTCGGGGCATTCCTCCCATTTTCGATGTACGTCTGATATCTTTCTTTGTTTGGTTTTGGTTCCTTTGCTAGGAGCCTGTTTGGGTATACTAAGCCCGAGGGGGCTCCCAGCTGGTCATCCTCAACCCTAATCTTTGACTAATACTGATTGTGGGCGTCCGACTAAGTTACGGTGGGGTACTCAATCAGATTTTCTTTCAGCTGCCTTGAGGCCACTGAGCTTCATTCATTTAGGCCTTAAGTGAAGGCCTGCACTGCCCAGTCGTCGGAGACTGGGGGTAGTTCTATTCGTTCCATTTGGAAGCGAGATACAAATTCTTGCAGAATTTCATTCTCCCTCTGCTTAATCTTGAATACGTCGGACTTCCTTGTTACTACTTTGATGACACCGGCATGTGCCTTTATGAAGGAGTCTGCTAGTATGGCAAATGAGTCTATGGAGTTCAGAGCTAGGTTGTGATACCACATCATGGCCCCCTTCGAGAGTGTTTCTCCGAACTTCTTCAGTAATACGGACTCGATCATGTCATTTTTTATACCGTTGCCCTTTACTACGCACGTATAGGCAGTGGCGTGTTCGTTGGGATCTGAGGTCCCGTTGTATTTTGGTAGTTCTAGAATTCTGAACTTCTTTGGAATGGGTTTCCGAAGCCTCTTCCTCTGGGAATGGACGTTGCACTAACTTTTTCGAATCTACACCTTTTAGGACCGAGGGTGCGCCCGGGATTTGGTCGACCCTGAAGTTATAGGTTTTGACCTTCTTATCGTTGGTTGCTATCATTTTCTCGCCCGACTCAATCCTTTTGGTGAAGTCCTCAAGCATTTTTATGATGGCAGGATCGACTACCGATCCGTTGTTGCTCGATCTCTCCGGTACCTGTTCGGCCGGGGGAGTACTTTCTGGTGCTATTGTGCTGGGAGTCTTCGGGTGGCTTTGCAGCTGAGCGATAGCCAGTTGTTGTGCCTGCAACATTTTAAAAATAACATGAAGACTAACTTTTCGTTCTTCCCGAGCTGGGTTTTTTGGGCTTCCTGTTGGTCGCCATGTTGTATACTCTTGTTGGTGTGTGAGGTTTCGTCGACCTGCTGTGTATCTTGCGAACCCGCGTCCACTGGAATCGGTCCAGGTGCGTTATCAGGCTTCTGTGGTGGTGCACCAACTATTGGAACAACCATACCATTTTCTCCGTGGTTTTCAAGGTTGTCGATCTCAACTCTGTTCACTGATCCAGACATTTTGACCTGAAATCGAAGATCTTGGACAAGAAAAAGTGTGAAAGATAACTTGCGTTGTGTAACGAAACCAGCAAGAAAATAATCACTATTATTAAATTTGTTGATGGACTCTAAAAATACATGATCTGTTTTTATGCTAGTTGTTAAGCAACTGATGCTATATATGCGGAGATAAAAGATAAAATGCGAGCTAATGTAGAGTTATAATCGAACCGAGGGGTTGGCGATTCGGGCCTCAGACTAACCGATGAGGGGCCTCGAGGTCGATGCCTGGGCTCGGGCTCGAGCTATCGGGGATAACCGGGAAAGGGCTAACAATTAGGATATAATTAAGGGAGGCTCTTTATGGTCAATGACAAGCAATAAATGGAGAACAAGTATGCAAGCAATAAATACGAGCAATAATACCGAGAGAATATATTAGAAAGAAAGGAGAGAAGGAGTTATTATTTATTTCGTGTAGAATAGTTGGAGTAACAACCAACTACTACAAAATGGTAAGGATCCCATTTATATAGGAGGGGAATCCCAATATAGTACGAAAAGCATTAATTACAAAGATACGGGGATGAGACGGCTAGATGCGGTACCCTGATACAGGCTTTGTGTAGGCCGGCTTTGTCAGACTTAGCCGCGTGCCCTGGGAACTCCCCATTTTTACTCTAGCCTCGGTCGATATTCCCTTTAGGCCGGGCCTCGACGAGCTTCGAGGAAGGGAACTCGATCGCAGCTTCGCATCCTCGAGGCCTTGAGGTGTTCTTCTGAAACGAACTAATAGAAAGAAATTGAACCCTCCGATTTTGTCGCGTACATCTGCACTCTTTCTTACTTCTTTGCCTAGAATGTCTAAAATTCTGTCTTGTTCAATGCATGTTCTACACTCTACACTCTTTCCTGCCTACTTCTTTACTTATCATATGTTTAATCATGTTCACGACAGGCAAACTATTATTTATGTCCTAAATATTTGCTGAGTCTCTAAGATCCTAAGTGTTGCATGTAGTTTGTGACTATATGTTTCCTCTATCCCTATCCCGGTACCCTAAGGTGATTCTTATGTGTCACAACCCCTTTATCCCCATGTGAAGATCTGTTTGTTAAGTGTTCTGAATGTCTCTTATGACCAATTGATTGTCTGCTGCTTGGTACTCCTCTCAAACTGTCTTTTACCACTAAGTTATTTCCTGTTTTTGAAAAACTTTTCTACCTCTGAAGTCACCTCTGTACTATTTTCAAAATAAAGCTATGTCATACACTCTCACATTACTCCTAGAATATTAGGTTTTGCCTCCTCTGGCATGTGTACTGCCTTGAGATCCTGGAGATCTCTCTGAACTCTGGCATGTTAGAGCTGACCTTTCCACATTGCACCTAAATCAATCATTGTTTGAGAAAAGGTGTAGGTGTGAGCACTGCCCGGGATCTTTGAGGTCCTTAGGAAACTCTGACATACCTAGACATGATACTGACTATGGAACTTTGGCATTTGAGGCTATTGGAGACTTAAGAAGTCATTTGGGCCTGTTTCAGGCTCCCTATAGTTAACTTCTTCTCTTTTATTTATTTGTTTATGTAATTTATTCAGCTGGTCTGTAATAATTATTTGTAAACAACATTGGGGTGTTTAGTGAAAAGGGGTGGGTAGTTATATATATATATTGGGTAAATCGGGTAGAAACCATGCCTATAGGATCTGTGTTAGTGCATTTGCTATGTTTGCTATACTTTCACAATATTAGAAATCATGCCTATAGGATCTAAATGGCTTCAATAATAGATACCATGCCTATAGGGTTAAAATCAACTTTATAATTAGATAGCATGCCTATAGAGTGTAAAGTGATTGAGTTTCTGCTACATCATGTGTTTATATTCGTCTCACTAGAAATCATGCCTATAAGTTTGAAAATCAGCTCTTAACAATTAGATACCATGCCTATAAGAATTAAAATCAGAAATCCTGCCTGTAGAACTTAAAATCAGTTTAGTTAAACAAATCATCTTAATTCACGTTAGTTCATTCTAAATTGGCTTAATCAACTGTCCGCTTCTTTAAATGAGTTTTCAAATACTACCTTAATTCACTACCACTAGAAAGCATGTCTATAGGATCTCAAGTGTCCGTTTAAAACTGTTTACTATTTTACTGCATCAATGTAGATATCATGATCTTAGGACATCACTATTCTGTGTTTAGGCAAGCTTATAGGGTGATTTAAACTCCGCAACTCTGAAACTGTGCTTTGTTATTTAAAACTGTTCAAATTTTAACAGGTCTAAATCAGTAGGCAAGCTAAATAGGATTTTTACACTTTGTCCTAAGTCAATACTGTATAATCCCTACTCACCTAGATATTATGTTCTAGGATTTTCTCTTAAATACCTGGATGTTGTTTGAAGACGTGCATTTATTTGTTATATTTGTGGAGGTGACTATGAGCCTATAATTTGTTCTCTTTTAAATGCAGTCCTAATAGTTCTTGATTGACGCCTAGACTTTTGCCCTTTAAAGCCTTGAATGGTCAAGAACTGTCCAAAAGTAGAGGTCCTAAAATACCTTCAGGGCCATGAGGAAGGGATGAGTAGTGCACGCATAGGACATTTATCAAGGCTATTAGAATGCTTTAGGCTATGACCAAGGGGAGGGAATTGGGTAGTAAGGATATGATGACTATGCGCTAATGTCACGTGTAGCCCCTCATTGAGGAGTGTTTACCGGGCATTGTGTGGGGTGATCCTGTAAGCTAACCAACCTAGGACCCCTCTTTCCCAAAGTTTAAACTTTACCTTTTTATATATATGCAACTTGTTCAGATATTTTCTTTTTTCTGTCTCATTACTTGAGTACAAAACATACCTTTATTTGCAAGTATGTGTTTAAATCGTTTATTTTGATAAAAGGACTGGTTCATAAGTATAAGTTTGGCTGGGACCCACCATTATGGACCAAGAGGGGTGCCTAACACCTTGCGGATTCACTTGAATAGGAAGTTGAATCGTGAGCAGGCTATTGGATTTTTTCCTCGCTACCCACCTTCTGTCTTACTTACTTTCTATCTTGTCTAAGCTTGCTGGATTTTCCTCCCCTAAGTAGTTGGAGGCGTCTTCTTTGAACTCAAAAACAATTTCACTTGAATTCTTCCTGTGAGTGAATCCTATCAACTAGACTCTTCCGAAATTGCGTAAGTAAAGAGAAAGAGATTCGCTCCTTCTGTTCCCGACAGGGCATCAACCCTCAAGGTTATCTTGAGCCCATTACCCTAAATCTCTGATAATGCAAACTAGTCTAAGAGTAAATCACTCTAGGTTCCCTAACGCACATAATCCGTTAGGTGGCAACTCTTCAAAAAATCCAAATTCCTAAAAGGAAATGAGTTATTACCCCCCATGAATGTCGAAACCCGAACTTCTCTCTCTCCCTGCAGAGGGAAAGGAAAAAAGAGGGCGCGACACCGAGCACACTTTGTAGAAGCGACAAAGGTCGACCAACAGAAAGGGGAGAGAAAGTGTGTACCCGATAACAAAGGGGTATGCGTAAAATGCGCAGTACCTCGGGCGGTGCAAATGAATAATGTCCTCCCCGCCGTCGGTACTATTTCAATGTGAGGAGAGATTACGCACTTGTCCTTGAGCGCCATAATCGCCGCTTCATCCATTGTAGAAGGAATAGGATCCGGTTCATCTCCGGCAGGGTTGTTAAAATCTGTCCGCGTTTTCCCCGGACGGTGACTATCTCGTCCACTGTCGGAAACCCTTTGTCTTCTACCACCTCCATTCCCTCTTCAAGAAGGGGCACGTCACTTTCCGGTACTGAAGCTTCAATAAATCTATTAGTCTGAGAAGAAATGCCAGCCATTTATCTCTCTCGATCGAAGTGAACAAGAACGGTGAGGGAAAAGAAATAAAGGTCACCCCAAAACTGTCGAAAGCAAAAGTATGAAGGGTAAGAAGAAGTGGAAATTCGCAAAGTTTATTTCTCAGGTAAATTGAAAAACGCAGTAGTCAAGTAAACAATTCCCCCTATTTATAGAAACATATGCCCTGAGCGGGAGACCCAAAGCCGCCAATCAAAAAACTGAAAGGGCACGGGAAACAATACGGTGCCTGGGAAACGTGTGTCATAATGGTGCATAATGGGTATTCATGATACCCAGAATCGATGCACGATTCAGCTCATAACTGATGTAATGCATAACCGATGATACCACTGAAGCGTCACGTCGCCACCTCGCCTTAAGAACCTCATCCAACGCATAATGTTCTGATTTTTCCTAACTCTTGAATCAACAGAGTTCGCCCATCAAGCTCTCCAAGAGGCAACCCCTAGTGACAGAGGGACTAACTGTATGGGTCAAAATACGACCATAAGATGGTTGTTCTTCAAAGGAACAATAAGGGGTCGGCCGAGCCGTAGTCATGTCCACAGGGGGCGACAACAAAGAACACCTCAGCCATTGCCGGGGTCGAACCGTCAGAAAGCTCACATCGCAGGATAGGTGTAATGTGTGGGCAAGTAATGAAGGATACAGTCATGAAAAAGTACGCCGGTTAAAGACCCTTAGACAAAAGTGAAAGTTGTCAATATATATAGAGGGAGGAAAGGCCACCAAGGGGGGATCGAAGTCCGGTCCTAGCTACAACATTTACAATCATCATCATGGAATCAACCAAGAGAGATCTCTAAGTCATCAATAACTTTCTCTCTTCACCTCTTGTGCTCTTACGAGTATGGTGCATGCCCGTCATTAAATGTAAGCTTATCATTTACATTTGACGTATGATAATCATCTTAAGAAATGTTACATGATCTTATTCTCTTCGACTTTGTATTCAATATATTTGGATCTAGAGTTAATTATGTTTGGATAAGATTTATCTTTTATCTCACTATTAATTGGTTTAGCTAAATGGTTTAACACTTTTTTAGTCAAACATAATCTTTTCCATGAAATAAATAATAAGATAATGGGATAATAAAATAGTAGAACATGGGTTGGTGGTTACAAAATATAATCTTTGGTGGGTAATTAGTGGTAGATCACATCATTAGTGGTTTCAAGAGTTACACCAAAGTAATAGCCACTTTCTTACCAATTTATAACTACTACCTCACAAGAAATAATGCACTTTAATATTAAAATGTACTACCACCAACACAATTTTTTAATAATGGAATAGTAAATATTTTAATCTACTGATTTGATAGACTTGTGCGAGTACATGTAAAGCAGAAGAGACCAGAGAGACGTTGAGTTCTTAAGTTTAAGGACTTACTTGTGAGAAAATCGTCATCTAGCTCAATAGTACCCCTGTAAATTTTAAGGATCCTCAATTTAGGAAGTGGGGAGGGAGTGATAATGATATTTCTCAAGAATCATCTCCTATTAGAATCGTCAAAATGGGCTTGGCCTGTGAGGCCAGTCCAACCTAGCCCGCTACTTGGGTAGGGCTGGGTTGGAATTTTTTTAGCCCATTTAAAAATGAGGCTTATAAGCCCGACCCAAATCAGCCCGCTAGCCCTTGAGGCTTGACCGAGGCTGAGCCTGGGTCGGCCCGTGGGCCAAAAATTAATTAAATTCAATTTTAAATATTTTAAAAAATTAAAACTAAAAAAAATATTAACTATAATCCCCATTTTCCAAATTTAGATTACTCATTTATCCTTCCATATCAACTAGAATTTATATTTTTGATATGCATGTAGTATGACAAGATTGTTTTTTCTTTTGCTTAATTTACAACGAACTAGAAAAATTTTAAGTGGCTAATAATAATTTTTTTCAAAAGAAAATATTACTTTAAGTGGCCAATGATTAGTTTGGTTACTTTAATATATTATTAATTATTAAATTACTCTTCAGTATAGTAAAAGGTCAAGTTTTAATACCCAAAGAAAATTGACAACACTAGCAAATTTCATGAATTTAAAATTTTTATGGACTATAATGATGAAATCAACTAGTAATGTTAAACCTAAATTACAAAACCTTAACATATAAACTTATTGAAGCAATTCGTAAACCTAAGGAAAGTGAAAGAAAAGTACTAAAATGATATTCATGTAACGTTAACAAAAGAAGAGTTAGAGATATAGAGAATTTGCATTTCAATTACATGATTCCTTGTCAAATATCAAGATTCTTGTACACTCTAAATAAACAGAACTCGTTCATATGATTAAAAAATTGTGTCACGAAAAAATATTTAAAGATTTGAAGAAATATTTTTTCCTAAAAAAATTATAGGGTCGACCCGCCCTAACCTGTGGCCCTCTTAGGGTTGACTGACCATTTTAGGGCCCATATAGATGGAGGGCTGGCCCGCCCTAGCCCACTAAATTTAAAAGCCCACGAGGCTTAGACTGGATTGGGCTAGGCTAGCCCGTTTTGATAGGCGTATCTCCTCTACTAAAATAACAAAGGAGGACCCCATATGAGGGTAACTATGATATCTCGGGATCTCCCCTGAATTTGACACATTTTATTTTGAGGTACATATGAATTATTTTTGGTTCTAATTATCCCCATAACTTGAAAAGTTGACACCTAAGCTTTAGGCGCATGAGAATGTTGAAAAATCAAAAAAATTATCTTTCAAATGTAGTATTTTTCAACCGTTAATACTTCATAATCATGAAATAATGATTTATTTATTTTTATTGTGTATTTCTTCTAATAGCTATTTATTCTAATTGTGATTTTTTTCACGATTATATATTTTAATTGTTTATTTTTCAAATTTTTGGGGAGAAATCTATGTTTTTTCCCTAGAGCTTCAATATTTTTAATTAATAATAAATTTTTAGTTGTATATTTCTTATTATTTGATCTTTAAAGCTTGTTTGGATGATTGTTACCTATTGTATTGAATTATATTGTTACTTTAAATACAATATTTGTTATGTAATGACGAAAAATGTCACTTTATGTAACGATCGATTTTGTATGGTCGCATCGTTACCTTGTCTTTTTTCCCCACCTTGCCCTTTATTATTATTAAATAATCCTTTATCCTACCTTTTTATATAATAATTTTATTGCGTACCATAATTTTTCTTTGTAATACTGCAAGTTTATTATTGGTATTGCATGAAACAACACAAATAATATAATTTATCTAAATATTATATTCATAAAATGATAGATACGCTACTATAATAGGATACATTACCAAACAATACATAACAACCGTCCAAATAAGCTGTTACAAGCAATGACAATTTGTTTCTAAGGTTTATTTCTCCTTTAGCAACAACTTTGTCCGTAAGCGGGGCTGTCTTCCAAGTCTAAAAGTAAAAACTGAAGTCGCAAAGCAAGTTGGGTTTATTTCCTTCCCATCCCAAGCTGTGCAGAGAAGAACAACACCAGCACGATCTTCATCTCTATTCCCATTTACTGATTAGATATCAGCAAAATAGAAAAAATTCTAGTAGCTTCATTAGATTTCTTCTGTTCTCTTCTGGCGTCATATACTGTAGAGCCCTAATTCTAAGAATAGCAGAAATGTCGTGGTTGAAATCGGCGATGAGCAAAGCAGTGGAGGTTGGGAACAACAACCTTACCCGCACCGTAAAGAACTATGCCGACTCTGTCGTTCAACAAGCCGGTCAAGCTGTTGCCGAGCTCCACCACCGCATTGTAATTTCTCCACTTCCCTCTTCTCTTCTTGTATATTTATGTATTTATTTATTTATTACTACTTTTATATAAATAAACTTAGCTCACTATAAATCTGAGTATCTAGAAAAGAATTAAGACCCAAATGGAATCCAATAGAGTTTGCATGATTTTTGGTAGGTGGTGTCAATATTTGAAGAAAATGAACAAATGAATAAATTACTATAATAACAAGCGGTGTCATTTTTATATTTATACCCAATATTTTCATTTTGTATACTATCTATCTATACTTATTTAACAAAAATTTCAACAAAGCGGTGTCACGTGACACCGCATGCCACAAGGTGTATCCGCCTCTGCTACCAACGACAATTCCATCTCACTTCTAAGCACCAATGCACCATTGCTAATGTCATGGTGTTCCTGTTAAAGAAATGAAATTTGAGCCTAAGTCAACCACAAAAGCTAGCTCATAAGGTGTAAATGCTCAAGAGCATATAAGGAGTCTAAGTGCCCATCCTACAAACACGATGTGGGACTCAACACCCCCACACGTACAAGACCGGACATCTGGAGCGTGTACAATATAATATGGGGGCCCAATATCGAATTAAACAAGAAATGGGATGGGCCTGACTTTGGTACCATGGTAAAGAAATGGAATATGGTTATACCTCAACCCGAAAAGCTAGCTCATGAGGTAATGATTGACCAAGACCATATACGGAGTCCAAGTGCCCATCCCACAAACGATATGGGACTCAACACCACTTACCTCAGACAATACCTTCTTCTCGGTACTCTCTTATTTCTTTGCTATCTTGAACAGCTTCTTATGCAAAGCACTCAAACATTACCCAAATTCTCAGCTAAAACAATTGGCCGGACTAACCAGTTTCAACTCACCCAAGAACTTCAATTTAGATGACCCAAATTTGTGCTCCACAGATTTCTTGATTGAGGAACCTAAATTGTGCTAGGTATCGGGCAAGTGAGCATGCGTGATACTGTGATAGAGAATATTGAGTCACGTGAGGGACGGAGAGGATGATGGTTGTAAGTTTGAGGGGTTGAGGTAGAGGAAGAGGAAATCGAATTTAGGCTCCTTAGTCTTGAAATATGTGGAGCACAAATGTTGGTCATCTAAATTGAAGCAGAAGGGTGATTTGGAACTGGTTATTCCAGTGAATTATGTAGTGGAGGTCTTAGAAAAGATGGCTAAAAGGGGTACTGTTTGGGTGCTTTTTGCATAAGAAGCTATTCAAGAGAGTGAAGAAAGAGGAGGATAGCGAGAAGAAAGGTGTTGACTGAGGTGAGACGGAACACCATGGAATTAGCAATAGTGTTTAGAAGTGAGAAGGAATTATTGAGTATTAGCAATGAACGGAGAGCCAGATTGCTAAGCTCAAGTTGAAGCTTGAGGAAACAGAGAGGTGCATCCATGTTTTATGTAATTTGCTTATTGGTAAAACTCTGTTGAAATCCATTTTGGTTTTAATTCTTTCTTGAAAAACTTGAGTTGTTGAATGTTGCTCAAGAATAGTGCTACATTTATCTAAAATTAGGCTTGGTAATTTTTGACGAATTGGGTATTGTGGAATATTCTACTTCACAAAATGCGGGAACCAAATAACCAAGTCCTGATACTAGGGTGATGTACTGACGGGCCAACTCACCTGTGAGAAAAACTATAAAAGAAAGCTTGATTCTTGATCTGAAGTGGGTTTTCTGATAAAGTTAGAGATTTGTACGTCATGCAGGGGTAAAGATCCCTGAACTTCTATTCCTCGATATTGCATTTTGATTCGAGCTCTGTTTATAAGGACTATGGAGTTTTATGCATATCACACCTAGACGATGTCAACATTACAGAGTATAAATTAAATAGCTGGAAAGTAAAATGAAAAAATATCAACACTCGATGAGGGTGCCTAGTGGTAAAAAGTTTGAGTAATAACTCGAGTAAACTAAGGTTCAAATTGTGGGAGAGATGACACTAGGTTAACTCTTTCTATCTGTGTAAGTCTTGGTGAGTGTTTGTGCTTGTGGGAGGTAGCAGTTACTTGGTCGATTAGTTGAGTGTGTGAAGCTGGCCTGGCTCTGCCATTATTGAAAAGAAACAAAATGTAGCTAAAAGATCAACCCAACGATACGAATGAAACGAAAGATCTTCTTTGAAGTAGAACTACCAAAGTGGCACTGAAGCATACCAAAGAAAAAGGGAAATAAATGCATCTTGGGTATAACAGCAGCAACAGACTAAAATAATAACTACGAAGATAATGCAAGTGTAGTGATATATCAAAGAACAAAGTGGTTGAAAGTGATAGGAATCGGTGAAAAGGTGAAAGAATGGTGGACAAGCTACGGGGTATCAGGGACACCTTATTCCGTCTTATGAAGAAACTTAAATTGCTCAAGAGAGATATTATTAGGTGGAATAAGGAGGTTTTTGAGAGGGTAGAGGTTAAAATGGGGGAGCTTATGCATGCATTGGGGGAATTAGAAAGAGGGAAGGGGTGAGAGAGTTACATGAATCTGACAAAGCGAGATTGGGGGAGGTTAAGAGGGAAATAGTCGAGTTAGCAATAGCTTAGGTGACTAGTTGGCGGCAAAAATCGAGGGCGCTTTGGTTAAAGGAGGGGGATTCGAATACCAAGTTTTTCCACAAGGTGGCGGTTGCAAATCGAAGGAGAAACTTCATAGAGTCCTTAGTTATGGATGAGGTGAGGATTGAGGGAGATGAGGAGGTAAAATGGGCGATATTGGGGTTTTATGAGAACTTATACAAAGAGGAAGTTAGTTGGATGCCGACTTTGGGGGGAGTAGAGTTCAACCACATAGGGGAGAGAGACAGTGAGTAGCTAGAAAGGGCTTTCGAGGAGGAGGAGGTGCACAAGGCTGTGTCGAGTTGTGCTGGTGATAAGGCCCCCGGGCCTAATGGTTTCTCCTTGGCCTTCTTCTAGCTCTGTTGGGACACCAGCAAGGGGGAGTTGATGGAAGCCATTGAATACTTCCATGTGAATGGTGTTTTCGAGAGGAGTATCAATGCTTCTTTTATTACTATTGTGCCTAAGAAAGAAGGTGCATCTTGTATCAGAAACTACAGGCCTATTAGTCTCGTGGGAGTATCTACAAGATTATTTCCAAAGTGCTTTCCAACAGACTTAAGAAGGTTCTTGACGTGACTGTTTCGTCCTCCCAGAATGCGTTTGTGGAAGGTAGGCAGATCCTGGATGCTGCTTTGGTGGCAAATGAACTTGTAGACTCCAGAAGGAAAAATAGAGAACCCGACTTACTATGCAAGTTGGACCTTGAGAAGGCTTTCGACCATGTCAATTGGGAGTTCTTGGATTTCATTATGATGCGGATGGGGTATGGGGCATGATGGAGGGGATGAATCAAGTTCTGCATTTCCTCAGTCAAATTCTCTGTCTTGGTTAATGGCAGCCCGTGTGGTTTCTTTGGCAGCTCTAGGGGTCTCAGGCAAGGTGACCCCCTGTCCCCCATGCTATTCATTCTAGTGATGGATGCTCTGAGTAAAATGATGGATCGTGCGGCGGGCGGAGGCTTCTTGAGAGGATTCTCAGCTCCGATCGGGGTGCTCAGTGCCCGAAGAGTTTCTCATTTGCTCTTTGCGGATGACATCCTGGTTTTCTGTGATGCCGATATGGATCAGTTGACCTACCTGAAGCAGGTCTTGCAGTGGTTTCAGATAGTATTAGGACTCAAAATCAACCTCGGCAAGTGTGAGATTTTCTCGGCGGATGAGGTTGCTAATATTGATGCTTTGTGCCTTTGTCTTATGTTCTCGAATGTAAGGTGGGTTCCCTCCCCTCTACTTACCTGGGTCTCCCATTGGGCGCGTCGCATAAAGATACTACGGTTTGGAATCCAGTGATCGAAAGGGTTGAAAAAAGATTAGCAGACTAGTGTTGTAAATAGCGCTCGCCTCAGCGCTAATAGCGTGAGGCGATGCGATGCGAGCTGCCGGTGCCATTTTGCTCTGTTGCGTGGCGATTTCAGAAAGGCGAGCGCCTCTGCCTATGTAGCGAGAGGCGCTGCGATGCGCGAGGCGATGTGTAGCGGCGCTTTTTGAAAAAAAAAAGAAAAGAAAGAAAAGGCAGCGACCAAACATCGATTAAAAATTTAAAATACAAATTAGGGCTTGGGTTTTTCACTTCTTTCTCTTTCAACAACCATCACCATTTGTTTTTTCGATCAATAAACTAAATATTAGGGCTTGGGACAGCGACATCATAGCCCAGGTATGTTGTCCATTTCTTATTTCTTCTTCTAGTTTCTGCTGTCCATTTTTTTCTTCTTCGACCATTGCTGTCAATTTCTTTTTCTTTCTTCTTGCTTCTTTCTTCTTTCTTTCTTTCTTCCTTTTTCTTTATTTTTTGGCTCTGTTTTTCGAGCAAGCAGCAGAGAGTTCTTTGAGGTTTGAGCTAGCTTTCTTTCTATCTTTATTTCTTTCTTTCTTCCCTTCCTTTTTTTTCTTCTCTTTTTTTTTTTGCTCTGTTTTTTTAATCCTGGATACGGGCAGAGGTAGTCAGACAGAGAGCTACTTCATAGTTCAAATCAAACCTAAAATTTACTCTTTTTTTCGGTTAGTCTTATAGAGCAGAATTAATTACATATAGATGTTGCTTGTTTTAGTTTATGAAACTACTATGACTATCTATTGAGTTTTTAATTTTTGAATTGATATATTTATTAATATATTATTGCTATTGAGTTTTTAATTATATATATATATATATATATATATATATATATATATATATATATTTTATTTTTTGTATAAATTGTCGCTTCACATCCAAAAGGCAAGCGCTTCGCTGCTCGCCTCTCGCCTCAGTGAAGTAAGCCCTCGTTGCTATTTGTCGCCGCACGCTATCTAAAACACTGGCAGGCTGGCAAAAACGGTATTTGTCAAAAGGCGGTAAAAAAGTGCTTATTAAAAGCACTTTATCGAGTATGCCCACCTATTACTTGTCCCTGTTGCAAGCGCCGGTGAGCATCACAGAAAAACTGGAGCGGCTTCAAAGGAATTTTCTTTGGGATGCGGCGGATGGAACTAGAAAGTTTCATCTAGTAAATTGGCAGACAATCGCTTCCCCAAAGAAGTGGGGTGGACTTGGAGTAAAAGATCTTAGTGTATTCAACAGAGCTTTATTGGGGAAGTGGTTGTGGAGATTCGGGGTAGAAGAGCATGCCCTATGGAGGGAGGTCATAGTAGAAAAGTACGATTCCACGGGAGGGGGTTGGAGGACCAAGGCAATCACAACACCTTTCGGGTGTGGCATGTGGAGGAGCATCATGAAGAATTGGGAAGCATTTAGTGGCAACATCACTTACAAGATGGGAGATGGGAGGAGAATCAGCTTTTGGAACCATAGGTGGTGTGGAGAGGATACTCTGAGGGTCTCATTCACTCACGTCTTCAGAGTTTCAAACCAGAAGGAATTGATGGTCCAACAGATTCGTAAGGAGCATGGAAGGGGTAGTATGAGACTTCTCATTTAGAAGGAACATGCAAGATTGGGAGATTGCGGAGCTCCAAGATTTGTTGACACTATTATATGGGCAAGACAGGCCCCGACCATCTTGTGATTCTTGGAGATGGGGTTTTCGTGGCGATGGTTTGTTTACCGTAAAGTCCCTTTACCAGAGTATGTTGGTGAGAGAGGAGGCCACTTTTCCATACTCTTCGATCTGGATTTCTAAGGCGTCGACGAAGGTGTTCTTTTTTGCATAGCTGGCGGAGAGGGGAGTGATCTTGACTGCTGAAAATTTTCGAAAGAGAGGAATTACACTTGTTAGTTGGTGCTACATGTGTAAAAGCTCAGGGGAAGAAGTTGATCATCTTTTGTTGCATTGCCCTGTGTCCTTGGCTTTGTGGAGGGCAATCCTGAATCTTTTTGGTGTTCAATGGGTGATGCCAAGCACTGTAACGGAGATGTTACATAGCTGGGTAGAAGAAGAAAGCAAAAGGCGTGGAAGTTCGCCCCGTTAGCTCTCATATGGATAGTTTGGGGGGAGAAAAATAGGAGAGCTTTGAGGGGATTGAGTCTCCTTTTTCACATCTTAAGAATAGTCTTTTATTTTTTATCGCTTTTTGATGCACTCATATAGCCCCTACTTGTATAGAAGATTGGGCGTCTTTTGTAGAGAATCATGTTCTGATGTAAATTCTCTACTTTTTGGTATACTTCCAGTATACGGGAGTTCTCTCCCTCTTGATTAATATAATTTACCTTATCAAAAAAATCGAAGAACAAAGAACATCCTGATATAAGCAGGCAAGAGAGTATTATTGTATTGTAGTCCTCGAAAGAAAAGGAAACAAACTTGTTTTATTGTTTAGCATTATGATAGCTGAACTATAACAATAATTTAAAAGTAAGATTTGCTTAAGAAAGGTAAGAAATATAAGCAGCCGAGCTCAAATGGAGCTTAACATAGTTATGAACTTCTGAAATACTACAGGAACTGTAAAGTTTTATATTTGGGCTCTCTTGTGCTTGGACTCCATTTCTTATTTGTAACTAAAGAGTTAACTAGATGATTTAACGTTTATGCCAGGGGAATAGGAACTTCAAAAACTTCAAACAGACGGTAAAAAGATTGGAAGAAGCTTCTGTTTCTTGCAGGGGAATAGAAAGAGTTCGATTGATGAAAATGTGGTTAGCTGTACTTAAAGAAATTGAAAAGAGGATTGAGGTTTCTGCTGAAGATAAGGATAAGATCAACGAGCAGCAGTATCCTTCTGAAGAAGCAAAGGAGAATCCAAGAAAACAATCTCTGGTGAGTAAATTGACCTTCCATGCTCTTTCTCTTTGGCCTTTCCTGTTTTGTGATGAGTAAAAGACCTTTCCTGTTTTGTAATATTCTAGAATTATTCTGTTCTTCAGTTTGGGATTTTATGTGCATTAAGTGAAATAATTGCATGCTTTAGTAGTTTGCCGCAGATTCATTTGTGCTGTTTTATCTCATGGAATAATCTGTTGAGGAATTTGTTCATTGTGTCTAGTATTCTCCTTTTTGATAAGGTGTATCCAGGAGTCCCCTAAATGGCTCTTTTGCTGGTTCTGAAATAAATATCAAGGAGTGTCGGTTGAGTGTATAGATTCCACTCCCTTCAATCCTTTGCTGCTTTTGATCACTAAGAAGCAGCTGGATCTTGTTTTGATTGTGGAACTCCTGACACTATTTTTATTTGCTACGTACTAAAGCTGCTAGTCCACTATTATTAGCTCAATTTCTCTAGAGCGTGATTCATATACCATCTTCAGTCCAGTAATAGTTAATGCAGCAAGTACGCAGTCACGAGAAACCAACATGCCAGAAACCGATGAAGCTGAGCATGTTTGATAAAACTTCTTTTTCCACAAGCTTATTTTGGAAGCAAATCTGAATGGATATCAGATTGCCTTTGGTTGTTTTACAATTCATATCAAGTTTTGCTGATCCTGATCTGTGGATAATTTCTGCTTGTTCTTGAATAGTTTTAGAGAAAACTCCAAGCTTTATATATTATGCTAGTTGTCGTGAAAGCAATCACCTCAGTTAAATACTGACTGTTTTGATTCTTTATATATATATATATATATATATATATATATATATATGTTAACCCCTCCCCAGTGGAGCTCCCTACTTTGCTCTCTGGTGACTCGGACCCACAACCTCAGGATTGGAGGTGGAGGGTGGTTACCACTGAGCAATCCTCTCTTGTCGACTCTTTTGATTGTGGTCCCCTTGTCTCTCTTATTTAGTTGCAGGTCTTGTACTTGTGTTGCTTAGATGGAGAGTAAACTCAATCACATTGTTGCAGTATTCTTTTCTCCTATGGGTATATATTGTTGATTGGATTCTCATGATTCACCCTTCAGAAAGCTTATAACCTCAATATACTTGTTTCATACAGATAGCTTTATCCCTTATGTCCAATTTTGATAGGTTCTCTATTATGATTCTGAGATGGGTGGTGAACCAATGAACTTCCGTGACGTCTTTCTTTACAGTCAAGCTTTGGAGGGCATATCAATATCTATGGTATGTAAATAAATATCTTTAGGCCGTGCTTGGTTTTGCTAAAGAAGCTACATACATTTTTAGTTTCCTTTACCAATTCTGTTGCTAAGTTTTCATTTTCATTTACTTTGATCTTTTCAAATAAATGCTTCTTAAGAAACATCTTTCGTTAAAGCTCTTAGGTTGAAGAATGAAAGTTTAGATATAGACAACTACTCCATCCGCTTCAGTTTATGTGACGCAGTTTGACTCGATACAGAGTTTAAGTAAAAAAGAAAGACTTGTAAAACTTGTGGTCTCAGACATGCTTATAATATTTGTATGGCTATAAAACATGTGAAACTTGTGGTCTTAAATGTCTCGTAGTGTTTATGTGGCTATAAAAGCTTCTCATTAAAGGTAAAATGGGTAAAGTAGAAAGCTTACAGTTAAATTGTTTCCAAATATAGAAATGTGTCATTCTTTTTTAAACAGAGTAATGAGGAAAGTGTGCCACATAAATTGCGATGGAGGGAGTATTATTTTATTTGAACAAAGACATATATGGAGAATGGATGGTGTTTCAGTTTCATCCTTCCAGATAGTGTAATGTCCTTCTTCTTTTCTCTTATGTATGTAACTTGCCTGATATCTAGCTCTCAAGATTGTTGATTACGAAGGTTAACAGCAGGTTTACTCTTTCCTCTGATTCAGATTCTTGAAGCGCCAAATGAAGAAGAAGTCTCTTTCCTGCTTGAATTGTTTGGGTGAGTTTAGTCAGTATCACTGGCCATGAGTTTGTGCTTTAGTAACTTTGGTATTCATTATGTTCTGGCTTATGTTGTATCTGTTGGCTAGGCATTGATTGTCAAGATATAACTGTATTTGGTTACTTGCAGACTCTGTCTCACTGGAGGAAAAGAGGTTCACTATGCAATAGTCAGCAGTATCCAGGATCTGGCAAAAGCTTTCTCAAGCTACCAAGATGAAGTATTGGTAAAGTCAAAACAGTCCTTACTGTATTTTATCAGTAGACAACCATAATTGGAACTCTGTACTTTTGTACTCTCCGTCCAATAGTTTTCACTGCAGGATTATGTTTCACTGAGGCTGAAAAGTGTTGTGAAGTTCAGTTGTGAGACATCCTTTATGTAATAATTTCTAAAATTTTACATCTGGTTGGTTAACTAAACTAGACCACCAACTAAATCAGAGGCCATTTTATCTTAAAGTGTACTGACATCTGCATTTGGTCTGATAACTAATTGTATCTCCTTAAAAACATCTCAACTAGCTTTAGGTCCAGTTCACCAAATACTCAACCTGTGGAAAAGGAAAATTCTGTCTCCTTGAAATCATTGTGTATTAATTTCTGGATTATAGATGCCCCACAATACTTATAAGATCTATTTGCGGATGCCCTTGACCAGCCACGTTGTGAACCACTTTACTTGAAATGTTGTAGTTTGCCCAATGGCTTGGTGTCTGAAGTTCGTCTCTAAGGTTGCCTACATTCTCCTTGTCTTTGTTTGTTCTGAATGTTTTTATCTGTATTCCATCTAGACCCAATGAGATTCACATTTTCCGCCTGTTCCGTCTGTGGATCAAATTTGACCGGGGTGGGAACACTAGGAAAACCTTCAGACGTTGTCATAATTTGTTTTACCATCTGCTTGTGCTCAGGTGAAAATGTATTTATGTGCTGTCGAGTCTTGACGATCTCAAGGAATTAATGCAGTTCTATTCGCTCCACTCCTTTCCATTTTTCAGAAGCTAATTTTGCACTTGTTTTCCAATGCCCTCTTTCACCTAATCTATTTTTCTAACCTGTTTAACTTTTTAGGTAATATCCCCCTTTGTTATCACACAATACATAACAGAGGGGGATATTAGCTAAAAAGTTAAATAGGTTAGAAAAATAGATTCGGTAACACTACATACATAAGACCCAACATGGTCCAGCCCTTCCCTAGACCCTGCGCATAGCGAGAGCTTAGTGTACCAGGCTGCCCAATAAAAAAATATTACCTAAAGACTAAAACTTGTTGTCATGCTTTCCATCCGTGAAAACATAATTTTCTTTTGGCAGGTAAAGCGAGAGGAGCTGCTCCAGTTTGCAGAAAGTGCTATCACAGGTTTGAAAATTAATGCAGATCTTGGGAGGTAATTTCTTGCTAGGACACTTCACGTTCTTGAGATCTTTGTGTATTTTAAAGCCTGGCTGTCTGGAGCCAAATATTTTTGAGACGGAGCTGCCATGTATTATGAGCTTTGACTGATGCAATTTGGTATCTTTAGGCGATCTTATTTAGGTGAGAGGGGAAGTTTTGTGCTACTTGTTCTCTATGATAGAGAAAATGATAATGTGTTTAAAAACAAAACTTTAAGTTATTGCCTTTTTTCTTTTTGTCCTCTTCCTTTTTCCGTTAATGCAAATGAAATCATAATTGTAGCCTTTCTTCTTCCATTTTGTGTTTTTTGTGGAGTAACTATCAGTACTTATACCAAAATAAATGGCAGTATCAGTGTTCAATTTGTGAATTGTCCCAGAAGGAAGGAAAATTTTAATTTGTGGAGTATTGTAAATAAGGGTCATTGTCAAGTTCCTGAATCATGAGCAAGGAACCATACAATATTTTTCTGATTTTTCATAGGTTTGTGGTCTACTTAAGTCCGAAAAATACAGCACTTGTAAATTCACAGCTGAAGCTCAGTTTTAGAACCAGTTCTTGTTAAATCTTTTTATAAGCACAGAATACATTGTGAAAAATGTTTAAACTTGTCCGGAAGAGGTTATAAGTTGACGCATCATTCATCTTTCTTTCTTGCAGAATTGATGCTGAGGTCTCATTGTTGAAGAAAAAACTTGATGAAATAAAAGCAGCAAAGGACCCAAATGGTGAGGGTCATGAAATGATGTCTCAAGAGACTGTTGCTTCAATAGAGGTGACCTTATTGCTTATTTATCCAGGAAAAAAGGAGTGAACCTTATTGCTGTTCCGTTGTTTCCTTTTTGCTCCATCTGCATTTTATGTGGCATAATGAAACTGAGCATGCCATTAAGAAGTTTATTCGAATTGCACGTTCTTGTAATTGCATGCTTTATAAAGAAACTATCATTTTAAAATTATTTGACATGAATGGTTAATTGCGTTTACATTATTGAAACATGTGAATGTATTTCATAGATTTGGATTGGTTATTTTATTTTCATCTGTATTTGAAGAATGTAACTGGACTATATATGAAAATGACATGATTTTGAAGGAGAGCGAAGAATCAATATTCAGGTGTTATTGTCCATTTTTGTTCTGGTTCTTGCCAGTCTGTTAACTCCCTATTCTGGAATATTCAGGAAATAATTCCTCTTTCGGATTTCTAAATATGTTCTGTGACTGTCTCCTAAGATGATAGAATAGATGGTTTACATGCATGATATCTACTGTCTAACTCTATTTGAGTTCACTTTTCTAGTTTTCAGATTTAACTCCTTTTCAGGTATCAGATTTAACTCTATTTTAGCTCACTTTTCTGGTTTTCATGAAAAAAAATTCATGGTCCTGGTCTTACTCTTATTAAAAAGTTCTTATGGTTCTAGTTTTACTTGTTAAAAAAACTTTCTTGTTGTAATTGTAGACCTTTGTAAGGTCTCATAAATTTTGTATGAGGTTACTGCACGAGAGAGCTTTCCCGTTTGCATCAACAATGGTCATTTGCACTTAAAATGGTTGGTATGTTACTGTGCCTCACCTATCAACATCACCACAAATAGAATTCTCTCTGGGCCT
The DNA here is from genome assembly GCF_000393655.2 of Nicotiana sylvestris. NCBI lineage: Eukaryota > Viridiplantae > Streptophyta > Magnoliopsida > Solanales > Solanaceae > Nicotiana > Nicotiana sylvestris. The sequence continues at coordinate 210,006,566 of NC_091064.1, forward strand.
TACTTTCAGGAGTTTTGGTTTTATCTTGCGGACATGATAAGAAACTGAAAGATTGTTAAAAAAAAGTCTCTTAGCACTTCATAAATTAGGCTAAAACTTTCTTTTTTGTTTTGTCGTTAGAAATAGAAAACTTGATTGAACGCGACAGTTTTCATTTTATTGATAGGCTCTGAAAGGAGCACTTGCACATATTCGGGTCTGCTCTAAATTAGAAGGGCTTCTACTGAAGAAAAAAGCTCTGAAATATGGGGACTCCCCTGAAGTCCATGTTCAGAAGGTACACCACTCCTTTTACCTATTACTTTAAAATGTTGTTTTCTGAAAACAGGAACTTTGGTTCCCCGTTTGGGAAATTGCATTTTGCTCATCTTTTCATTTGATGTATTGTTTGTTAAGGCTGCATCAGGTGGGCAACAAACACTGAATAATATGTATGTCCATATTGTTACTGTCTAGATTCCATTAAAATCATTACTCCTGACCTACTTTGTGAAGTTCTCTACCATTGGTGTGTATGCCATATTTTAAATTTGTTCTCACTTCTCTCATGATAAGTTTCAGTGTCATAGAAATCTTAATCATTTCCCAGTCCTAACCATTCTTTGTTTTCAGTGGGGCATATGTTCTGCTTACACATCTACATTTTGTCAACTAGCTGCTTTTATTTCTATCCTTTCTACTCCTCTGTTAGAATGAAGGGGATTGGAGTTTGAAGGTCGTAGCATTTAATTTGCTGTCTCAATTCAGACATGATCTCCTAATTATTGAACAGTAATTTTAAACTATGGTAACTACATAAAAAGTATTATAGGTCATGAATTTTTATAAATTAAATTTTTTATCAAATGTATATAAAGTTTTCGTCAAATGAAAAATATTTGACTCTCCAAAAAATAACAGTGTAATATAAAAGGAAACATAGGGAATATCTGTTAGGAAATATTTTGTTAGTGGTAGCTATCAAGCATCTCTTTTCAGTGTCAACTTATATTTGTAGGTTGTTTGCCACCTTTTGTATTATATTCCAATTTTGACAGACAAATTTGGTCAGCATGTCCTAGTTCCTTTAAAGTTCTAGAAATGCTTCATCCAATTTGTTTTGGTATAGAAATTTGTTTATGGAAAGAACAGGTGGATCGTTATACATTAACGAGTAATGAGGCCCAGTATTTTCGGCAAAGTTCATCCTTTCTTCTACATCAATTGTTCGTTGCATCTTTCATAAGATTATGCTACATGACTGTTTGCAGGTTGATAAGTTGAAAGTCTTATCTGAATCTCTTGCTAGCTCCACCTGCAAAGCTGAAAAGAAGATCTCCGACCACAGGTTGGAAGTGCATATTTCAGTTGCTATGTCCTCGTGTTTTGTTAATCCCCTTGTAAAGTGGCAAACCTTATCCCCAAAAAGAAAAAAAAAACATTTGTAAAGTCGCAAATTGTTCGCTTCATCACTAAATAAGCACCATTATGCAATCTCCATTTTTATTTGTGTTGCCATTTGGTGAGAAAGAGCTGCCTCTATAAACTGTATTCGTTTTGCCTCTAACTTAGCTTAATCTCATTTCTCACATAGAGTTGTTTCCACAAACCATATATATGCTAAATATCTGTTTTGCATGTGTTTTAAGTTTTATACACCAAGAGCTTACTTGGTTTGCAAACAAGAATTTTTTTGGGGGTGAGGGTGGGGGATAATGTATCATAATGTTTTTTGATAACCATGGTGTTCGGGGTAGCTTGTGTGCACCTCGATTAATTCGACGAGATGCTTGGTACCTCCCATAGCACAAGTATTGGTAAATCTATCTACCAAGGCTTGAATAGATGAGAATAAATTTTTTGCCTCCGTGGGAATTTAAACTTGAGACCTCATGGTTCTCCTCCCATTTTATTGACCACTAGGCCACACCCTTGGGTGCGGGATAATGCATCATATTTGCGAGGGGTTGTAGATGATAATTTCTGTCCCATGTTTGGTCATGTGATTAAAGATTATTAAAATGGGATCTGATATTTGAATGATGGCATCACTTAATAATGAATTGTGTGATTTTTGCTGCTACTTGATTCTTAATGTGTATCTACATAGCTAGCTGATTTATTATCATTATTTGTTGTTGACAGAATTCAGAAAGAGGAGGCACTAAAATTCCGTGTGACCAAGACTAGCGAAGTTGGTGAAATAGAGAAGGTAACATGCTTGCACGATGTTACATTATAGGCGAAGTGCTTTTGCACCAATCGTGGTTGAAGAGTAAATAAATATAGATTTCTGGGATTGCTTGGCCTAAAGAGGGTTTGGGGTTCATTTGCTTGGTTTTCAGGACTTAGCGACTGAGGTTTCTGCACTGGAGAAACTAAGAGATGAGATTGAAGCTCAGTTGAAACAGGTACTCTGTTGTTGATGGAAGGCATTCCCTTGGTGACTTCTTTAAATGCAAAATATAGTAAAGAAGTTTCTCTGGTTTAAGGAACATGGGATAGAGAATTTGAAACATCTTTTTTGATTCTTTTGACTTAATGATGTCAAAGATGTAGCGGAGTAATTGTAATGATCTTTTGTACTCTTTTGCAGAACCTTCTTGCTATTAGCTTGAATAATATTACCTTTACGTTATCCCAAAAAAAACAATTCGAATTATCTCTGTGCTGTGGTAACCTTCTATATAATGTTTGAGGTTAAGATGATGCATCCCTTTACCATTTTTATAATTTTATTGACTTAGATGATTAGTGACTGCACCATCTCCATGTTGATGCAAAATTTAAAATAATTTATTGTTCTCTATCTGTCAAGTTGAGATTTCTTTGAGAAGGGGTTCAAGATTAGTTTTGAATGATCAAATTGTTCGAGTTTGCATTTTGATTGGATTTTGCACCCCCCCCCCCACCCCCCCGAAAAAAAAAAGTAAAATTGTGCTAGTTGTCAAGTTATTGGTTCTGGCTAATGGGTTTCTTCTTTCAGGTTAATATCTCATTGGCTGCGGCTAATGCACGCCTTCAAAATGTACGAGAAGAGAGGGACCAGTTCTATGAAGCTAATGATCAGATTGTTGCTCATTTAAAAACTAGGGTTCGTCTTTTATTTAAATGTCTGTTCTTGCGTACTAATTCCCTATGCATTGATTCTAGTTCCAGCTCCTGCTATGCCTGTTATGTGTCTCCTATCCTTACTTCTTGCACTGGCCATCACCTATCTCTTCATGCTCATAGGAAGACGAGCTGACAAAATCCATTGGCTCATGTAAAGTTGAAGCAAATATCCTTAGTACATGGATTAACTTTTTGGAAGATACTTGGACCCTTCAGTCTTCATTTACAGAGAGTAAAGACAAGGAGGTCAGGTATGTTACTTGATTTACTGCATAATCATTCTTCCAGATTTTAGCCGGAAGGACGTTGAAGTATATCTCTGTTTTAGTTTGTTCAGTGTTATGCTGAATGGATTCTTGGTATTGCTTACTTTTGTAGTGTTGAACTCGAAAAGCATGAGGATTATTTTGTAAACTTGGTGATGCAACTCCTCTCTGTTTATGAGGTACTTGATTGGTAAATGATCATAGTTTCTTTTTACTGTGCTTAGCACAGCACATCTTTCTAAACCATATCTTTGGCTTGCACAGAAAGAGTTGAGGCCTTCTATTGATCGCATTTCTAAATTTGTTGAGAACTTGAAGACTTTAGGTGAAGGGTAAGGCCCTTTTTTTTCATGTGTTTGTTAGCATATAATGCAGTGCAGAGTCTCATGGTTGTTTTGCTTTTGTCTGACAGCTCAGCTGTGGGATCTGGTGTCTCAAAATCGTTGAGCCCCAGGAAAAGTCTGGAGGAGGAATACTTGGACTATGAAGCCAAGGTAGAAAAACAGAACTATATATTATACATGTTGTTGCCTGCTATCCAGAGAGTTATGCTAGAGACGTCAAAGGTTTTTTTATAAACCAACTAAACCAATCAGACTGAACCGGTTCAGTCTGATAAGTTATTTTCTTTTAAAAGTAGGTCTAGTTTCAAGTGTATGACCGTAACGAACAATTAGGAGTGATTTATGATTTTATACAAAAACTAAAAAAGTATCAAAAGCCTAATAAAAATATTATATGTATCAAAAATATTATCAGACAAAATATTAGTATCTAAGTTGAGAAGTATTATGTTTTTGATAGTTAACCAAGGAGTGTGCTTCTATTTTATGAGGTTCTCTCGTTATCAAATGAAGGAACCAGAGAGGGTAGGACATTTAAAATATTGAGTATGTTATAAGTAAGATAATAATGATTTAATCCTGTATAACTTTATGATACTGTTTCAATTTATTAGTTTTACTTAATTACTAAAATTACAGATTTTTCAATTCGTCATCATAATTGTTTTTTCTAATTTTACGAGTGTTGCTCCCAAACGCACACGCAAGTATACGTGGTCGACAAATAATATAGGATTGTAAGTCCAGATATCGTACCCACAGGGACTTGTGATTAACTATCAACTAAATTAAACCAAACAATTAATCTATTCAAGCGAATCCTAAAGTATGAATATTTTACTAAAATTTAATCTAGAGTAACAAACAAGGAGATCAAAGAAAATAGCGACAAGCTTAACGACGAATTCAATGTGGGTGAATATTCTAGAGCTATGGGTTAGCTAACAATCCCGTTGAATTTTTCACTTAAATCGTCTAATTAATTTATCTGGTTTATTGGTTGACAAGGTTAATATTGCTCGTAGCCTTCTCCCGAAGTACAACTCGCCTATTCAAGCTAACCTAATGCCTATATTCCTATGGAATTAGAATTAACAAGAACACATTAATAATTCTCGTATAGTAACCAAGCAAGGCGATTAGGTATATTCCTATCCTAACCGCAAATCCGCCCCCCTCAGAGTTAAGATCTTGCTCTACTCAATCTTATATGCAATCTAAAATTCCCTCTCCCGAGTTCAATCCTAGATTCGTAGATAGTATTCAATTGGTGATCAATCAATTAAATAATTAAGCGCAAGATTGAATAAATAAACCAATATGATAAAATAATAAGAGCAATTCAAGCTTCAAACTACAACGTTCATGTAGCACCCAAAACTCTAGAACAAATAAACTATGAAACTAAAAGAAGAAAAGAGAAGAAAAACTAGTTAGAAGCCTCCTCCAAGCGTGATGTGTGTTCCTCCACGTCAATTCTCTCCAAAATAGTCTCCCTAGGTCTCAGATCTGTCCAAAGTCGTCAAAATAGCGTTTTATATGTATTTATACCAAGTAGGGTTGGGCCCAGACGAAAACACCTTCTCCCGCGCGAAATAGGACTCTGGCTCTATAAATTTTGTATAGCCGCGCCGCACCCTGCGCCGCGCCATGCGGCGCGCTAATGGAGTTGATCAGCAGCCTCAACTTTTCGCATCATGCAACATTTTACACTGCTGCGCCGCGCCTTGCGGCGTCCCATGCGGCGCGACAGTGTAATTTTCTCAGAGTGAACTTATTTCGTCCTCTTTTAACATCCGGATTTGGTACCCGACCTCTGAACACGATCCCGACTTAATGTCTTGGTCTTTTACTCAGACTTCAAAGCTCCAAATCACTTGAATTCATTTCATAACGCCTACATAGATCGGAATCATTCCTACAAGGCATAAAACACATATTTAGTGCAAAACACTAGCGATTGAAGCTCAAACTCAATTAAAGTACAGTAACTTAGAGTGTAATAAGCGACTAAAATACACAATTATAGCCTATCATCAACACCCCACACTTAAACCATTGCTCGTCCTCGAGCAATCAAGCTACACTTTATATAGACACAACCTTTTTAAGCAATTCTCCTAATTCATCACACCAAGAATATTTAAAATAGACTAAGCACAAGAGTGTAACATCTTAACCTCAAGATTTGACTCACAAGTACCACACATTATTCACAACTCACTCACTTACTCTAATATTGAGGTCAATGACATTACCTTTACTTCAGGAATCAAGTGCCCTCACACAACAAAAGAGAATAGTTCCACACAATAAAATTTAAGAACATTTAGGAACTTAAGATAGAAAGAATTCACTCATTCTCAGAACTAACATTCATATGCCACAAAAGATGCACCATAGGCTTGCCCGTAGTGTACTACTCTGCTAATCGAGCTCATTCAGTCTAGGATCAAGTAGGACTTTATTTGGCTGTAATGTAGACTGCGGGACGGATAAGTTACATTTAGATATAAGAGTGACTACACCTCCCTAAGCACTTTAATACATATACTTTAACATCAAAACCCCACACTTCTGTCAAACCATGACTCCACCTTCACATCAATATACATTAACTCCCCACTTCTTTAAGCACAAGTATATCACTAGCCACCACTATCTAGAATTATTTTTCACAACAATACAACTAATTTTTTTTTCTTTTCAATTCATATGGCTCTTACTTTTTCAAAACAATGAACCTTTCTCCTTATTTCACTAGTTCCACTCAAAAACCAACTCAACCACCCCACACTTTAACTTTTACACAGTTCATAACAATTCAAGTGCTCATGAGAGGTGAAAATGTTCAAATATATGGTTAATTCAAACAAATTGGTAAGACTTGTAATGTGGTTGCCAAAGAAACCGGATTACAGGCTCAAAGGGGTTAACTATGATACATAACAATTAAGCGGGTAAAATATTTATATGACTCAACAAAGAAACGCCTATATCACTTCCAAGACTGAACAAAACTACTATTTCGCTTTGCAAACACACGGGGCAAGTTCTAGACATCAAAAGTAATGCACATAATAACACAAAACCTTACACACACATGGCACATAAGTCACTCAGGATTGGACTCATCAAGACACTCTAGTCAAAGAAGTTAAGCAACGTCACGATCATAAAATTTAAGGTACTTATATAAGAGGCAAAAACTGAGCCTAAGCGTCACAACTAAAGTACTCACTATTCTCAAGGCATGACAAGGTTAAAAGAGATTGCTTCAATTCAAAACATAGCACAAGGCTTCCTATTTCTAAAAAATAAAAACTAACTATACCCGGTTCAAACAAAACCCTTGGAGAAGAACCGCGACACAAAGAAAAACCAAGGGGAAATTGCTACACTACCTACAAAGAATTTTTTTTTCTTTTTCTTTAGACTTAAATCCCTCAAGAAAACTGCCTTGGAGATCCATCGTCGGGAAAAGTCCAATTTTCTATTTATTTTTTTTCAATTTTTTTTTCTAGCTACTAAAATGCTACACAATTCAACATCCTACTACTCATCTAGAGAATTCTCCCACCCCACACTTAAAAGAGTGTAGTGTCCTCAATGCACAAATAAAGCATAACAATAACAAGGGTGGACAAGAAACTCCCTGAAAGGCCAAAGGCCGAAACAATAGCGGCTCATGAGGTACTCAGACTTCCCCCAGGTATCGTCCTTTGTGTGGCACCCCATACTTAGTTCTCACCATCTAATTCGCTTTTGCACTCTTCCAATGGTTGCACTTCCTATTCTTATAATCCTACAAAATAAAAACAAATACTACAACAATAATAATAAGAAAAAAATAAAAAATAAAACTAAAAGAAAACAGTAAAGATGGGTTGCCTACCAACAAGCGCTTGATTTAATGTCGCGGCACGACGCCATCACTTTCACCACTTTTCCTTCCACTTTGAAGATATGAATTGTGCCCCCAATTTTGCATCAATTTTTCTGTCACGTTCCTGGGGCGATGGTGTAAAAATAAAGGAACCAAGCAATAGATATCGCATCTTGCACTTCTTGGCCTTTAAGTGAGGGATGTCGTTTTGTCTCCTTGGCATCACAAATTTCAGAATATAAACACTTTGTTCCTCATCCATTGACTCCTCCATATGCTCGACTGGATCAATTCCCATGTCACCAACCAAACACAATGTTGAAAAGTGTTTAGAATGAGGTCCAACACACTTCATTCTCAAAATTGCATTATTTTTGACATCCTCAATTTTGCACTCTTCGTCAACCTTGGTATCATAAATAATTTGGTCGAATAGTTGGGATTCCTCTTTTTGCTCCATAAGTTGACCAGTATCCACAACAATTTGTTGTAGGGCATCATACGCCTCAACCTTTTTATTCAATTGAGCATGCATGTCATGGATATCTGAGCCAAATTGGTCTATCTCTTGCCTGAGCTCAGTTCTTCCTTCTATCAGTTGTTCTGTCATATTTGAAAGGCCATCACAGAGAAACTCATGAGATTTTATCAGTTGAGCTTGTTCCTCTAGCCAAGATTCGCTCACCATATCTGCTTCTTCAAAATTATTTTCTGGTGGGAACTCGCTCTCTTCATCCGCTTCCTCCGCCTCGGCCTTCATTCTCATGATTGTTGCACTAATTCTTTGTGTAGCCTTTCGATTTTCATCTTGTTGCTCGGCTACTTGCCTCATCATCATGTCATGTTGCTCGACTACTTGCCTCATCATGTCCATAATACGAGCCATGCTTTCTATATCCTCCACTTCCTTGCTCCTATCAAACTAATAAACATTATTATAATCATTATAATAAGAACTCTGAGAGGAATAATAAAAATTAGGACAACCATCCCAATGACCACCATGACCACCACACATATTACAAAAATTCCACACATCAGATTGAGATGCACAATTTTGCTCTAAGTATGGTGCTCCACAATATAGACAAGGATCACCATAATAAGAATAACACAACAACTAAGAGCGCTGACAGAGGAGGAATCAGTGAGGAAAACAGCTACTCTAATGGAGATTGAGGAACAACTCAAGAATGAAGAAATTGTATGGAGACAAAAATCAAGAGCTCTGTGGCTCAAAGAAGGGGACAGGAATGCAAAAATTTTCCATCGCACTGCAAATGCACACAAGAGAAACAACAACATTGATCAACTAATGATTCGACATGAAGTAGTCGAGGATCCAGATAGAATAGAGATCGAGATAACTGAATTCTACAAGGAGTTATACAAAGAGCCTGAAGAGTGGAAACCAACTGTCAATTTCGAAAATAGCTCAAGAATTTCTGAATCAGAAAGGGAGCTTTTACAGAGTAACTTTGAGGAACAAGAAGTTTTGACCTGTCTGAAGATGTGTGCAAGTGACAAGGCCCCAGGTCCGGATGGATACACAATGGGTTTTTTCAGAAAGTGCTGGGACATTTTGAAGGAAGACATCATGGCGGCCTTCAACAACTTCCATTCTCAGGAGATGTTTGAGAAAAGCTTCAATGCAACATATATAGCTTTGATTCCAAAGAAGACAGATGCGAAAGAATTGAGAGATTTCAGACCGATCAGTCTGATAAGGAGCTTCTACAAATTGCTCTCAAAAGTCTTAACCGAAAGACTTAAGAGGGTGGTAGGGAAAATTATCGATGCTCAACAAATGGCTTTCATCAAAGGAAGACAAATAATAGATGCAGTGTTGATTGCCAACGAAGCTGTAGATTCAAGAATAAAAAAGAACGAACCTGGAATCTTATGCAAATTAGATATTGAGAAGGCCTATGATCATGTAAATTGGAGCTTCATACTCAGAATGTTAGAACTAATGGGTTTTGGGCAGAAATGGAATAGATGGATGAAATTTTGCATATCTACCGTAAAATACTCCATTCTCATAAATGGATCTCCTAAAGGTTTTTTCCATTCACACAGAGGTATAAGACAAGGTGATCCTTTATCTCCCTTTCTATTCATTATAGCCATGGAAGGATTGAACAACATGATCAAAACGGCTAAAGTCAGCGGATGGGTTAAAGGTTTTGAGGTAAACAGGAGTGGGGCAGACAATCTAGAGATCACACATCTCCAATATGCTGATGATACTCTAGTCTTCTGTGATGCCGAAAAGGAACAACTTAGATTGCTAAGAATCATTTTGGTCTTATTTGAGGGAGTCTCAGGATTACACATCAACTGGAGAAAGAAGCAATATTTTTCCCATTAATGAAGTTAACAACATGGAGCAACTGACACAGATATTGGGAGGAGAAGTTGGGTCCCTACCAACTGTTTACCTTGGGATGCCTCTTGGTGCAAGATCCAAATCAAAAGAAATCTGGAATTCAGTCATAGAAAAGTGTGAGAAGAAGCTGTCAAGATGGAAATCACAATACCTATCATTGGGGGGCAGGCTAGTTCTAATCAACTCAGTATTAGACTCACTTCCTATGAAAATGTTGGTTTATGTTTAGTTAACAATGGCATGCTGAAAATGTTGGTTTATGTTTAGTCAACAATGGCATGCCAATTGGAAGAGTTGGTGGAAAGAGTTGGTGTGGATGCTAGGAGGAAGCTTCCTCCTTTGATGTCACCCATGACATCAAGAGGAGGTAGTTTGATGTCACCAATGACATCAAGAGGAGGTCTTTACCTCTATAAATAGATGCACTCCTTCACTTGTAGAAATCATCCCAAAATAATACAATACATTGTAGTGAGTAGAGAGTTAAGAGAGAAATTCTCTTAAGTGTAATTGGGAAATCTCCCCTTCCTTTGTTAATATTAAAAGGGCAATTGTTCTCTGGTGGACGTAGGATTATTTTGATCCGAACCACGTTAAATCTTGTGTTCTTTCTTTTACGTTTCCGCTAACAATTGGTATCAGAGCGACAGGATTCTTTAACGATCCAAGGAGAAAGAACAAGCAAATATGAGTTCCATGAAGTTTGAAATTGATAGATTCAATGGACGCAACAACTTCAATATCTGGAAGATCCAGATGATGGCGTTACTGCGGAGGGAAGGTTCAATCCATGCTATTGACGGAAAGTATCCTACGGATATATCAGCTCCCGACAAGGAGAAGATTGAAGGGGATGCATTGAGTGCAATCCAACTATCCCTTGCACCTAACGTGCTTTGTGAAGTGAGTACGGGTACCGAAGAGACGGCCAAACAGTTGTGGGAAAAGCTAGAAGGGCTATACCAAGACCGATCAGTGACAACAAGAATGTTGTTACAACGGCGTCTTCACACATTTAAGATGGGGTCAGGTACTTCGTTACAAGATCATTTAGATGCGTTTAATAAACTTGTCATGGACTTACAGATTGCAGGAATTAAAAGGGAGGAGGAGACGCTTGCATGTGCTTTGCTATTTTCATTGACTTCAGGATATCGTGATATTGAGAATTCAATGATGTATAGCAAGGAGCCTATCAAGCTTGAGCAAGTGCGGCAGGCACTTAACTCTAGTGATGTGCGGAGGCACATTGAAGGAGATAGAGATGACCAGGCAAGTGGCCTCTTTGTAAGAGGCCGGACTAGCCAACAGGGAAAGACCAAATCAAAGCACAGATCAAAGTCTCGTGTGAACAAGAAGAATACAGAGTGTTGGGGTTGTGGCAAGAAGGGGCACTTTGAACGAGATTGCCCAATGTCAAAGTCCAAGGAAAAGGCGAGTGCATCTACAGTTGAACAGGTACATAATTTTGATAATGATTATGTACTAACAACATCGTGTAATAATAATAGTAGTTATGAAAACAAATGGGTGTTAGACTCTGCTTGTACTCTGCATATGACGTTCCGAAAAGACTGGTTTAGCAGCTACGAGAAAAGTGGAGGAACCGTAGTAATGGGCAATAATGCAACTTGTGCAATAGTTGGCATTGGCTCAGTTCGGGTTCGCTGCCATGATGGAATCGTGAGGACTATTACACAAGTCCGTCATGTTCCTGATCTGAAGAAGAATTTGATCTCCTTGGGTACTCTGGATGAACAAGGCTACAGGTACATGAGCGAAGCAGGAACTATGAAGGTGACTAAAGGTTCTTTAGTCATGCTGAAAGGCAAGCTGGAGAACGGCCTTTACACATTGGCCGGAAGCACCATTGTTGGCTCTGCAAATGCATCTACAGTGCAGTTATCTAATGATGACAAGGCAAGACTATGGCACATGAGACTAGGTCATATGAGCGCACGTGGACTGGAGATGTTGAGCAATCGTAAACTTTTGGAAGGTGAGAAGATCAGCACGCTTGACTTCTGTGAGCACTGCGTTCTAGGGAAGCAGAAGAAGGTCAGCTTCAGCACTGGCAAACACAAGACAAGAGGAGTGCTAGACTACATCCATTCAGATTTATGGGGTCCTTCTAAACTTCCATCGAAGGGCGGAAAGAGGTATCTTCTCATTTTTATTGATGATTTCTCACGAAAGGTTTGGGTGTATTTTTTGAAGGCAAAAAGTGATGCTTTTGAAGCATTTAAAGAGTGGAAGATTTTGATTGAAAATCAAATGGAGCGGAAAATCAAGTATCTTCGCACAGACAATGGCTTGGAGTTTTGCAATGAAGAGTTTAATGAATTCTGCAAGGTTCATGGGATCTCAAGACATAGGACTGTCAGGCATACCCCACAGCAGAATGGAGTTGCCGAGAGAATGAACAGAACTCTTCTTGAAAAGGCTCGTTGTATGCTCCTACAAGCCAAAATGTCCAAAGTATTTTGGGCTGAAGCAGTTCACACTGCTGCTCATATTGTCAATCGATCTCCAGCATCGGCAATTGACTTTAAGACTCCGAATGAGGTATGGTCAGGTGAACCCTCTAACTATTCATACTTACGAGTATTTGGGTGTCCAGCTTATTATCACGTTAATGAAGGAAAGCTTGAACCAAGGGCTAAGAAGGCCATATTCGTAGGGTATGTGGATGGAGTAAAAGGGTACAAACTTTGGTGTTTGTCTTTACTCAAATTTATAGTTAGTAGAGATGTCACCTTCGATGAATCCTCTATACTTGATCCCCGTAAAGTTTCCGTGGAGTTTTCAGGAAACAAGAACAACGAGCAGGTGGAGCTTCCGGTGGAGCTTGCCAAGGAAAAGGATCAAGAGACTCAGGTTAAAGATGAGTCAGAAGATGTAGGCGTTGAAGAACTTGCTGTCAATGAACCATACACAATTGCGAAGGGGAGGGAGAAGAGGCAGACACGAGAACCGGAACGCCTTATAAATCAAGCAAACTTGATTGCATATGCGTTCGTAGCTGCACAAGAAGAGATTAAAGATCTGGAGCCCTCCTCGTATATTGAAGCAACTTCTTGCAAGGATGCCGCACAATGGCGGTTAGCCATGACTGAAGAGATGGAGTCTCTTCACAAGAATCAGACATGGGTCTTAGTGAAAAGACAAAAGGGGAAGAGGACAGTTGGATGCAAGTGGGTCTACCGAAAGAAAGAGGGAATTCCTGAAGTGGAAGATGCTAGGTTCAAGGCGAGATTGGTTGCAAAAGGTTTCAGCCAAAAGGAGGGAATTGACTACAATGAGATTTTCTCTCCGGTCGTGAAGCATAGCTCAATTCGCGTGCTACTAGCATTGGTTGCACAATTTGACTTGGAGCTTCAACAGCTTGATGTCAAAACTGCTTTCTTACACGGTGATCTAGAAGAGACAATCTATATGGATCAACCTGAAGGTTTCCTAGCTGAGGGAAAAGAAGATCACGTATGCCAACTAAAGAAGTCTTTGTATGGTTTGAAGCAATCCCCTAGACAGTGGTACAAGAGGTTTGATGCATTCATGACTACACATGAATTCTCAAGGAGTGCATTTGATAGTTGTGTGTATCACAAGAAGATGTCTGGTAACTCAATGATTTATTTACTGTTGTATGTTGATGATATGCTTATTGCTGCTAACAACATTACAGAGATAAATGCTTTGAAGAAACTATTGAGTAAGGAATTTGACATGAAGGATTTAGGAGCTGCAAAGAAAATCCTTGGTATGGAGATTTCAAGAGAAGACGATGTTGTACATCTTTCTCAGAAGAGGTATATTGAAAGGGTTCTCGAGAGATTCAATATGCAAACGTGCAAGCCTGTAAGTACACCATTAGCTCCTCATTTTAAACTTTCAGAGTCACAAATGCCTCAGTCTGAGGATGAGGTGGAGCATATGTCAAAGATTCCTTATGCCAGTGCAGTTGGTAGTATTATGTATGCTATGGTATGCACACGTCCAGATATTGCTCAATCTGTAAGTGTGGTAAGTAGATACATGTCCAACCCAGGAAAGAGGCATTGGGAAGCTGTCAAGTGGATATTGAGATATCTCAAAGGAGCTTCTGGTGTTGGTCTTACCTTTCGAAAAAGTGGTACAGGTATTTCAATTCTCGGTTATGTGGATTCTGACTATGCAGGAGATCTTGACAGAAGAAGGTCCACAACTGGATACATCTTTACCCTCGTTGGCAGTGCCGTCAGTTGGAAGTCGACTTTGCAGTCGATTGTCGCTTTGTCTACGACAGAAGCAGAATACATGGCAGCAGCGGAGGCGGTAAAGGAAGCTATCTGGTTGAAAAGTTTAGTAGCGGAATTGAGTTTGGTTCAGCTGGAATCAACTCTTAGATGTGATAGTCAGAGTGCTATTCATCTAATGAAAAATCAGAGATTTCATGAGCGCACTAAACACATTGATGTCAGATTTCATTTTATTCGAGATGTTATTGATGAGGGAACTATCAAGGTCGTGAAGGTTATCACAGACGATAATGCTGCAGACATGTTGACCAAGATAGTCCCGCTCGCTAAGTTTGCACACTGCAAGGACTTGGCGGGGGTGTGCATCAACTGATGCAACTCCGAAGAGAACAGTTGCTAGGTGGAGGTGGTATGTTCAACAATGGTTTGATTCTTCTTGTTTCTTACAACGGGGTTGCCCAGTAAGCTTAGAAGTTTTGGCCAGAGTTGTTCACACGCTCGAAACGCAAACCAAGGTGGAGATTGAAAATGTTGGTTTATGTTTAGTTAACAATGGCATGCTGAAAATGTTGGTTTATGTTTAGTCAACAATGGCATGCCAATTGGAAGAGTTGGTGGAAAGAGTTGGTGTGGATGCTAGGAGGAAGCTTCCTCCTTTGATGTCACCCATGACATCAAGAGGAGGTAGTTTGATGTCACCAATGACATCAAGAGGAGGTCTTTACCTCTATAAATAGATGCACTCCTTCACTTGTAGAAATCATCCCAAAATAATACAATACATTGTAGTGAGTAGAGAGTTAAGAGAGAAATTCTCTTAAGTGTAATTGGGAAATCTCCCCTTCCTTTGTTAATATTAAAAAGGGCAATTGTTCTCTGGTGGACGTAGGATTATTTTGATCCGAACCACGTTAAATCTTGTGTTTTTTCTTTTACGTTTCCGCTAACATCCTACTTATATGATGTCTTTGTTCCCAATTCCAGCAGGCATTTTACAGAGATTGGACAAACTCCGAAGATCATTCCTTTGGCAAGGTAATAAGGAGAAAAAGGTCTTTCATTTAGTTAAATGGAAGACACTCACAATGGATAAAAAACAAGGTGGTTTAGGAATAAGGAATTTGAAGAATCATAGCAAGACTCTTAGAATGAAATGGTTATGGAAGTACTCTCAAGAACCCCAATCTTTATGGGGCAAAGTGATCAAAGCAAAGTATAGTGAGGAAAATAACTGGGTGTCAAAAAAAGTCAGAACATCATATGGAGTAAGTGTGTGGAAATCCATCAGAGAACTTTGGCCTATAATGAAGAATCACTCCTCTATAAGAGTGAACAACGGAAGGAACACATCATTCTGGAATGATAATTGGTTAGGAAACGAAAGCTTAAAGGAAAGATACCCCGACATGTTTGGTTTAGCACAAAACCAGCATAAGACAGTAGCTGATATGAGGAGTCATCAAGGATGAGAAATCGCTCTAAGAAGACAGTTGAATGACTGGGAGATAACAAGATTAGTTGACCTTTACAAAGAGCTGGAAGCATTTAAAGGATTACAGGAAGGTTTTGATTCACTTTGGTGGAAGAGGCACAACAGAGGGGTATACCGGGTGAAGGATGCATATAAGATTTTGAATCATAATAATCAACAGGTGGACCCATGGCCTTGGAAACATATATGGAAAACAAAGATTCCATACAAGGTAGCTTGCTTCACTTGGCTACTAGCAAAGGAGACGGTATTAACCCAGGATAATCTCATAAAAAGGAGAATTTCTCTGTGCTCAAGATGTTTTCTGTGCGGGGAAAATGCTGAAACTGTCACACATTTGTTTCTACATTGCAAGATTACGGACCAGCTATGGAAAATCTTTATTAGTCTTAGGGGTATTTCATGGTCAATGCCATACAGGCTTAAAGATGTCCTTTATAGCTGGGAAGAAGCTGGAGCTGAAGCAACTAGTAGAGATAGATGGAGGACTGTCCCGGCTTGTATCTGGTGGACAGTTTGGAGGGAAAGGAACGCTAGATGTTTTGAAGATAGAAGCAATCCAGTGCAGAAGATCAAACTCGATTGTATTCTTCTTTTTTGTTTTTGGTGCAAACAGATTTACATAGAAGATACATTGACAATCATAGACATACTAGGATCTTGCTAGGTCTTGAATTAGAACATCTACTAATCCTCTCCATGTAAATTTGGTTTTCAGTGCAAGCTATGTACTGATGTTTTTAATATATACAATAGTTACCAATTCGAAAAAAAGAATAACCAATATTGGACCAATTATCATTCCAAGATACCATGTCAACAAAGATAGTAAATATTAACCTAAGATAAAAATTTAAAAAAACTTGAATAGACAAAGAGTAAAATCTAATCTAGACCAAAAAAAAACTAGCAAGGAAGAAGGGTGAATAGTAAATCCGTTACTATTCATCGGCCATAACTTCGGAATCTAGCAGTGGATTTTCGCAAACTTGGTATCAAAAGATTCATTTTCTCTTTGCGCACAATCCCCAATTGGTTTCACCCTCAAATCCATAGCCAATTGTTACAGATCTACAAATTGGTTCGTCCATTACTGTAGCAAAACAGTGTATCTGGGCAACTTCTTCTTTTCTGTGCGATGTAGTGTTGAAACTTTTGCGTAATAAAGCCTTTCCATGGCAGCCAACGTCTCTCCCCAGCCTTTGGCTGTGGGAGAGCAGAATCCAAACTCAAATGAAGTTACTCCAAACATCAACAACTTTGTTACATATGCAGCAAGTTTGAATCAAAAGCAATCTGCCACATCTCTCACAAAAACGAGTTTGAAACCTTTTGAAATTGTTCATGGAGTTCCTACGATTCAATTTTCCATGGATGAACGTGAAGAATTTGCAAAGGAGGAAGGATTACATCAAGCAGTGATGATAAAACTGTCCAGCGACGCACCAAATTTACAGATTTTAAGGAGTATTCTGCCGAAAATCTTTGGTATCAAAGGTAATTGCTTGTTCGGTTCTTTGGCTCCACGACAAATTTTAATTCGTTGTGATCAACATGAAGATTATGTTGCTTGTTTGGCAAGAGCTGTAAACTATTTTCAACATAATGGAAGGGAGCATCAATATAGAGTTTTCCCATGGAGTGTTGGATATAATCCAAACCAGGAAACTTCGAAGGTGGCTATTTGGATTTCTTTGCCGAATTTGTCGCCTGAACTGTTTGCTCGTAAGCCTTTATTGTCCATTGCGGCTGCTATTGGAAAACCAATCGCAATTGATAAGGCAACACAAGTTAGATCTCGTCCTAGCACGGCAAGAGTCAAGGTTATCATTGATTTACTTGACAAACTTCCTGAAAAGATTAGGCTTCAATATCTTGATGTTAAAACTGGTAAGATTGTTGAGGAGTACCAGGAAATTATCTATGATAATTTGCCTTCGTATTGTGGCCATTGTAAGCATCAAGGACACGAAGAAAATCAATGTCGGCGCTTAAAAGGAAAGGCAGTTCAAGCAACTCGTGTTTGTGATGAGAATGAGCATCAAATAGTTGAAAAATTGCAGGGTGATGCAAGAGATTTTTTGAATGCTTAGAGAGCTGGGCAACAACTTACAGAAGGATCAGAAAATGATAAGAATGCTAGGCAGCAGGTGTGTGATGATTTGAGTAAAAAGGCAGATGCAACAGGTGTTAAAGGTGCTGTGCAAGTAGAAAAACTGATGTTAATATCCCTGATGGTGCACAGATTCTCAGCAATTCTGGGATCTCAAAGAGTGTCGCTATTGTTCCTGTCGATCGTGCCTTAGCTAGGAATCGAGGGAATGGCAGTAGTATAGGGACAATAGCGGGAGGTGATCGACCTATTAATGGTACAGGTGAACAAGCTGATAATGCAGCAGGATACAAAGTGAGGAGGGGCAGGAACATGTAAGTACTGAGGCCTTGGAGTGTGCTGATGCTACAGCCTGTAAGGCTGTGAATATGGAAAATTCAGCTGCAGGTGTACAGGCTAATATTGGAGCTTTGAAACCTACAGCTCCTTTGAAACATACTGCTGGGACTCTGGAAAATAGTAATGATCGAGCTGTTACTTCAAAAAAAACTGGTGTGGAAACTACTGTTGAGGTAAACCATGTAGATGTTATGGAGTTGGAATATGCACAGCTTCAACAGGTTATAAAGTGGTGAATGTACAAACTAAACAACTTCAAGTCTCAGCTGCGGGGATGACTAATACTACTGTTGATCGAGAAACCAAGGCCACAAATAATGCAACAGATGTAGTAGTAGGACATGTTGTACAATCTGGAATTGAAGCAGTTGCTATATGTTCAACGTTGGAGTCTACTGTTGTATTGACTGCATCGGGGGAGCGACATTTGGTTGGGGCTCCTAAAACTACAGCTGCATTTGTTAATTTGGTTGAAAAACCAATAGGTAACGTGCAGAAAGAAAGGTATATGGCTGGGCAACAGGAAAACCAAGGAACTTCTACACAAAATAATATGCAACAGGAGTTTTTGAATCAAGCAAACATTGCTAATAACCAACTAAAGGTAGCAGGGGCAGGACATAGTGGTGTAGGTGCACATTCGAAGTCTACTACTGCATTGAAAACAACTGTTGATCATGTTGTTGCACTGGTTGAACCAGTTGAGAAATCAGCAGCAACAGGTACAACTCCTGTAGATGTATCTACTGCTGTTTTAGTTCCAGCTGAAATTGTTTCAACACCTACTGATGCTGGACAAGATACAAAGGAAGCTGGGCAGCAAATTAGTAAGAATAACTGGACAACGGTTTCCAGCAAAAAAGGCACTCCAAATAGAAAAAAAATGATGCAGGTTGAGCAGATTTCGAGAAATTGTGCGAATCCTTTCAATGCACTAGCCAACGTGAATGACTACCATGAGAAGATTGGGAACACAATATCCTTAAATGATGGTCCTTTTAACCAACAAATAGTCCCAATTTCAAGCATTAACAAGGGAGGCAGAACCAGCAACCAGTTGGCTAAGGTTTCCGGAGAGCGACAAAATGCTATAAATAGCAGTGTAGCAGAAGTGTCAAAGGGCGAGCTTGTACCAAGGTCTAGCACTCCTACGATTCTTTTTTCCAGTTCACAAGTGGAAAACATTATCAAACAGGCCCAAGCAGAAATGGTAATGAACACCACCTTGGTTAAACAACCAATGGTGACTTTGAACACATCCGTGTTTGATGTCCCTTCTCAGTCAGTAGAGTCTTTTGGGGAGTTCAAAGGTGAATCTGGGCAGCTTGTCATGTCAACTGGGAACAACAATGAGGTTATCCAACAAAAGGTAAAGGAAATGGCTATCAATTCTAAGCTGTGGCGTGAACAACGAGAGGAGGATGATGAAGAGGATTGGGGTGATGGGTTTGCTGGCTATTCATCTGAAGAAGGTGAGCAGGAGGTTGATCAGGAGAGTGCAGGTGAGGAGATCGATCCTCCAGTAAAGCCAAAGCCTCATGAGGCAACAACATCAAGTCCCACGACCAAATTGAACATTCATGCTCCTATTTTCATCCCCAGAAACTCTCCTACTGCTGCTACGCCAGATGCAGCAGCTGGAAGGTTGGTTAGCGCTGCGGAAACATGTGCCAAACAGGCCACTCCAGGTGTTAATACAAGTCAAATTGTGATTACACCAACACTTAAAATGCAGCAGCAACAAAATGATCTGCACACCTCAACTAGTATGCATACTGGTGATCGCACAGCAGCAACAAAACCAAATTCTGGGCAGCAGCAACTCACAACAACTACTCCAATTATTTCGGTTGAGGAGAGACAACTACTGGATGCAATTGTAAGTACTGCTCCTCTACTTTCTTTAAGTCATACAGTCTCTTGCACTGGTCGTGGGAATGTGAGCAGGAACAAATCACAAAAACAACAACAAAGTACGGCAAATATGGTTCCTGCACAAGCTGGAAATACATTGATGACTCAAGGTGTTTCTCAACACATGCCAAATCCAATTTTGGTAGGTAGAGATATATATGAAGAAGGGGAGGAAGATGACCTATCACCTATGCATAGTGGAAAAATAAAAAAGGCACATACAAGGAAAAATAGTTGGGACGACAAGGTCAGTGATTTTTTAAATGTTAGGCGACCTCCAATGAGAGTTGCCAAACAAAAGAAGGCTGCCCCAACTACCTCAACGAGGTCCAACCGTTCAAAAGAGAAATGATGATTTTTGAATACTTTTTGAACACGGTTGAGGAAAACAACAAAGAACTGCAAATTGAAGATTTTACATGTTTGGAAAAGAAGGGACATGAACCAAATTGGTACTTCATTCTATTATATCACTTTATTAGTATTCTCATTTGTAATATCATCACAGAGTATGTTATAAATTCTGTGATGATCATTGAATATTTGGTACTCTCCAGTTCTTATTTTTTACATGCGTGCTAGTAGGTGAGGCCTTTTCATTGCCTCAATAGGATTAGTAAGGTAAGTTTTAGCCCGGTTTGAGTTGCCTTGGTCCTATGCCTTTGGAAAAATATCCACACGGC